>NC_057864.1:202708563-203043563 GCF_019393635.1 Dromiciops gliroides | reverse complement strand
GGGGAAATCACAGGAACCTCTTTGGACTTTAAACATCTACATGTGTAAAATAAGGCAACTGAAGCAAATAGATACATCAAGCAACAATCATTTACTAAGAGCCTACTATGTGCCGGACACTGTATTAGGTTCTGAGATACAAGGTCAAATGACAATCCCAGCTCTTGGTAAGCATGGATTCTATCAACAAATAGGAGAATAGGTGATCCATCCCAGTTCTGATATTGTATAATATTACAAGTCAGTCTGTTTAACTTATGTAGATATTAACAAGTTCTTTTGCATCTTTTCCTCTTTCTTTTGAATGCAGGTAATGATAAATTTCAGTTAGAGGTTAGTATAAATAAAGATGTCATTTTTTTCCTCAACCAAGTTGACAGATGCCCCCTGAAATCTACACATGGACACTTTGGGTGCATCTGGAGATCCCTGGTTAAAAATTCTCACTCTAATCTTCCTTTTCTCTAGATCCAACCCTCTAGAGAATCCAGAGGATTCTGCTCTGAGGAGATGGTTAGATCTCACACTGGTTCTCATGGCTGAGCTTGAGCAGTAGTCCTCCTGCATTTATTCAGAAAAAGAAACAGGAAAGAATTGTACAGTGACATCCAGCTAAATCAGCAGAAAGGTCAGCGTGGACTTCAAGAGGGCACACTTGGAGTTGACATGTGAGGGGGAAAAATCCCCACTATTGCCAAGGTCAAAATATAGGGTCATGTATAGGAGATATTATTGTGTAGGATAATGTGATGATCACTAGGAATATGGATCTCATCAATCCACCTGCAGAGATAACATGCTTTTCTTCCTCAAAATGGCCTCAATCTTATTACCAAAAGTTCTTAAGGTATGTACTTAATATACCGTAATGAAAGAATAGAGTACATAATTTTATTGACCTGTGATTATATATGATATGATATGATGATACAATAAACTTACAAATTAAAAAATCCACATAAATGTAAATTAATATAATATAAATAATAAATATTAATTTCTTATTGAACATGTGAATGTAAATGTGGGGAGCTCGTGCTTTAGAAACTATCCACAGATGCCACCCATAATTTGTCTTTCTGTACCTTACAATCTTACTAATCTTACTAATAGGCAAGGTCACTTGCTCAGGATTATGTAGTAGTATGAGAGGCAGGATTTGACCCCATGTCTTTCTGCTAGCCAAGGCTGGACCCCTAGCACTATATCATTCTGTCATATTAGGTAAATATGTAATGTGGATATACAGAAATCCCCCTAGCCCTTGTACCTTCCTTTCAAATAATTCTATGATACGGTGAAAAAAGCCTGAACATCAGAGGACCCAGCTCTAACACACACTACCCATGGGACTTGGGGCATCCCCTCTGTGACTCATTTTTTGCATGAGTAAAATAAATGTAATGAGGGGACTGACCAATGAGAGCCCATTCATTAGTGCAACATGTTCTGTCTTCCTCCACCCACACGGTGGCTTGGTGAGCCTGCTTCTGGAAATGCATGACTGGGGACAAATTTTCTCCATTTAGAGAATGTTACTTAATGGCTTGATGCACAATAATGAAAGGTCTTTTCCCAACCTTGTGGCCATGTGGCCACAAACACGTGGCACTTCCGTTTCTCTGTCTCTGTTATGTTCATTCTTTCCTGGGTGAGTATTGGAGATAGAAATGACCTAGTAAGCTTTGAAAGGTGAGAAGAGTCACAAGAGGTTCAGCAAACTGGAATTCATAACAAGGTCCACAAGTAGCCACAGCAGCTAAGCCTGATAAGGAGCTGACTCCGAGGTCCAGTAGTGGATTGCCCCTCCAACTTTCCTGATACCAGGAAAAAGAAAGAAACTCCTTTCCAATCCTGTATGTGTCCACTCAGTTCTGGCTCATCCGCCTATTTCATCATCGCATAGTGAGCCAACAGAAGTTACAGGTTAAAAGTCAGTTCACCAAGCCTCATATGGGTCAATACCAGGCAGATCCTTTTTTGTGTATTTTAGGGACTGGGCCCTAGACTTTACCTCTAAGATCCCTTCCAGCTAGAAGTCTATGAGCCTCTGATCCTTTCTCTCCATCCATAGAGAACTTTTTTTTTTCTCTCTTGAAGGCCAACTCTATCCTGTGTCTCTTCTGCTATTTCATTTTGGGCTGGCTTATCTTCAAAACATTATAGGTTGGACTATGCTAAATATCAGTGACTAAAATCCACATATTCTTGTGTCCTTGGGAAGCCATGGTATCTTCAATATGAGAGGAGAAGGTCCCTAGTTATCTGGGCCTTCCAGTTCTCAGAAGGATAAAGCATGAGAAGAAAAAATGAACCTTGGTCATTTCAAGAGGCTTATTCCCTTACAAGGAAATGAGGGGGGTAAAGGAGGCATATACCACCCAATGAATGTTTGTACAATCCCAACAACCTTAAGTTAGTTCAAGTGTAACTATTTAAATCACATAATATAAAATGTATTATAGTCTTCATAGATGTTGACTAAGGAAGCTGAATGCATGCAACCCAAACAACCTATGGAAAAGCATCAGGGCAGATGGCCAGTCGGCCCAGAGAGTGATCTCATACCTCCCTGTTCCCTATCTCACAACTTCCATTTTAGGAGCCACTGAGCTCTAGCTTCCTCTGTTTTGTCCTGCTCTTCCTTCCTCTCCTCTCCCTTTCCCTGATGGGTCGAAGGAGTTGGTGCTGAATCTTTTTTCTTTAATCAGAACTTTATTTTTTAAATAACATGTGAAGATAGTTTTCAACATTCGCTTTTATAAGATTTTGAGTTCTACATTTTTCTCCCTCCTCCCAATGTCAGCTATCAGTCTGTTATAGGTTATACATTACAATCACATTAAACATATTTCCACATCAGTCATGTTGTAAGAGAAGAGTCAGAACAAAGGGGAAAAAACACAAGAAAGAAGAAACTACAACAATAACAAAGCAACAACAAAAGTGAATAGAGTATGCTTCAATCTTCATTCAGACTCCATAATTCTTTTTTCCTTCATGAGTCTTTTGGCATTGTCTTGGATCATTGTATTGCTAAGAAGAGCTAAGCCTATCACAGTTGATCACACATTGTTGTTGATACTGTGTACTCTTGGTTCTGCTCATTTCACTCAGCATCAATTCATGTAAGTCTTTCCAGGTTTTTCTGAAATCTGCCTGCTTATTGTTTCTTACAGCACAATAATATTCCATTATATCCATATACTACAACTTATTTAGCCATTCCCCAATTGATGGTCATTCCCTCAATTTCTAATTCTTTGCCACCACAGAAAGAGCAGCTATAAATATTTTTGTACATGTGGGTGGTACTGAATCTTGATTGCCAGTAGTAGGCCTCCATTGGACCTCCAATCTAAGTCTGTTAGAATTCCAGGCATGATCAATTTTTTAAAAATGACTATGAAGAACATTGACTATTTGAACATGAGTTCAAATTCCACCTTTGATATTTACTGCCTGTGTGACCTTCAGCAAGTCACTTAACCAGCCTGAGCCTCACTTTCCTCCTCTGTAAAATGAGAGGATTGGAATTATAAAGCCTCTGAGTTTCCTTCCAGTTTTACATCTATTAACCTAAATCTCCACTAAGTGAAAGTCTCTTTCAAACTTTCACTAAAGCAGGGGAATGGAAATAAACTCTCAGAAACACATCTGGTTTTGAAAGGATATGAGAAACCCAGCCAGCCCCTCACCACCATCACTTGCCAGTATCCATCTTCATGGACCCACATCTTCTCACAATTTGGTTGAACAGAGACACAGGAGCCAAAAGACCTATTTTCACTTGGGAAACATGAACTCCTCAGAACTGCTTTCTTCAGTTCAAGGAAACTCCAATGGGTTTTGTGTAAGGACCACAGCCAGGAGTAGAAAACAGTAGGGCTCTGCATATTTGCATGTTATTTGCATATGCTTTTCAAAGGGTCTTTGGAGCTGCTCTCTTGTCTCAGGTAATTTTGAAGGTAAAACTTGATTGCTGCCCCCCACCCCCACCCACTTTGTGAATCCTAGATATTTTCCTTTGTCCCTTTCTTTTTACTTGTCCTTTTTTATCACTCCAATTCCCCCAATTTCAGAAACTTTAGACAGGAAGAAGTGAATGATAAGGGCCACCAGAAACCTTAGCTGAGAGTCTAATGGCTTCGAGGTCCCAGCTAGGAGAATATTATTTTGGAGCACAAAGCACTAGACAGGGATGGAAATCGGTCAGGAGACCTTGGTTTCCATCCTGGCTCTACTACTGACAAAGGACTGAACGTGGGGATTTGCATCTTATTTTGCATAAATCTGCAAGTTCATGAGACTCTATCTCCAAGTATGTAAATTTAAATTAACTAGTGCAGCTGCCTGGCATGGTTTCCAAATGGAATGTTCAGAGAGATCCTGGGACCTGCAAAGCACTGAATGCCTCCTAAAGCCAATCAGAGGAATTTTGATATAGTGAAAAGGGTCCCAGAGCAGAAGTTAGGATACACAGAGAGAGCCTAGGCATGACTCTGCTTCTACAAGCTGTGTGAATTTAAGCAAGTCACTTCTTTCCACGCTCTTCTAAAGTGAACAGATTCATTCTATGAATCCTGCCCTGGGACAGGAGAACTAGGTAGGCAGCAAGGGACGGGTTTGTATTTAGTCTTGTTATCAGTGACCCCGAAGGTACTTTGGCCCACCCTGTCTGAGAGACAGAGCGGGGTGGGGGGAGGGGGAGGGAACTGCTCTGCCATCCTTAGCCTCTCCCTTCCCCCTCGGGGCTCCCAATTCCCCACTTCCTGTTATAACCTTTCAAGTCTTTCCAAAGTTTAGTAACTCCCACCTAGGCTCCTGTTAACCCAGTTTAAAGGAATTATCCATTCATAAAGACACTGATAGGTAGAAACAACAAAGCTGGAGAAGAGATCTATATCTGTTATATGGGAAGACATATTAGCTAAGAAGGGAACAGCCTCTTTCTTCTCACAACAACTCTCCCACCTCCAGCCTCAACAATCACTCTGAGACAGGCATAGGAAGCTCTATGATACCCTGGTAAGTAAAGCTATGGGGATTTATTCCCCCCACAGTTAATCCAGGCGGCTTCATTTGCATGTAGTTTGCATAAATGGCATGTTGCATTCAAGCATCCCTAACTCCCAAGTGCTCAGATCAAGTTAAAGAATTCACCCACCCACCCCTCCAACCCCCCTGCAATTGTGCAGGGCTCACCATTCAGGGCCAGGGCACACCTAAAATAGCTTTCTAAATCCTGATGAAGGAAGAAGGCGCATAATGACTTGGAACAGGAGTAGACTGGAGGAAAGGAAGGGGACCTACACTCTGATCCCCCCACCATTGAAGGGATTTGGGACATAGAGTTAGTTTTGACACATTCAGGAACCCTTGTCATTCTAGAGAAGGACTGCATGGGGACACCAGGGGGAAGGCATCAGGGAGATAACCATTGTTCCTGGCAATTTCTTTTTTCTTTTTAAAAATTAATTCATTTATTTATTTCCCAGCAGTTTCTAAAGTTGAAACCAGAGCTATAAGGGGGTGAAGGGGCGAAGGTGAAGCTGTAAGGGAATTCCCAAGAACCAATATTCTGGGGGCATACTTCCTTTCTGCTGCAATCCAAAGACCACCTTTTGGAGGAAGAGTAGGTTAATGGGTGAAGGAAAGAGAGAGAAGGAGACGGACACAGAGTCAGAGACAGAGAGCTGGCAGAGATAGATTGTCAAAGGAGGGAGAGGAAATAGGCCTCTCTGGCTCCTAGCACAATTTCACCAATGATAGGATAGTTTTTCCTTGGGCTGGTCTATATCACTACCCCTTCACCAAGTTGAACTGATAACTAATAATTCCATGTCCTGGGACTATTAGATGTAAGTGGTTCTAAAGCAAAGCTTTAGTTTGCTTCCTATGTGAAATGCCTGAACCAGACTGAGGAGAGAAAATCCGCCCCACCCCACCCCCAGCCCCATCCTAAGGTAGAGAGGGTCTGGGGACTTTCAAAGTCTGTTCTGTCTCTAGACCCTTAGAACAGGAAGGAATTGATAAACAAAAAGTAAGGGACAAGTGTCCTATCTTGGAGGTAGGCTGAATACTGACTGGGGCAGTCCCCTGTCTCTACTTAGTTCATCAGTAATCAATCATAGCTAACATTTGTACAGTGCTTTAAAGTCTGTAAAGTGCTTTACAAATAATATCTCATTTTATCCTCACAAGAGCCTGTAGATGTAGGTACCATTATTATTCTCATTTTACAGATAAGGAAACTGAGGCTGACAGAGGTGAAGTTACTTGCCCAGGGTCACACAACTACTAAGGGATTTGAATCTGGCCCTTCCTGACTCCAATTCTAGCACCCCATCCACTTTCCCATTTCTCATTAGTCCTTAAACAGGCTCGATCAACAAACTCAGCAAGCACTTATTGAGTGTTTACTATGGGCCATGTGCTGTGCCAACCATGGGAATTCAAAGAAAGGCATAAACAGTTATAGCAATTATAACTCACATTTATAACATTGCTTGGCCCTTTTCTCTCTTTGACAAATGAAAGATCAACCACCCTTGCTTGATTTTAACTTTGAGCTTAAAAGGGAGCAGGAACCAATGAATGATGAAGCTACAGCTAGTCTATGGTGTCTTAGGACCTTTTGAAGGAGGACTGGAGCAGAATTTTGGTATAGAAGAGACCACTGAATAACTCAGCCCTCTTAAGAACTACAAAGGGCCCAGTCCTCAAAAGATCATCAATTTAGATGGAAGAGACTTTAGAGGTTATCTGGTAGAGCAGTAGATAGAGTGCCAAGTCTGGAGTCAGGAGGACCTGAGTTCAAATCTAGCCTCAGACCCTGGGCAAGTCACTTACCCCTGTTTACCTCAGTTTCCTGTTCTGTAAAAGGAGCTGGAGAAGGAAATGGCAAACCGCTCCAGTGTCTCTAACAAAACAAACAAACAAACACAAAAACCAAATGGGGTCACAGAGAGTTGGACATGAGTGAAATGACTCAACAACAACAACAAAATCCTTGACCAGCCCTCCCCCTCAATAAAAGATGAGAAAACAGAGGCACAGCTAAATGACTTGCCTCCCATCACAGAAATACCAAGTTCCTACAGCAGGATATGAACACGTCTTCCTAAAGCCAAGGTCCTTCCCCTTCCCTCAGATGGCAAGCAATCTGACATAGGTTATACATTTGTACATTGACAGACAAATCTGTCTTTGAAGATTAAACATCACTTTTGTGTAATGTCAAAACCCGATCCTTTTGTGATGTGGTCAATAGGAAATGAAGATCTTCTCTGAAGAACAAGGAGGGGATGGGGGAAGATGAATTTCTTTAGGTTTTAGAGACCCAAATAAAACTTTCCTTTTCAAGATATGAAACAGAAAGCTATATTCCCATATACCAGGGCTGCTGCTGCTGCTTTTTTTTTTTTTTTTAGACCAGGGCTTCTTAAACTTTTTCCACTCATGACCCCTTTTCTCCAGTGAAGTTTTTACAGGACCGTGGGTATATAGGTATATAAAATAGGTAGACATAACCTTTTACTGTTGCCAAATTTTTTGCGCCCCCCACATTCAGTTACGTGACCCCATATGGGGTCTCAACCCACAGTTTAAGAAGCATTGCCATAGATGATGATCAAAGATTTAGCTAGCTACAAACTTTTTTATCTAACTTTAACCATTTTAATAACTTTAATTACTCTGCCTCAATCTCTCTTTCTCTTGCTTTCTCCTTCCTCTCTTCCACTACCTCTCCCACTCCCTTTCTCTGTCTCTGTCTGTATCTATCTCTCTGTCTCTGTCTGTCTCTGTCTGTCTCTATGTGTCTCTCTCTGTGTGTCTCTTTCTCTCTCTCTCTCTGCCTCTGTCTCTCTGTTTCCCTCTCTTTCTCTCTCTCTGTGTCTCTGTCTCTGTCCCCCCCCCCCTCCCTTTGTGTGTCTATGTCTCTTTTAAATTACCATGAGGGCCCCAAAGGTTAAACTCTGAAAAACTCTGACAATGCCTGCTAGCTGATTTTCAGCATGACATCTAGTTTTCCTCTGAGGACACTGAATTCCAGTTCTGGGTTGGGTGAAATGCCTAGAGACATCTTTAGCTGCATCCTTAGACCCCATATCTCAGTCTATCTACCCTTGGGCTACTCAGCAGTGTGGAATGTGGCCAAAGTGAGGGAATAAGGGACACAGGGGAGAGGACCATCTTGTTGCAATCTTCTCTTCCTCCTCTTCAGTCATTAATTGTATCCTGCTGGTAGCATTTCTTTGCAATCTGGGCTGAGCATGTGTCAAACACATTTCCATCTCCCCAGCACTTGCCAAGGGCACATTAACCTCTTATTTCTGAAGTCCCCTTTTAGAAGACAAATACAGGTTGGGGAAAAGAAGACCAGGAGGTTATAATCAATTAGTGTGCTAGGCTCAAGCTGTGGCTATACCTTTAGGCCCTAATTTTCTTCCTGGACCAAGAAGGAAATCCTAAAATAGATCCTCCTCCGTCATGCTATACTTCGGGTGAAGCTGTATGGCGTAGGGGCCAGGCCTTGGATTAGGGAAGACATGAGTTCAAGTCCTGATTTAGATACTTTTAGCTCTATGACCCTGCATGAGTCATTTTACCTCTTTGTACCTCAGTTTCCTCATCTGTAAAAGGAGAGGGTTGGACTTCTTGGCCTCTAAGATCTCTTCTAGCTAAATATGTGATCTTATAAGGCATGGGCCTTATAAGTCTCCAAGTTGAAATATAGATAATCAAGTGTCTCTTCCATTCATAAACCCTGAGCCCTTCAAAGGACATCACCAGATACAAATAACTGGGTCAGTCACAGTTTTTGCCCTTTTTTTAAAAGTTCCTTTTGCTGGGAGCAGCTAGGTGGAGCAGTGGATAAAGCACTGGCCCTGGATTCAGGTGGACTTCAGTTCAAATCCAGTCTCAGACACTAAATACTTACTAGCTGGGTGACCCTGGGCAAGTCGCTTAACCCTCATTGCTCAGCAAGAAAGAAAGAAAACAAGAAAAAAAAAAGAAAGAAAGGAAGGAAGGAAGGAAGGAAGGAAGGAAGGAAGGAAGGAAGGAAGGAAGGAAGGAAGGAAGGAAGGAAGGAAGGAAGGAAGGAAGGAAGGAAGGAAGAAAAGAAGGAAGGAAGAAAAGAAGGAAGGAAGGAAGAAAGAAAAAGTTCCTTTTGAGAAGAAATATAGTGGAAATGGAGGTGAAGCCACCTCCAAGATTTAAGCTCCACCGTCAATCCTCATTGAGTAATGTGGCATATCATTGGAACAGTCTGCAATTCTCTATCAGGGCCAGAAGCCCCTGCTATTCTGCTTAAGAACTTGGGGATTTTGCTGTGTTGGACTTATCAGAGATTGCTCCTATCTGCCTGCCTTTACTTACCTCCTTTCCCAAGCTCTTCTTCTGTTCCACCCCACCCCCACATACCCAAAGATGAGGATACAATAAAGCCCCATGAATACAGAGGCTGTACTACTTTAAAGAGACCATGAGGGTAGATCGCTGCATTGTGAGGGTAAAGTGGACTTTCAGGGTGATTTGGCAAGAAGAATCAGCATGCACAAAGCATGGACCTCAGATTATTTCCACAGCCATTTCTTAATCATAATCTTTTTTTTTGAAGTTTGCCTTATGATTTAAAAAATTTTTCCTTTTCATTATTACAAATGATAAACACCAACAGGAAGTTTTCTCTATACAAAACAACAACAACCAGAAAAGGGAGACTGGAGATCTCTAATCTATAAGATTTGGTAGGGCTTTTTTATAAGGTGTCCCAAAAGTCTTAGTGCAGTCTTAAGCTTTTTACAGCTGAAATAAGTGGTCCTGTATATTTCAAATTTGACACAGTTGTTTCAACACTGCCCTGCTTGTCTCTGACTCCTCCTGAGTTTCTTTCTGCTCATTTTAAAAATGATTCATTAAGGCTCTTTTCTTTCTTCTTTCTTCTTTCTTTCTTTCTTTCTTTCTTTCTTTCTTTCTTTCTTTCTTTCTTTCTTTCTTTCTTTCTTTCTCTTTCTTTCTTTCTTTCTTTCTTGAATATCCATATCACTGGTCTTTCAGTTCCCTCTCCCAATCCCTCCCCCCCAAGAAAATAAAAGTCCTCCCTGGCACAAATAACATGGAGGAAACCAGCCTCATTAGATATACCAAGGCTTTCCTGTTGGAGAGTGTTCCCCTTCTTCTAGTTACTAGCTTGAAGGTGGGCCCACCCTTTGGCCTGCATTAGAGGAGTACCTTAGTATTCCTCTATCCCACCTGAAATTCCAGGTTGCCAGTAGCCTCATTCCTAGATTCTCTTTGTGGTCATTTGACTTCTGGCTGAGGTCATCCTGGAATCGAAATGTAGAATAATATCCTCCACCCTGAAGGACACAATGTCCTCACCCACATTTATCAATACAATTTCCTAAACACATCTGCCATATTCTTTCAGCCTTCCAGTTACAAACCCACTGATGGAATGATCCTCCAAGATTCTCTCTATTCTAGGCTCCTATAACCAAGGTACTTCACAGGCAAACCAAGAACAGCTTATTTGATCCCTTTAATAGGTGACATTTTACTTCAGACCCATCTCCTGATTTCCAAGAAAATAGGCTTTACTCAAGTCTTCATGGGCATGTATTAAGTTGCACGACTGTTTCCATCCAGTTAGTCCAGTTAACCTTAAAGTCCCCAAAGGCTGATGTCATGAATCCAAGTCACAACTGGATCCTTAAGGCAGCCTGTGGTCCCTGACACTGCCCTTAAACAAAATCTTTCCTCTCCCTTGGAAGTACAGAAGTCCTTCTCTCCCCTAGCCCTTGCCCCTGCCCCTCCCCTCCACATTGTCCTACTACTGTTTCCGTGTAGCTGTTCTGGCCAAAACAAACAGCTCTCTGCAGCCAGATCTCCAGCGAGCAGCTGCAAAACAAAGCTGGCAATGTGTCCCGAGAAACTTCCGAGTCCTCCCAGAAGACACCGGAACTGAGACCTGACCTTTGGATTAGCCCTTGCCCACAGCCTGACCCCATTCTCAGGAGAGAGCTAGACCCCCTCCCAGCTACCCCTTCTCCCAGAAACTGGTTCCCTGCTCCCTTCAGCTCTTGACTTCCTCAGAGATTCACTGCCCACCCCAACCCCCAACCCCCCCACCAGGAACAAAAAAAAAAAAATGGAGCACACATCCCCCTGATGCACTTTTGGAGCTAACATTTCAATGGTCCAGCTCCATGATTTCAAATCAATATCTTCTCCATTTCAGGATTTAGTTTTGTTTTTTTGTTTTTTGTTTTTTTGCAAGGCAATGAGGGTTAAGTGATTTGTGCAGGGTCACACAGCTAGTGTCAAGTGTCTGAGGCCGAATTTGAACTCAGGTCCTCCTGAATCCAGGGCTGGTGCTTTATCCACTGTGCCATCTAGCTGCTCCCAGGATTTAGTTTTAAGGGAATCTCAGACGTGGCAAACTGGAGGATTCTTTCAGAGAACAATCAAGCATGTGCTCGTTGTTCCAGAGTGTATTTTCTGGAATGGGGAGAACCGGTCCTGAACCTTGGGATGCTTTTCCTAGGGAGCTTGCTATCCTAGGGACTTATAGTGTCTTTGAGGGGAAGATCGTCCATGCCTAGCTGTGGGGTGCCCTAGTTGTAATAAGAGACTGTATAGTACAGATGGATAGATGAAGATGAACAGCTTCCTCTATATCCTGGGGCCTCCTTTACTCTCTCTCAGTGTCTGTGTCTGTGTCTGTCTGTCTCTCTTTTTCTCTCTGTCTTTGTGTCTGTCTCTGTCTCTTTCTCTCTGTCTTTGTATCTATGTGTCTGTCTCTCTCTTTGTCTCTTTCTCTGTCTCTGTCTCTCTCACACTCACTGTTTTGGACTGTGACAATGCTGAAAGGGAAACTAGGCTCTACACAGTTGTTTGATAGTAGTGATTTTTTTTTTTATTATGAATTTAATATGTAGCAGAGACTGAAGGTTTCAAAGTAGAAAGAAGAGTAAAGAGGATTATATACAAAACTGGGAGCAATTTTTACACTTCAATTTTTGAACATACATTAAATTTAACATGATAATAACAAAACTACCCAGCTTATCCCTTTCTTCATATTCCTCCTCTCTCTTGTACACATTTTAATTGTTTTATTGACCCTCTTTTTTAATCACTGTTACTACCCCACTCACTCCCCCCCCACCCTCCACCACCAAAAGTTGGAGCCCCCCAACAGCCACCTCAAATAAACAAAGCAAATCAACACACTGGCCATATCTGAAAATATATGCCTCATTCTGCAGCTCTAGTTCATCACTTCTTTACCAGAAATGAGAAGCATGCTTCATCATTTGTCTTTTAAAGCCATAGGATTACATATCTAGTTATAATTGGTCATTACCCTGATGAGTGTTCTCAAGTCTTTCAAAGTCATTTTCCAGGGCAGCCAGGGGGCGCAGTGGATAAGCACTGACCCTGGATTCAGAAGTTCCTGAGTTCAAATCCGGCCTCAGACACTTACTAGCTGTGTGATCTTGGGCAAGTCACTTAACCCCCATTGTCCTGCAAAAAACAAACAAAAAAGTCATTTTCCTTTACTTTATTAAAATTTTTATATTTTATATATTTAGATTATATTTCATATTTATATAATTTTATAATTTTCATAAATTATTGTACTAGTTCTCATTTTATCCTGTATCAATTCATGCAAGTTTCCCCAGATTTCTCTGAATTTAAACTTTATGTCATTTCTCATGGAACAATAATATTGCATTATATTAATATGTCATCATTTGTTTGGCTATACCACAACTGATGGGTACTCATTTTATTTCCAGATCCATGCTATGAATAAAAGTGCTATTATAAATATATTGGAACATATCAGTCTAGTCCTGTCCTCTCTTTTTGATCTCTTTGATTGTGTGTGTGTGTGTGTGTGTGTGTGTGTGTGTGTGTGTGTGAGAGAGAGAGAGAGAGAGAGGTGTATGTGTATATATAGTGTGTGTATATAATATAAATTATATATTACATAATATACACATACACATACATACCTCTATCTATCTATCTATCTATCTATCTATCTATCCACACACATACATACATACCTTGGAGTGGTACTCTGGGTTAAATGGTCTGCATAGTTTAGTGTCTTTTGGGGTATGGTTCAAATTGCTTTGTACCACAGCTATAGCACATTGCCCCAACGTGCCTATCTTCCCACAGTCCTTTCAACAAGTGCCATTTTCCTTTTTTGTCATTTTTTCTAATCTGATGGATGTAAGATAGAAACTAGTTCTTTTAAGTTTCATTCCTCAGGGGCAGAGCCAATGTGGCTGAGGAAAGGCAGTGATTTTCCAGACCTATCCACACGACCCCTCCAAATAGCTTCAAATAATGTCATAAGACAGTTCCTGGAGCAGAAGAACCAACAAAAGGACTGGGTGAGATCATTTTCCAGCCTAAGACAGCTTAGAAGTTTGGCAGAAAAGGTCTGTTGTACCAGGGTGGGAGCAGAACGCAGATGGCTGCACCAGCACAGATCCAGCCCCAGGCAGGCTGCGCCAGAGAAACAGGCCTCCAGAGCCTCTGAATCACTCTGGAATTCAGTTCACAGTCCAGTGAGGGGGTCAAGCAGTTGTCCAGGGGGTTTCTGCTGGCACTGAGGCGGCACTCTATTGTGTTGCCCGTGCTCAGAACCAGGAAGCAGTCTTGAATGGTGGCCCAGGTAGGGGAGGGGTGCAGGCACACCTGAGCTTGCAACCACAGTGAAATAGAATTCTCTTCCCAGGTTAAAGAGCAAGCAGGCCTGTGGTTACTTACAGACCAGAGCATAGACCAGGGGAGTGGTGAATGTGCCTCTCCTTAAATCAAAATACCTAGGATCCCCTGAAGCTTGGGACAGTGCATCCTGGAAGAAGTGCCCCACTTTAAGAAGGAGCTCAAAGTCAAGAAATAGGCTCCCAAAATGAACAGACAGAAAAAGATGCTGAGCCTAGAAATATTCTTTAGTGACAAGGAAGATCAAAATACACCCTCAGAAGAAGATACCAAAATCAAACTCCTACATTCAAAGCTTCCAAGAAAAATAGGAATTGGTCTCAGGCTATCGAAGCACTCAAAAAGGACTTTGAAGAAAATGTAAGAGAGGTAGGGGAAAAAATGGATAGATAAATGAGAGTGATGCAGGAAAGTCATGAAAAAAAGTCTACAGCTTGAAAAGCCAAATGGAAAAGGAGATGCAAAAGCTCTTTGAAGAAAATAATTGCTTAAGAATTAGGATTGAGCAAATGGAAGCTAATGACTTTATGAGAAATCAAGACATAATTAAGTTTAATTCCTCTTACTATTGGTAATTCACTGCATTTTTAATATTGTTATTGATAGCTTGCATTTCATCTTTTGGAAATTACGTTTTTTATATCCTTTGACCATTTTTAGCTATTGAGGTATGGTTCTATTTCTTATATATTTGTATCAGTTCCATATATGTGTGTGTATATGTATATGTATATGTGTATATACATATATAAATATACATACACATATACATATGTAGAATGCGTGAATGAAAATATTTAAGTGCTTACTGCATACAAAGCACTGTCTAAGAACTGGGGTTAACAAGGATCCCACAATTTGAAAGAGGGAGGGGGCAGCTAGATGGCGAAGTGGATAGAGCACCGGCCCTGGAGTCAGGAGGACCTGAATTCAAATCCGGCCTCAGACACTTAACACTTACTAGCTATGTGACCCTGGGCAAGTCACTTAACCCCAATTGCCTCACTAAAAAAAAAAAAAAAGAAAGAAAGAGGGAGACAGCACATGTAGAAAGACTAACCTGCAAAGAAGATGGAAAAACCCAGTGGTCCTTAGGGTACATTGGCAAGGCAGATGGTAAAGCCCAATTGTTCAGAAGGTAAGAAATCCAGTTAAGCTAGAGTATACAGGGGTGATAACACTGATGTATAAACATCTTTTTAGTGTCATTTTATTGGCTAATACTATGTCCATTTCTGATACCAAACCATTTGAAAGTGGCAAGGACTTTCTTTGGTGGAGAGAACATTCTTTTCCATGTCATCAGTAGCTGGGACTGCTTAGAAGGGCTGTACCACTTTCAGAGGTAATTTCTGTATTCTTTCTCTAAAATTATGATATCAGGGGTAAAGTGGAAGTAGGACTAGGGGTCTGGGAGAGCTCTTGACCAGGGCTTTTTGGATCTGAGCAGAGGTAGGGCTGGTAATAGTGGTTGGCCCCACCCTGCTCATATTGCCTCCCATCTGTCCTTTGGGTTGCCTCACTGATTCTAGTTGACTGGTTTGCCAACTAGTGTTTGGTTTGGGAGATGACAGTAATGGTGGGGCTTCATCTCCATGGCTACTACTCTCATGATATTAGCTATCGACCTTTATCAGGAGAGTTTCCTATAAAGATTTTTCCTTCCATTTAATTATTTCCCTTTTAATTTTAACTCCACTGATTTCTTTTGTGCACAAGCTTTTCAATGTTTGTGAAAAGCATGCATGAAAGAATTATAGTATACCTCCTTTGGGACCTAATGAAATTATTTTTCATTGGTTGGGTGAAACACTAGCCATCAATTTAGTGGTCCTAAAAAGCTTCAACAAGTTCTCTATAAAGGACTAATCCCTGAAAGTCAGTTGAAAGATTTCAAACTCCAAATCTGGTTTAGCCTATGGCTCTCCAGACTCCTTCCAGAACTTTGGCCCAGAAGCTATTTTCATGATAGCAACTCTTCTACCTCCATAGCCTTCCCCTCTGGTTTATGAGTTAATCTTAAAAGAAAAAAATCTCCACTTGAGGAAGTACTCACATCAACCACACTTATTCCAAACTTGGTTCAACCCAATATTCCTTCTATACCTTGTACTATTATATTATATACTCCTCTACCCTCAACTTCATCACAATTATCAGCTTTGTTTTATATGTTATATTAGAATGTAAGCTACCTGAACGCGGGGTGTGTGTGTGTGTGTGTGTGTGTGTGTGTGTGTGATTTTTCTTGGTTTTATTTGTATACCCAGTGCCTACCATCATGCTTGCAACATAGTAAGTGACTAATAAATGCTTTCTCGAACATCTCTTCAATCTTGGAAGACAAGAAGAGAGTCAGTCATAAAGGGAAAAGTCACAATCATCAAAGGACTCAGTGTCACAGAGTCAATTAGTGATCGAGCCAGGATGAAGACTAAAATCTCTAGATTCCTATTTCAAGACTCTCTCCCAATTAGTGTGAATGGTGAGTCCCATGGAAAATCCCATTATTCAAATTAATACTGAGTATTTCCATTGGGCTGGAACCAATAACCATATTTTACATAATTCTTACTCGGAGAGCACAAATTTGAATACTAGTGACAACTTCATCAAATTCATTATTCGCACTAATGGGGGCCTAGCTATATTACAAAGTATGGTGCATTGGTTCTGATCATCCTCTATTTAAAATAAAAGACTCAAATAACAACAATTCTATAGCCCAAGAATAATTTAAACCTCCCTCAGGGTTGTAAACCTGATAACTTTCCTGACAACTGAACTCCCTTTTCAGGAATAAATCATACTTTATCACATTTATGCTTAATAGAAGCCAAATGCAGTTTCCTCCACTTCCTTTGGCTTGGTCCCCATGTTCTCTAGAGGCCTTTGAGAGATATTTTGCTTGAATATAAATATCCAATCCTAGTTCTCCTCTGTCCAAGCACTCCCCAGCCAATTGTCAAAAAGGGACGCCTTCTTTCAATTTAGGAATGTCAACCCGGAACCTAATTCAAAGCCCCCAAATCATCTTGTGACATTCCCTCCTTGGGAGTCCCCATTTCCCTTCTTCTTTTCTATCTTTTAGTACAATTGTTATCTAACAACCAACAGAATCTACACACCAAAGGAGCAAACTTTGGACAAGTTCTCCCTGGGTCTCAGATCTGGCACACTTTTAAGTGGGCATATAGATAGAGTAATAAGGAATCATGATTTTGGTTGACATAGGAAGGAAATCTAGAGTTCTTGGTTTTGTTTGTTTGTCTTTGTTTTGCCTTCCAAATTATAGCAATGGTAAACACTTTCTCTGTGGTGAGTTTTTATTTAGAGTGAAAGGAAAGAAGTAACCTGGATATGTTTATGAGACTTCTGTTATAGAAAATCCTTCTTGGTAATTGATCTGCAACTTCTTGACTTAAGAAATTATCTGGGAGGGGCAGCTAGGTGGCGCAGTGGATAGAGCACTGGCCCTGGATTCAAGTGTACCTGAGTTCAAATCCGACCTCAGACACTTGACACTTACTAGCTGTGTGACCCTGGGCAAGTAACGTAATCCCAGTTGCCTCACCAAAAAAACAAAAAAAACAAACAAACAAAAAAAGAAATTGTCTGGGACACTGAGCACAGCTTTTATATATCTGTCACAAGTAGAATTTTGAAATGACATCTTTCTAATTGTAAGAATAAGTCTATCTATTGCACCATACTGTCTCACTATTTGTGGTTAAGTAACCATTTATGTCTAGTAAGCAAAGTTTATTTATTTTAATAGCTTCCTAAGCCATCTCCTCTACCTCTGGAAATTAATACTTTTCAAAGTTGCATTAAAAGTCCTGCTCCTCTCACTTTCCTACACCCTGGAACGGCCATTCTAAGCAACCAAAAGATCGACTGTCTCACCAACCAGCCCCTCCAATATGATGGGACCTTGAAACCTTAACTTAAGAGACACATAAAGAACAAGATGTTCTCCATCTCTCCTTCCTTATCTGTCCAAATGTGTTGCTTCAGAATTACAATTGTTTCTTTTCGGCAAGATTTCTTTGACAAAAGCCCAGTTTTTCCACATATTATCAGTCATATGATGATTTGCTTAACCTTTAAGCAAAAGTAAGTCTGTTTCCAAGTACCAGCTCTTCACCAGTGTTTTTCCCCTAAATTGCTCTCAGGGTTGGAGGCAGAATCACAGACTGGGAAAAGGAAAGGGAAATTCCACAACCCTCAGCAGGGCAACCAGTAGCTTGGCACTGCCAGGGTTAAGTGAGTCAGCTCTGCACACAGAATAGCATTTGACATTTCCTTATGCTACCATGTAGCTAAGCCTGGTAAAAAAATTCATCATTGATGACTGAAAATAATAAGATATAAGGCCAAGGATGGACTTAGATGGAGAACTCTCCATTCCCTAGCTTACTTCACTTCCCAGATATGACAGTTGATAGTTCAATCAAGTTAGCTAAACCTTGTCCCCATCACAACAGTACATATTTATCTGTCAATTCTTCCATCCTCAGACTCTTCATCTCCTCCACCAGGCATTTCTTTATAATTACCCTTGTAACACCTCTAGATTTTCCCTTCTCTCCATAGTCCAAATGAGGAGGAAGTATCTGTGTGAGTCTATTCCTTCTTTAAATGTCCTTCATTACTGGACATTTCTAAGTATCCAGTAATGGAGGAGAGAAGGATCATCACGTACTGATTGTTTCATGTTCTAATGTGGCCCCAATCTCTCCACTCACCTTCCATGGGACCCTGCGTGTTGTCAGCTTTGAAATTTTTCCAAGGTCACTGCACTTATTCTAAGAAGAGACTTTCTGTCAGGTAGCCATATACCCAGAAAGCCCTATTTGTCTTCCAGCCAAAATTACAAAGCAAAATGGAGGCGAGAGAGCAAGAAGAGCTTGGGTTTAGTTATCATTTGTGCTGTGGGGTATTTGAGGCCCTGGGGGCTGGAGCAACTCCACAGTCAAACTGATTAGCCAAGCAGGTCTGAAGTCTCCATTTAGGAACCAGGGGCAAGAAAGGACTTAGGACAAAATGTCTTTTTTGAATAACTTTTTTTTTTTCTTTTTGGACATTTAAGAAAGTAAAGCCACAGCTTTTGAAACACTAAAAAGAACAGGAAGAGCTGTGGGAGTGAGGTGAGGAGGGATCACATGCCTCCCTCTCCCTGGCCTGGAGTCCACACAGCAGGCCTCTGGGACTCAAGACTCAAACTGAAGTACAGTCTGGGCTATCTCCATTCTCCATGTAGCAATGCTCAAGGCTGAGGAAGAAATCGTGCCAAATTTAGCCTTTGTGTAGCAATACACAAGGCAAGACCAACAGCCATTCAGGCCCCAAAGTCTTGACCTTTTAATTACCTCCATGAGAAGGCCACAAGTATATATCCTCAAGTCAACTTTCCTACCATAGTATTTTTCTGTTTTCTTTTCCTGGCTTCTAATCCTACCCTCTATTCCCTCTCCTCTTTTGAATGGCCACTCCATTCTCCCACTCCATTCCCTCTCCTGTTTTCTACACAGTCTGTTTCCTTATGGAATGAGGAGATGCTTGGCTGATCTGTAGAGGTATGGATGCACCTGGTAACTGTCCAGGGTGTAAGTGGGAACAGGGCCTAATCCTGTGCTGGGAGCCAAAAAGAGGGTGGGGAACACTTTCTCATTGGTGCTCTGGAACTGTGTCAAGGCAGGATTCACAGGAGCAGGAACCAACCAGAAACATAGTGTCTACTTGCTAGTTTTTCCCAGGCTGCTTGTTTTGCCCAAGCTAATGTAGATAACAGTTAGATACAGAGAAAACACAGAAGGATAAAGAATAGTCTCCCAAGTATCAACAGTCAATAAGAAAGGTTCTCAGAGAACTTTACAAAGCTCCAAATCTGGATGTGCCACTTATTACTTGTGTGGTCTTGGGCAAGTCACTTAACTACTATGGGCCTCAAAATGACCTGTGAAGTCTCTTCCAATTTTAATTCTATGGAATAGACCAGGATGCAAAACAATATACACACATTCCTACTTGGTCAAAGGTTAGAACTATTTTTTTTCAATAGATTTAGAACCCTGGAATCAATCAATTGAACATAAAGCATTTTGAAAAAATGTTTTTATGTGCCATGCATTGTTCTAAGTGTTAGAAAGGAGGAAAGAACATTTTAGTCTCCTGGGAAGGGACTTTAATTCTAAATGCCTTGAAGATTGATAATCCTCCATGATTCTAAAAGTAAGCCTCACAGACTCTTAAATTTTACACACACACACACACACAAGAACATAGAAGACAGATTTGTCATGTTGTACTCCCGGTTCTTCAGATCCCAGAGGAATCTGCTTTCTCTGACTTTTGTTCCCTCTGACAACAGTTCCTTGGTTAACCCATCATTCCTCACCCTTGCCCCCTGGAGGTTGGGGCAGGACCTGTCATCTAGACCAAAGTTTCTTAAATTATGGGTCACAATCCTATATGGTGTCGCATAACTGAATGTTGGAGTCGCAAAAAAATTTGGCAACTGTATAAAGTTATGTATACCTATTTTATATACCTATATACTCAGTATTGCATAAAAATGTCTTGGGTGAAAAAGTGTCACAAGTGGAAAAAGTTTAAGAAGCCCTGCTCTAGACAATTCCTTCTACCTCTGCTTCATCCCCACTGGGACACAGTGGAGAGCACCCACTAGACTGAACAAAGCAGTGGGACCTGGTGAAAAATGGGCTGAGTCTCCACTCAGCCTCCACCTCCCTGTTGCCATAGAAACACCAGCCAGCTGCTTTCAGATCAGGAAATATCAGCAAAGAATGGTCTGGTAGACACAGGTGCTGGGCAGTCAATATGGATCAAGGTGACCATTCCATGTGCCAAGGGCCATGTGGGAGGGAGGAAGAAGTGGGGTGGTGCCAACTAGAAAGAACTGTGAACCATTTCCAGCAACGTTCAGTTCTCAACAGGGAGTTTTGCTATCATGACATATCCTAGCTAAAGTCATATGTGCCAAAGGTGGACACCTTCAAACTCCCTGTTTGAGAATGGTAGAAGATCTTTACCTTAACGACATCCTATGTCATCAAAGATCTAAGACCCTAGTGCTTTCTTCACTTTCAAAAATGCTAAAGAGTCATCTTATCTCATAGAAATACCCATTTACAATTTGGGTTGATGCCCGCATACTCCCTTCATATGCAAACATAGGCCTACTTTCCTCAGACAAATTCTCTGAAGTTATATATGGAGAGTCTCCTCCATGATTACCTTTAAATCTTGCTCACAGGTTGGTTGTGTGCCTAGGAGAGATGATTACGACATATGTGAGGTTTTCTGTGGGTCCACACTTCCAAAATTATAGCTCATGCCCCCATTGGTATACTTGATAATCACAATAATAATATATTTTAAAATAATAAGTAAATGCAATTAGTAAAAAATATTTATGGATGTGGCAATGTGAGGACAATAGTGAGATACATACATATATATGCATATTTCCCTTATGTATATATGTGTATATATATAAATGTATATCCCCTTATGTATTTATGTATACATATGTATGTGTGTGTATATGTATGTATATTCCCTTTATAAGTTCAAGGTACATGTTCTCACAACTACACATAACCTCAGTGATAAGCATGAGCATACCCACATACACTAGTAGAGGGGCAGTTAGGTGGCACAGTGGATAGAGTACTGGGCCTGGAGTCAAGAAGACCTGACTTCGAATCCAGCCTCAAACACTTCCTAGCTGGGTGGCCCTGGGTGAGTCACTCAACCCTGTTCACCTCAGTTTCTTCATCTGTAAAATGACCTGGAGAAGGAAATGGCTCCAGAAAAGTGGTTTGCCAAGAAAACTCCAAATGAAGTCACAAAGAGTCAGATGTGGCTGAACAGCAACTCAACAACAAAGAGAGGCACAATGTACTGCTTCCCCTGGGCACAGCATCTCTGTTTAGAAGGTCTCTGAATTGAACTCCTCTCCATAGCTGAACTCCAAAAAACTGACCCACATCAGCAATACTACCAACAGCTTCCTCCTGACTTGACCGTTGACAGGCTTTACTAGATAGTATGCGCTAATTTGTAAAAGAACACCTAAGATATGGACAGTCCTTGGACAACCAATGGGCTAGGTGCCCTCTAATTCTACCAATTCTGCTGGGAGGAACTTCACTACAATTTGTCAAGGGGTAGCAAAGTATAGGCATATTTTTGCAGATTTTGAAGATCTTAAAGATTAATTGGACTAGGGAGAAATAAATTCATCATGGGTGTCCTAATCAATTCCACATGCCCTCATTATATATTCAGAAAGGTATCTGTTTTGAAAGATAGAGAAACTAAATGAAAAGGGTATGAGGGAAAAGAAGAAAGGTGTGCAGTGAGAAGGTGATGACTTCACTTTCCTTGTGATTTATTCATCACTATTATTTCCCTGAGTAATAGGAACCGGATGGTCAAATATTAACCTGAACTGTGCCAGAGACCGACAGCTTTTTAATCACATTTTTTTTCTCCCAGACTCTGCCATCAAACATCACTAAAATCTCTTCTGCTATTTTCATTATTGCTCAAACCATAGATCCTATTTGAAATCAGGCCACTTGAATGTTTCACATTCAAAATATTCACCCAGGTCCACACGCCTCTGGTGCCAGTCTAAGGAAACATTAAAATAAACACACACAGGGCACAATGTTAATAGATGCGATATTTTCCAAAATGAGTCATTTCTTGCAGAGCACCAGTGTTGAGCATGAGAATCCAATACCAAAACATAATTAGCCATTAAAATAAGTCATTCACCGATTCTTTTTTTTTTGTTTTGCTTTTTTGTTTCTTTGTTTTTTTTAGTGAGGCAATTGGGGTTAAGTGACTTACCCAGGGTCACACAGCTAGTAAGTGGTAAGTGTCCGAGGTCGGATTTGAACTCAGGTACTCCAGGGCTGGTGCTCTATCCACTGCGCCACCTAGCTTCCCCGACACCGATTCTTCATAATGGCATGAAAGCAACCCTGGGTTCTAGAAGGTTATGCCAATGGAGCAAAATCTCTTCCTAGTTATCAGCAACATATCCTCAATAATATTTGTCAATATACAGATATTTAAGTCTATCTGTTTGGTCCTTGCAGGCAAGTTGCCAGGTTCACCATATGGTGATAGGGTTGTGGGGTTTGTGTTTTGTTTTGTTTTGTTTGTTTGTTTGTTTTTTTCTGGGCAATGGGGGTTAAGTGACTTGCCCAGGGTCACACAGCTAGTAAGTCAAGTGTCTGAGGTCAGATTTGAACTCAGGTCCTCCTGAATCCAAGGCTGGTGCTTTATCCACTGCGCCACCTAGCCACCCCTGTTTTGTTTTTTAAGGAAATTGGGGTAGGAAGAAGTACATAGCATCTGTGATCTCTTTGGTTTATGGAATTCCCAGTAAGCAAAGTCTTTACCAATGCAGATTGGTGCTTATTTTGTCATTTATAGTCTTCGAGAGTTGCCTGGAGCTCTGAAAATTTAAGGGACTTACCTAGGGTCACATTCACAGAATACATTATGGGGTAAGATTTGAACCCCAAGTCTTTCTAAATCTGGGACCAGTTCTCTGGCTAATACCCCAAGATGCCTCTTAAGGTAAATGTTTCAGCCACTGAAGCACTTGAAGAACATTACTAAGTTTTAGAGGGAGTGTGACATGATAGTGAAATATTCAACTCAAAAGGGCAAGCTGCTATCCCTCTCCAGGCCTCAGTTTTCTCATCTGTAGCAATGAGGGTTTGAATTATATGACTTCTAAATTGCCTACCAGTTCTACAGCTAATGGTCCTAAGAATTTAATCTTAAGAGAAAGGCTTTTCAGATAATGCATTAGAATTAGAAATTGAGAGAGGTTGAAGGAATAGTTTCCATTTTACAGTGCTTAAGGCATACCATTGCCTAAAGATAGAGAAGTAGATCCCACCTGTTGTGGTTCGATCATTTTCAGTTCTATCTGACTCTTTGTGATCCCATTTGGGGTTTTCTTGGCAAAGTTACTGGAGCGGTTTGCCATTTTCTTCTCCAGCTCATTTTAAAGATGAGGAACCTGAGGTAAACTGGGTTAAGTGACTTGACCAGGGTCATACAGCTAGTAAGTGTCTGAGGCCAGATTTGAACTGAGGAAGGTGAGTCTTCAATCCCTCAGCTTCAATCCTATCTGATCTCTTCTAACCCAAGGATTCTAAACTTCAAGAATGGATTCAAGAGATCTCCCAGAGAGAAGTTACTGCTCCTGTAATTGAGAGAGGGAGTCTGTCTAATGAAGGACCAGTCCTTGAAGCATATGCAGATACTCTCTACTTGCTGCCAATCCAACACATGGAAATTTAAAAGTTAGTTTTGGCTGTGAAGATGCAGTGGTTCATACCGTATGGTGACAAAAAGTCTGAATTTGGCTTTGGACCTGGAAAAGCAGATAACTTAAGCAGCACAGAGCAGGAACTGATATTGCTTACAAAAGGAGAAATATTACTTTCTTGGGTCTTTTGTGGTTTCCTTCCTGGCATCCAGCAAGGTAAGAATTGCTATGAGCTTCAAGGTGGGAAGAAGGACATTGGCTGCCCTGTCTCTCACCAAGCTACCATGTGTCCCTGAACCACAAGAACCTTGGTTTCTTTTGTGTTTCTTCTTTCTGACTTACGGTGCAGGAGTATTCTTAAGAAAGAGTTCCCAGGAGTCCTGTCGGACTAATCAAAGGAGTCTCTTCCTGGTGAAGGGGACCAATGGCAGCAGCAGCCAAATCCAGTAAGGAGCCAACATGGCAAACAAGTTATTTGATCCTACCCAGTAGTAGACTGATCTGTCAGCTAAGACACTGGATCCAACAAGGAGCCAGCTCAGCTAAGCCATGAGTATTTATTAATACCTCAGAAATCAGCAAATGCTACAAATCAGGGCTTGATTTATTGTTTTGTTGATTGTCTAGACTTAAGAAAGTGATAGAGGAAATGTTAATAATGTAGATTAAATTTAAAAGTGTTTCATGTCTACATTTTAACCCTGGAGTCAATTGTTAAAGATTTACCAGATCACTGCTAAATACAAGCCAGTCTAGACATGTTTTTGTAACTTCTGTCCTTACTTTTTCAGTAAATAGCCCTTTGTAAAAGTTAATTGATGTCAAGTGGTTAATTAATATTAGGGAATGCATCAGATGGGGGCTTGTGCGAAAAAACACTAGAAATATCATCCCCTCAGGGCTCTAGGAGAAAAATTCTGTTACTCTCGGGAAACTAACCAGCTAATCCAGTTCAAGTGGGAAGAATGTGCCCAAAGAGGGGTAATAAGTGTGTTATTTGGTTTTTAGAATACATAATCTAATTCTCTGGGCAGATTCTTTTCCTCTTTGTGATGAGATCAGATCTGCAATTCCATCAGATTGAAGGAAATCACAATATGGAAAATCCCTCAAATGATGCAAATCAACTCATCTGTAACTTTTAGTCTTAGAGACATAATGACAGCACTGAGAGATGAGTGAATTCTCCATAGCTACTCAGCTAGACTTAAACCCAGATCTCCTTGACTCTATTTACTGTGAACACTTCCAATCAGAACAAATTCATAGAGCACCATTTATGTTTGTTGACATTAATGTGAAAATGAGTTTTCTATCCCTGGAACCAAAATGACTGGTTAGGATTGCAGTTATAAGGAGACCACACTACAGTATTATATATGTGTGAAATTATTACATAATGGGCTCACTTAAAAAATTAGGTTGATGCCTTTTGTTTTTACTCGACTCTACAAATATACCTTTGCCAACCTCTCCCTCCCCCATCCACAATGAGCCCTCCCTTTTTACAGAGAAAAACAGTTAAGCAAAAGCAACTGACAAGTGACTATGGCTGATGGGGTATGCAAGATACTTCCCCATCTTTTCTCAGGGCCAGCCATTATAATTAGCTTTTTCCTTTTTGCTCACTCAGTTTCTAGAGCCAGATTGGTTCTCTTTCCCGGGGAAAAGGAGAATGGCATTACCCAGAAAATAAATCTTGATTCTCGAAGAATACCATAAAGGCAGGACAGCTTTCCCCTCAACTCCAGGGGAGTGAATTCCACACCCCCTCCCCCACTCCTGACCTGTCCTTTTGGGGTGGGTGGGTGAGACCAAGGGAGTAGAGCACCAGGTTGTGTCTGGAACCTGGGGAGGTGGGTGGGTGAGAAAGAGTTAAATAGGCAGCTGCCAGCCCAGGCAGTGTAGAGTTATGCTCAAACTGTTCCCACTACCCAACCAAGTCAGCTGTCATTACAGAACAAAGAAGCCCCCAGAGCAGCTCAAGTGATGTGTCACACTCGGGAAGGCCTGAGAGCTCCCTTATTAGGATTTCTAAATCAACCCCATCTAGGCTAGAGGAATAAAGCTGCAGAACAATAAGTGGGCCACATTCACACAATCAGCAGTGCTGCCCTCCCACCTCCCACCTCCCGCCTCCCTTCCTCCCTCCCCCCACCTCTTGCTTCCTCTTCCATCCTTAGCCTCAACAGGCATTTCATCTCAAAGACCCATCAGAAAAATCAAAATCAAATCAAATCCCTATGCTTACCTCCCTTACCTTTCTTCCTCATACACTACCTTCCCTTCCCCAATCCCCACCACAACACACACACACACACACACACACACACACACACACACACACACACACACACACACACACACACACACTCCGTTCACTGGTAAGAGATGCCAAACTCTGGCACGGAAGCATCTGTTGCCCTATGCTGAAATTACTTGACTGGAGCAAGGTTTGGAGGTAGAGTCAGGTCTGGGACTCTGGGAAATTCTACCGAACTGCCACATGTGGGGGCAGGGCACTCAAACTGCGATGTTGCAAGGGAAAAGCTGCACACCTGGCAAATACGCAGCCTACTTGCAGCTCCCCCACGGCGGGCCTCTGGATGGAGTTCACACTGAGGAAGACTTGGGTTCGAATCCTGCTTCAGGAATTTACTAGCTGCGGGTCCACTTAACTCTTCAACCTGTTTCCTCATCTTTAAAATGAACATAATAATAGCATCAACCTCCTAGGCTTTTTATGGTGCTCATAGGAGATGATACATGCAAAATTATGATAAATTCAAATTTGCACATCTTAAAAGTAATATGCATATTATATATAAAGTTGTTTTAGTATGCCTTTTAAATTATTGTTATTATTATTATTATTAGTCAAATCCTACTTTAGACCAGCTGTGCTATTATTAGCACATTTTAACTTCTTGGACTCAGTTTCTACATCTTTAATATGGAAGTAATATAATAGTAATTACCTTACAGGACCATTGTAAAGACAAAATGATATAGTCAAAGTCTTTTGCAAACTTTAAAGCACTATATGAATGTCAATTATTATCTTCCCTCCCTTCTATTTGTCACCCCCTTAAAGAGCCATCATTCACAGCTGCTAGGTGATTTGCAAGCTAAAATCCATCTCTCTTGATGACTGGGGTGATATTTCCACCCCCATCATTCATTCTTAGGTGACGGAAACTTAGGAGTTCTTTAAATCATATTTACAGGAAGAAAAAAAGTTTTCAAAATGCCCACTGGGGCTAAGACCTTCACCCTGGGAAGTTTGCGGGTCCTCTGGGCTCTAGAGGGGACTCTTAATTCAACATTTGCCCCTTGTGTACCATGATATTCTCCGAAGTAGTGTTTCCTTAAACATGTCCCAACTACATATGCCTTCTGTGAATGGGATTCCATGAGAAAAAGTTGGTGCTAATATTTTAGTCTCTAAAATATTAAATACAAAAATATTATGCTATCTCAGTTTCAGTTTTCTTATATAAAAACCAGGGATACTAACAGGATAGGGGTAGTGTGAGAATCACATGAAATAATATCTAAATAATATTTAAATAAATGATCTCTAAATAAATAAATAAAATCTACAGCATTTGATAGACCTTAAAGTTCTATATAAATGCTAGCTATCATTATCATCATTATTACCATTACTATTATTATTATTTGCCACAAATACCGAATAACTGAGGCAATTGCTATGTAGAAAATAGGCTTAATTTTCTCTATTTTGCTCCAAAATTTTTTCTACTATCTTTTTTCCCTAGGGATATTCCATATCTTTAGACCAAAGCCCAGAAAGACCATGAGCCCCACCCCTCCCCCAGCCCAGCATTTATGGGCTCCTTTAATATAGTTCAAGCCCCCAAATTGTTTTGAAGCAAAACTAGTTTGGGAAATGCTAACCCGGGCAAATGCTCGGAGCCTGGCTTCATGGAGTCTCTACAGGGGCAATGTTTTGGAGCTCAAGCTCTCCAGGGAACAGTCAGTCTTCTCTTAAGAATCTGTTCCTCCTATTATGTAGTTGGGGCCACTGGGCAGCTAGGTCAGCACAGTGGGTTGGCTCATTGTAACACAGCGTTCATTAACCCCATCCGCTCATTAGGGAGCATGGCAGATGCTGGGAGAGGGGAAAGACGGAGGCCTTGCCTGTCCTGCCCTGCCCTCTCCCGTTCCTCCTTTGGACAGAATTGATGTCACAAGAAGATGCACCTGTTTTTGCCATCCTCAGGTCTATTTTCATTCTTCCATTGGGAAGGGGGGTGGGGAGGAGAGATGAAGGGAAACTGCACGGACTTCCTAGCCAGCTCTGTGAGTGCTCAGAAGTCCATAAGGAAGTCTGCGGATAAGCGGAGTAGTTCAACTGATCCTTGTTTAGACCCTGGAGATTCTTGCCAGAGAGACCTGAGACATTCTAGCAAGACAGCAAGATAAATGGGAGGACTAAGGTTTTCCAAAACTTTCCTGCCCAAAGTTGGGAGGAAGCTACAAGCCGTCTTCAACAGGTATGGATCTGCATCAGCTTTCTTCAAAAAGAGATCATTCCAGCCTAACCAGGGGGTATTTCTAAAGTCTTTTTATCTGTCCCCCTGTTGTCATTCAAGGCTCTTTGTGACCTCATTTTGGGTTTACTTGGCAAAGATACTAGAGTGGTTTGCCATTTCCTTCTCCAGCTCACTTTAAAGATGAGGAAACTGAAGCAAACAGGGTGAAGGGTCACAAAGCTAGTCCATGTCTGAGGTCAGATTTGAACTCAGGTCTTCCTGACTCCAGGTCCTGAGCTCTATCCACTGCACCACCTAGTTGACCCATCCATCTGTCCTCCTACCTTCAGATATAAGGACACTTAATCAAAGTTACTCAAAGGAATTATATTAAATCTTTTGTAACCTGAATTTATTAATCACTTTACAGTTTTCAAAGTAACTTTTATGTACATTTTCTTATTAAACCCTCAAAAAAACCGTGGGAGGGAAAAGAGCAGGTAGCACCATCTAGTCTATCCTATGTATAACTGCCAAATTAATTTAACTAATTCCAAACACTGACAGTAACATCCCCTCACTCAAAAGTCATCTGTGGTTCCCAACTACCTTCCAAATAAGATCCAAATTTCTTAGCTTGGCATTCAAGGCTCTCATCAATCTAATCCAACCTACCTTTCCAAGTTTCTCACACCACCTCATTTCATATTCTCTGTACTCAAGCTCAAATAGTCTGTTCATTATTCTCCACATATACCAACTTACTTCAATTTCATAAGCATTTACTAAATATTGACTATGAAAAAGAAATTGCACTAGGTGGAGGGCATTAATCAAAACAGTTTCTAATTTCAAGAAGCTTACATTCTACTCCTTAACATTCCTCTGCAGGCCCTACTCCTGACTCTCCTACCTGGATTTGACCAGCCCCATCCACCTGGCTTACAAGAGCTGATTGTTAAATTTTTCAGTGTTGCCACTTACTGGGCAAATGCTATTGATTAGGCCTTGTTGTATTATTTTGTTGCTTGTCTAGACTTAAGAAAATGATAAAGGGAATGTTAATGATCCAGATTAAGCTTAATCTTTTTTTTCCTATTTTACTATGTTATAGATATGCTTGTTTTATATCTTAAGCTCAGAAAAAAATGAACGAACAAATAAATGAATAAACAAACATATATATATATTTTTTTTTTTGAACATGTGCCATGCATACATTTGTTGTTGTCCCAGACAGCTGGTATATAAACATTTCCAACATATCCCTACAATCTCTCCACTCTGAAAGCTCACTCTGGCCTTGGAGTTTCATGTATTGGAAGTACTTTCTACCCTGCAGCTCCTGCCTTTTATTGGCTGGCTCCTTCTGGGATTTCCATGCAGCACTGAACTTTCCTCTCAGACTTTTTCCATTTCTCATCTGCTCCTTCATCCTCATATTGCTTCTTCCACTGTTTAAGTGTTGTCTTATTCCATTAGGAAGTAAGCTCCTTGAGGGAAGGAAGAAAGGAAGGAAGGAAAGAAAGAAGGAAGGAAGGGAGAGAAAGGAAGGAAGGAAGGAAGGAGGGAGGAGGGAAGGAAATAAGCAATTATGAAGTTCCTGCTATGTTCCATGCATCATACTAGGTACTTAACAAATGTCATCTCATTTGACCTTCACAACAACCCCTGGGAAGTAAGTTGTATTAGCCCATTTTACAATTGAGAAAACTGAGTTAGACAGAATTTAAGTGGCTTTCCCAGAGTCACACAACTAGTAAGTTTCTGAAGCATGATTTGAACTCAGATCTTCCTGACTTCAAACTCAGCCCTCTGTCCATTGCACCACCTAGCTGCCTCCTTCCTTGAGAGCAAGGACTTTTCTGTTTCTATTTGTATGCCCAGTACTTAATACTAGTACCTAACATATAGTAAACATTTCATAAATGATTGCTGATTGTGATGTGATTTTACTAGAGGAAAACAATATTTAAATATATAAATAAAATATTACAAATTCAATGCAAAGTGAATTCTGGTGGTGAGGATGTAGATAATACTAAACCTAGGGAGTCCATTCTTTTTCCATAGCTGTGACTATTTAATAGAGAATCACAAAATTTTAGGGTGGAAGGAAATCTCAGAGACCGATAGTTTCAACACCCACAGATGAAAGTGATATCAGATAAACATTACCCCTCAGAATGGTCATCTGGACTTTTCTTGAAAACCTCCAATGAGAAGTTTCCATCATATTTCAAAGCAGTGTTTTTTCACTTTTTGATAGCCTCTAATATAAGAAGTTTTGTTTTTTGTTTTTTTGTTTTTATTAAGTTAAAATTACCTCTTCACAACTTCTAACCCCTACTCCTGGTTCTGCCTTCTGAGGCTCTAAAGAACAAATCTAACCCTCCTCCAAATGACAGTTCTTCAGATATCTGAAGTCAGCCATCATGCCTTCAAGCAATAAGCCTCATACATCACACATTCAAGGTCCTTCATCATTCTGCTTACCCTCCTATGGAAACACTCTAACTTACCATTGTCTTTCTTAAACCATGGATAAAGGGAATTGAACATAGTACTCCTGATGAGGTCTGACAAGGGCAGAGTACAATAAAACTAGATGCAGAATACCAGGGAACCTTTCTCTTCCTGAAAGCTCTATCTGGAAGCTATGCAGCAGCATTAAAATAATCATTACTATTCTTTTTTGTTTTGTTTTGTTTTTGTTTTCTGCAGGGCAATGGGGGCCAAGTGACTTGCCCAGGGTCACACAGCCAGCAAGTGTCAAGTGTCTGAGGCCAGACTTGAACTCTGGTACTCCTGAATCCAGGGCTGGCGCCCCATCTACTGCGCCACCTAGCTGCCCCCAATCATTACTATTCTTGAAGATAAGATGCACAGAAATAATGATAATTGATCTCTCAGAAGAACATAAAAACTATAAAAAGAAAAAAAAAACCCTTGAATACCAAAGTGAGAAGGAACTTAAGAAACTTACCTTGAACTTCCGAATACAGAAAACAAAGCCTCAATTGAAATCGAAAGGATAAATAGACATACACACCCCCAAAGAAGAAGAACATCCTTTAAATTCTAAAACATACAGTGGTAAATTTTAACAAACTCAAATTTCATGTGTGGTCAGAAGAAAGACCTTTAAAATAAAGGAAAGGAAATTCAAATAATGGAAGATTATTCCACAGCCACAAGAAATCACCAGAGGGAATGGAATGATTCTTCAAAAATCCAAAGATCTGAGGGCAGCTAGGTGGCACAGTGGATAAAACACTGGCCCTGGATTCAGGAGGACCTGAGTTCAAATCCAGCCTCAGACACTTGACACTAGCTGTGTGTTAAGGGTTAAAATTCTAGCTAGTCTGTCTAAAATATCTAATGAGTGGTCGCCAATAAATTATAAGCTTTAGCAAGAGTTAGACTTTTAAGCATTTATTAAGGAAAAGAAGAATTTGGTAAAGAGAGAGAGAAAGGCCTAGATTCCTATCTATTAAAGGGAGAGCACATTTCTAGCTCCGCTCTCCACCAGAGTCCAAAGGAAAGAGCGCGAGACTGAGCGCCAGTCTCTTCCTTCCTCCTCCCACTAGTCCGCGTCACTTCCTGACTCCTGAAGAAAAGACTCCTGGTCTTGCCCTCAAAGACCTTCCCTTCATGGGCAGAACTCTTCTACAGTAAGTATCCAGCAGGTGGCATTATTCCAATCGTTACAGTCCCCCCTGTTGTTCCTCAAGAAACAAAATGTTTCCTTGACGGAACAGTAAAAAGAATATAATAACTATTGCTAACTAATAATATGTGAACAACAATATAGAAAAGGAAGAGAGGAAAGTTTTGTTCAGAGGGGCGATTTTTTTTTTTTGTCCTCATGAACCGACGCTTTGACATTAGTCTTGCAAAGGGAGGGCCTCTGCAGAGAATACATGTTACAGATGGTGTATATTATAACAGAAAGAGAAAAAAAACAACAAAAACAACAAATCAAAACTGTTCATTTAAAGTCTCTGAAAGTCTTTTCTCAGATGTCCTCTAGGTGTAGTCGTGGAATGGAAGTCTTTTCAGGGGTTGATGTGTGGATACTGGTAATCAGCCAGGAAATTTCCTACAAAATTGAGCTTAACACAACTTTAAAATAGCTTTGTCAATAATCAAATCAAACAATGAAAGTTCTCAAAAACATGTCTAAGGGAATACAGAATCTTAGTTGTTAACATGTGAAACATACAATAAAACAAAAATTGAACCATTCTTTAAAATTATATTATTATTATAGTCCCCCCTTATGGAGAGTAATTGAGAAGACAATTGCTGCGATATTAATTTTTTAAAATAATTTTTATCTTTGTTTCATCACTTTTTGCATCATCTGCCTAATTATCCTCATGCCATTATGAGAAATTAAAAAATCTAATATAATTGGTAACAGGTGTCAAGGCCAAATTCAACACTGTATTTATCATGACACCTGAGATAATTATGGGGGTTACCATAAAAGAACAGAGAAATGATGGGATATGAGCATTCCCACACTTGAGCAATATATACTCTCCATACAGTATGCCAGGCTTAAAATAGGTGGATGGAATATACGTCCATGCCACCGAACATATTGGAGGAAACTGAGTCAGACTTAATCAGATCCATGGGATTAAGATGTCCATGGCATCAGGCATATAGGAGGGAGCATAGAAGCCAGGTGTAGGAGTGAGATGGGTGGGATGAATACTTCCAGCCATCTGTACAATATTGTGGGGAAAAATAAAATAAAATATTAAACCAAGAGAATCCAACCTCAACATTTGTCAAAAGCCGTTCCCTTGGCCATACCTTGACTTCATGCATGTCTCCCCTCATGTGACAGTTCAGTGTCTGCTCTTGCGTGTATTCCTCTTGTGATTGGATGGCATCTTGGCCAACTGGCATCTGATAACTCAGAATAAAGGCAATTAATGTCTTAAATGATAAGTTCCCATAATCCAAGTCTCATATGGATTTAAAATTGAGGATAATAAATGATTGCAAAAAATGTGAATACATCTTGACTCAAAATATAATATATAATTATGCAACAATTTCAAATAATACCCCTTTTTTTTACTTAGTATACAATTACTTTTGTGAAAAATCAGAACATATTTAAATACAAGTTAAAGCACAACAGAATCTCAAAGAAAACTCTTTTTTTTTTGAAAAAAGAAAACTTTTACAAATGTTCCCCTCTTTTTTTTTTTTGAATATGCTTATCAAAAATAATACTTCTTTACACTTGCCATGGCAACCAATTTGCCAGGGAAATGCTTCAAAGAGTTTGATCAAATAATCAGTTGAGAAAAAATAACAAAAACAAACAACTCAGAATATGGGAGCACAATACTCCTAGAATTAACATTGTATTATGAAATCAAACCATCTTGCAATGTTTCAAAATTGATAGAACAAATGAATAGAAGGAAAATACACATGGAACAATTAAAAGACAATGAATTCAAACTAAGGAAATCTAAATGAATATGAACTTAATATTAATAAGACTATTATAAAATATTAAACTTGATCACATGACTATAAAAAGCTTTTACAAATATTCTCCTGTTTTAAAAACCTAAGTATGACACAATCTCAAAAGCATGAAAATCTCTATGAAAATAAATCCTCATACCCATTAATTTCAAAATGTATATGTAATAGCATAGAAATCCTATGTAACCTCTGAACTGATACTATTACTCTGAGTGAATTCAGAACACTTGTTGATTCCGGTGATCTAAAAATCCCCAATACTCATATCAATATCTGCTGTTTACTTCTACATTTCTGTAAAATATATACCCTTCCATGGCAAAAGAAGCGAGTCTTGAACCTATGTTGATGATTGTCATTCTTATTCGGCTTAAGTTTTTCTTCTTTAACCCCATCTATATTGTCTGTCAGCCTTTTCACCATACAACTGCTTTATAAGATTACTAATTAAAGACAAAAGCAGGTTAGCAAAATTATGAATAAAACGAGCATATCCTGGAATTTAAAGGGTTTCTAAGGTTGTCTCAGAAGCACAGGCAGAATGGGGAAGGGCTGAGCCTGAAGCTGCAAATGTAGTTAGAGAAAGTTGCGCATGAGCATTAGATCTCTGGACTTCCAGGCAGGGGAAGGCAATGGGCTTAGCCATGGGAGGAGTAGAGGGTGGGTCTGGAGAGGAGGGGAGGGACCAGGGCAATTTGAATCAGACTGATTTTGAACTCAGGCCTGGATTCCTCTTCCCCCCACTTTGCCTCCAGGTGCTAGGGGATTAAAAGCTCTAGAGGGTGGGTCATTGCCTCCAGGCATGCAAAATTAGAGCAACAATTAGTGTTAGAACTGGGAAAAGCTGCAGGAATCTCTTCAGGTTTCTCTGAAAAAGCATGGTTGGAGAGGAGAGATATTTCCTGTGTGACGTAAGTTGCTGGCTCTTTTAACAAAAAATAAAAGAAAATAGAAAATCCACAAAAACAAAAGCATTAACATGATCTTATCTCCCATTTTAGTCTGGGTTAAACAGACTAAAATCAAAAATAGGGTAATTAGGGAGTTTAAAAGGTCCATTTGCAAAATTTAACAGGAAAACACAGCCAGTACGCCAGTACTTAGCAGTTTAAGGGATGAGGGAGGGAAATTTCTTTACCCAACCAGAAGATCAGAAGACTGAGGTTTTAGCTTTCTCTTCGTGGTCAGCCATCTGTTAAGGGTTAAAATTCTAGCTAGTCTGTCTAAAATATCTAATGAGTGGTCGCCAATAAATTATAAGCTTTAGCAAGAGTTAGACTTTTAAGCATTTATTAAGGAAAGAAGAATTTGGTAAAGAGAGAGAGAAAGGCCCTAGATTCCTATCTATTAAAGGGAGAGCACATTTCTAGCTCCGCTCTCCACCAGAGTCCAAAGGAAAGAGCGCGAGACTGAGCGCCAGTCTCTTCCTTCCTCCTCCCACTAGTCCGCGTCACTTCCTGACTCCTGAAGAAAAGACTCCTGGTCTTGCCCTCAAAGACTTCCCTTCATGGGCAGAACTCTTCTACAGTAAGTATCCAGCAGGTGGCATTATTCCAATCGTTACATGTGTGACCTTGGGCAAGTCACTTAACTCTCATTGCCCCACCAAATAAATAAATAAATAGAAATTATTTTTAAAAAGTTTTTTTAAAAAACCAAAGATCTTAAGACACCTCTTAAAATGACATACATTATTATATGAAACTAATCAAGTTAAGAAGCATCAGTAGGAAAAGATGAATGATCAACAGAGGAAAGGCATCTGAGGCATTCCTGTAAAACAGTGATGATAACAATGGCATGAGTACATGTGCTTATTTGTCCATAGCCAGTGCAGCAATTGTCATTTTTGGGGGGTCTTCTTTACTAATCTAATGAATAGAACCCAAAAATTATTTTATTTTTTATTCTTTAGTTGCTAATGATTTGGAGCATTTTTAATATGGCTGTTAATAATTTGGATTTCTTTTTTTAGAAGTGGCTGGTCGGGGGCAGCTAGGATGGCCACAGTAGATAGAGCACCAGCCCTGGATTCAGGAATACCTGAATTTGAATTCTGGCCTCAGACATTTAACACTAGCTGTGTGACCCTGGGCAATTCACTTAAACCCCAATTGCCTCACCAAAAAAAAAAAGTGCCTGGTGATATTGATTATTAATCTATTTGGGATAATTTTGAATCAATTCATTTTTTCTTTTGGACTTTGGACCTTTATAAGAGAAACTTTCTGCAAAGATTTCTTTTCAGTTAATTGTTTCCCTTCTAATTTTTATTGCATTTGTTTTGTTTGTACAAAACCTTTTTAATTTTATTTTTTCAAAAATCTCCATTTCATTTTCTATGATCCTCTCTGTAATTTTGTCATGAACCTCTTCTTTTGTCCATGGTTTCCAAAGATATTTTCTTATTTGCTTGACTAATTTTTTAATACTGTTACCTTGTAATTTAAATCACAGATCCATTTGAACCTATTGATCTATGATCTGTGATATATGGTATAAACATAATTTCTGCCAGACTGCTTTTCATTTTCCTCAGAAGTTGTTAAATATTGTTTTCTTGCTCCTGTTCTTACCCAATCATTGAGGTCTTTAGGGTTTCTTGAACAATATTCTATTATATTCATGTACTTTTTTATATTTGTGTACCTAACCTGTTCCTGTGATTGAACTTCTGGTTTTAGGCAAGTAATAAATAATTTTGATCATTGTTGCTTTGTATTCTAGTTTGAGAAATGGTGTTGCTAGTGTTCCCTTATTCCCCCCATTTTTTCATTACTTCCTTGGGATTTGTAACCCTTTTGTTACTCCAGTTGATGTTTGTTATTTTCAACTTCTATAATCCTTTTACTAATATGATTGTTTGTGGCACTGAATAAGTAAATTAATGTCAATATTGTCATTTATTTTTACTCGGCATAACATAATCATGAGCAATTGATATTTCGTCACTGAATTAGGTTTCTCTTTATTTCCATAAGTAGATTCTCAGATATTTTATACCTTCTAATTTTTTAAATTGAATTTCTCTATCTTTACCTTCTGGGTTATATTCTTGCTATATAGAATTTCTGACAGTTTTTGTGCTTTTATTTTATATCCTACAACTTTGCTGAAGTTATTTTTTTTCCTAAATTGAATTTTTAGTTCACTCTTTAAGGTTCTCTGAATAGATGATAATATAATATTGAAAATTAAGATGGTTTTTATTGCCTCTATTTGTTCCCTCAATTTCTTTTTCTCCTATTATTGCTTATAATCAAATAAAGACAATATAGCAAAAATAGTATTTAATGTGTTTGCATTAATACTCATTAAGGACACTGTTCTGTGGCTTTAATTCTATTCTTTCTGTTTCATGGTTTATGTATAAGATTATGTTTTTATTATAACTGAAATTTATGAGAATTCTTTCTTTTTCAGATTTTCACAAACATTTTATATAATATTAGACTTTGTTCTTTGAAAGTATGGTCTGATTCATTTAAATCCATATGGTCCCAGGGATTTTTTTCTTTGAGTATCCAATTTCCTTCAATTTTTTTCTAAAATTGTATTCTTTGAAATCTATTTCTTTGTATGTCTCCTCTGGATATTTTTATTTTTATAATTATTCATCTATTTCATATAAGCTACCAGATTTATTCACGTATAATTGAGTAAAATAATTTCTCATATTTTCCTTATTTCACTTTCAATTTTTACAGATTCTGTTTTCACTTTTTGATGCTGATGATATGATTTTCCTCTTTAAAAAATTCAGACCAGCTTATATTAAAAAAACTCCATGGTTTTATATGTATTTTTGTTTTGTTTTGTGTTTTTGATGTTATAAACTATTCTTTAGTTTTCAAAATTTGCGTGTTAAAGTTATTTGATTTGTTGCCTTTTTAGGTTTTGGGGTTGTTTTTAGATGTGTTGTATGTTCTCTCTTGTTGATGAAAGGGTTTAGAGATATAAATTTTCTTCTAACCACTGTTTTGGATACATACCCAAATTTTAGTATGTTGTTTAAGTGTTACTTTCCTTGAAGAATTTTACTGTTATTTTATGGTTTATTCTTTGTTTCACTAATTCTTTAGTATTAAATTATTTAGTCTTCACGTAATTTTAATTCTTTCTTCAAGGTTCAGTTATTTAAGTTTAATTTTATTGTAGTTAAAAGTAGCTACATTTTGGATTTTATGCATTTGTTGATGAGATTTCTATAACCTAATACATGGTCAATTTTTTAAAAGTACTAGATGAGGGGACAGCTAGATGGCGCAGTAGATAGAGCACCAGTCCTGGATTCAGAAGAACCTGAGTTCAAATTTGACCTTAGACACTTGACACTTACTAGCTGTGTGAACCCTGGCAAGTCACTTAATCCCAATTGCCTCACCCCCCCCAAAAAAAAAGTACTAGATGCAAGTTTGAAAATATTTGTTTATTTTTTATTCCTATTCAGTAACAACCAGAGATTTAATCATTTCTAATTTTTCAAAAATTCTTTTTCAGGCGTCCTTAATTCCTTCTCTGTTTTTATTTTTTATTAATCATTTTTAGGTTTGAAAGAGGGTACAATAAGGTTCTATAATGTTAGAGTATTATTGTATATTTCTACCTGTAATCCAATTAACTTTCTTTAAGTCTTAGATACTATACCATTTGGTGAACATGCAGTTAACTGTTCCCTCTCCACCCCCGCCTTATTTGTTAACTATGATGCATTTAAGCATAATGTAAATTTCCCCTGTTATCTCTTTTAGTCACATTTCTTTTTACTGGTGCCATATCCTAGGTCATGAATGACAACCTTGCTCTTTTGAGTTTTATCACAAGTATATATATTTTACTCCTATCCCCCTTATTTTAACTATGTGTTAATCTTTATGCTTTAAGTATGTTTCTTATTAAGGAACATATGCTTGGATTTTGTTTTCTAATCCATTCTTTCTGTCTTCTTCCATTTTGTGGTTAAGTTCATCCCTTTTATCTTCACAGTTATGAGTGTTAATTTGTGTATTCTTATCCTTCTTATACTCATATTTTTCTTCACTTTGCTCCCTGTACCTCCCTCTTTAATAATAATAAGATGTAGATGCAGTATACTTAACACCAGTGTTCTATAACTGAAACTGTTACTTTCCCTCTTGCCATCTCCACTCTCCCTCACCTAGACCTCAATCACATTTTCTTCTCTCTTGCTTTCCTTTCCTTGTAATTTTGCCTTCATATTGTACACTACAATGATGGAGTTGTTTTGCTTGCAGTAATTCCTAATTAACTATTATCCACCCCCAACCAAATTAACATCTCCTTTATCCCTTGTTGCCCATCTATTTCCCCAATTGACTTAATGTTATTTTTATGCCAAACTCTTTGAGTGTAAGCATATATGTTTTCAATACTCCTTTGTCCAGTTCATATGAAAATGAGGTTCATGTGATTCTGAATCCTCACATTTCTTCCTTCATGTTTAAGTACTTTGCCTCTTATGTGCTGAAATTATGTAAAATTTTAAGTTATTTTCTCTTCTTCCTAATTTCTTCCCTTAGTATATTCCATTTTCTCTCCTTTTCATTTAACTCTCTCTATGGCCCTTGATGGCATTAGTATACTTGGGTTTCCCCCATTAAAATATAAGAATTTCATCACTGTATATCACTTCCTAATTTGTTTTTGGCAGGGCAGTGAGGTTTAAGTGACTTGCCCAGGGTCACACAGCTAGTAAGTGTCAAGTGTCTGAGGCCAGATTTGAAATTCAGGTCCTCCTGAATCCAGGGCTGGTACTTTATCCACTGTTCCACCTAGCTGCCCCATATCACCTTCTAATTGTTCAAAGGTATTTATTTTTCTAGATTTCTCTTGACTCCTCTGTTCAAAGATTCTACTTAGCTCTTATTATTTCAACAGGACTGTTTAAAAGTCTTGTATTTCATTAAAGGTCCATTTTTTCCCCCTTGTATACTCACTTTTCAAGCCTGTTTTTCTTGGTTGCAAGCTTTTCATCATTTGCTTTTTGGAATGCTGTATTCCTAAATCTCTTCTACTTATGGGAATATATTCCAAGTCTTGTCTGATTTTGGTTTTGGTTCCAAGAGTTTCTTTCTTTTCTGGGTATTTGCAGTATTTTTTTCTTTTTATATCCAGAAGCTATGGATTTTACCTATGCTAGCATATACCTTTCATTTTCTTCTGTTGTTTTCCCACTCTTGATTTTGTTAAAATATTTCCTGTCACATGAAGGAATTGGTTTCTGTTTGACTCATTCTAATTTTTAGGGAGTCCATTTCTTTTCTTTCTTTTTTTATGTTTTTCTGTTTAGAATTTTATTTTCCAAATTACATGTAAAAACAAATTTTGACATCAATTTTTTAAAACTTTGTGTTCCAACTAATCATGCAAAACATCTCCACATTAGCTAGGTTGTAAAAGAAAATGGACAAAAACAAAACTTCAGATTAAGGAACTATCAAAAAATTATGCTTCAATCTGTTTTCAGATACCATCAGTTCTTTCTCTGTAGTTCTTTCTCTCTAGTCCTTCAGAGTTATATTGGATCATTGCTTTGCTGAAAATAACCATGTCCTTCACAGCAGATCATCTTACACTATTGCTGTTATTTTGTATACAGTACATTTCATTCTGCTTCACTTCATTTAGGTATTTCCAGGTTTTTCTGATAGCATTGTGTTCATCATAACTTTTATATGGTGCCTTAAACCTGACAAAGAATTTTCTTCACAATAGCACAACAAAGTAAGTATGATACATTTTTCCATGATAATCAATCATCATAACTATTTCCCTCTATCCTATTCCCTTCCCATGACATGTACTCTATTTCCTATCTTCTTTTACCCTATACTTCCTCAAAAGTGTTTTGCTTCTGACTGCCCCCCCCCACTCTGCCCTCTTCTTTCACTCTTCCCTCCTTATCCCCTTTCCATCCTACTTTCCTGCAGGGTTAGATAGATTACTCTACCCAATTAGGTGTGTATGTTATTCCCTCCTTGAGCCAACTCTCGTAAGATTAAGGTCTTTGAGCTAATTCTGATATGTATAAGGCTCCTTCATTTCCCCATACCTCCCCCATCTCTCTCTCCACTCCATCCGCCCTTTCCTGTTTCTTTAATGTGAGATTTCACCCCATTCTATCACTCCCCTATCCCCTCCCCCAGTGTATTCCTCTCCCCCCTCAATTTTACCCCAAAGATGTCATCATGAGGCATCTAGGTGACACAGTGGACAAAGCACCCACCCTGGACCCAGGAGGACCTGAGCCCAAATTCAACCTCAGACACAAGACACTCATTAACCCCAACCTCCTCGCTCCATAAAAAAGAGAAACAAAATAAAGAATGCTTTACAAGTATTATCCCTTCATAATCAATCCCCACCTGTGCCCTCTGTCTAAATTTCTTCCTATCATCTGCCCTAATACTCAGAAGGCTCTTATGATTTAGACATATCATCTTCCCATGTAGGAATGCAAACAGTTTAACTTTTTAACATATTTCATGATTTCTTTTTCCTGTTTATCTTTTTATGCTTCACTAGGGTCTTGGAATTGAAAGTCAAAATTTTTATTCAGTTCAGGTCTTTTCATCAGGAATACCTGAAAGTCCCTTTTTTCACTTAAGTCCCATTTCCCACCCCCACCCCCACCCCCGAAAAATTACACTCAGTTTTACAGGGTAGGTGATTTTTGGTTGTAAACCCAATTCCTTTGCCTTCCAGAATATCATATTCCAAGCCCTCAGATCCTTTAATGTAGAAGCTGCTAGATCCTGTGCTATCCTTACCATGGCTCCACAGAATTTGAATTGCCTCTTTCTGGCAGCTTGCAATATTTTCTCTTGACCTGGGAGCTCTGGAATTTGGCTATAATATTCCTGAAAGTTTTCCTTTTGGGACCTAGGGAGTCCATTTCTTGGGGAAAGTTTACCTCCTTATTTTTATGCTGTCAGTTATCCTTTCCATTCTTTCCTACATGCTTCTCATTTAATTTAAAACTACACCTAGGGGACAGCTAGGTGGGGCAGTGGATAAAGTGCCAGCCCTGGATTCAGGAGGACCTGAGTTCAAATACGACCTCAGACACTGGATACTTACTAGCTGTGTGACCCTAGGAAAGTCACTTAACCCCAATTGCATTCCAAAAAGAAAGAAAGAAAGAAATCTATAGTATTTCACTGTTTGGCATTTTCTTCTGTCTGTTCATCTCTCAAATCTCTAGTTCTGGATTGGGCATTTTTACTTTTGCCAGACTCTGCTCCCTCCCATTCCTATGGTATTCAATAAGATGGTCAGACTTTGGTTGGTCTGGATGTGATGGATAAGATGAGACAAACCTTTGAAGGAATACCTGAGTTTTGTCTCAGGCTCCTAGTGACTTGACTTATATTTGGGCTTCAGCCCCTTCTTTGCTCAGTCCTAAGATAAATTGGCTAAGTCTTGGGGAAACACTATGGGGAAACAATGGGGGAAGAAATCCACTTCCTGCTGTTATTTGACATTATTTCAAAATGCTAACAATAGCAATGATACAAATAGAACAAACTAAAATAATAGGAAAAGAGGCATCAAAACTGTTCCTTTTAACTGATGGCAGGGCAGTTTATTAATAAATTCATAGAGAATCAGCAGACAAACTCATTGAGATAATTTTTAGCTTTGGATATGTATTTGGATAGAAAATACCACCCTTAATCCACTTTCTCCTCTCTCTCCCAAATCTCTGTATTTCTCTCTTTAGTAATAGCAAAATTCAGTAAGAGAAGGAAAATTCAGTAGAGAAGGAAGCTCAATTCAAAATAATTCCAAAAATATGCAAAATATTTGGGAGTTAGTCTACCAAGACAAACTCAAGACCTGAATAAATATAATTACAAAATTCTCCATAAAGAAAATGCAAAACAACTTAATGAACTGAAGGGCTATTCAGTAACTGTGGCTTAGATGTGCCAATATAACAAAAATTAAAATATTAGTAAAATTAACTTAAGTTTTAGTTTTATATCATTTGATCCACCAAGATGATACTTAAAAGATGTAGACAAAACAATTACAAAATTCATTTGGAAGAACAAAAGGTCTTGAAAGTGAGAAAAACTAGCAGAGCCAGGGCATGGAGAAATCCACAAGCCATAGAGGCCTCAATGTAGAAAGCCAGTGAAACAGCCCCTATCTCCCAGCACAAGAAGTTTGAAGTAGAGACCCTGGTGCCCCCAGAGCAGACCTCAACTTTAACAAAAAAAAAGCTGCAGTATGAGTAAGAAACAAAAAAGAGCTCTCACCATTAAGAGCTTCTGTATTGGCAGGGAAGAGGCAAACACAAACTCAGATGAGGACAATACTCCCAAATTGCCTACATGTGAAGCTTCAAGAGGGAAGATGAATTGGTCTCAAGAACAAAAAACCTTCTTGGAAGAGCTCAAAAAGGATTTTAAAAATCGATTGAGAGAAATGGGGAGAGAAATGAAAAGCAACACAAGAAAATTATGAAAAAAGAGGCAACAGCTTGGAAAAGGAAGCACAAAGATTGACTGAAGAAAACAATTCCTTAAAAAATTCATCTGGCCAAATGGAAAAAAGGTTGCAACTATATCACTGAAGAAAACAGTGCCTTAAAAATTCATTTTGGCCAAATGGAAAAAACGGTGCATAATCTCACTGAAGAAAACAATGCCTTAAAAATAAAATTGGACAGTTGAAAGATAATGAATCCATGAGACACCAGGAATCAGTCAAGCAGAATCAAAAGAATGAGAAAAATAGAAGAAAATGTGAAATACCTCATTGGAAAGACAACTGACCTGGATAACAGATCCAGGAGAGACAATTTGAGAATCACTGGACTGCCTGAAAGCCATGACCAGAAAAGAATCTAGACACCCATATTCCAGGAAATTATTAAGGAGAACTGCCCTGATATTATAGAATCAGAAGATAAAATCGTCATTGAAAGAATCCACCGATCACCTCCTGAAAGAGACCCCAAAAGGAAAACTCCAAGGAATGTTGTAGCCAAATTCCAGAATTATCAGTTGAAGGAGAAACTACTCCAAACAGCCAGAAAGAAGTAATTTAAGTATCATGGAGCCACAGTCAGGATTGCTCACGACCTGGCAGCTTCAACATTAAAGGACCACAAGGCTTGGAATATGATATTCCGGAAGGCAAAGGAGCTTGGATTGCAGCCAAGAATCTATTACCCAGCAAAACTGAGCATTCTCTTTCAGGGGAAAAGATGGACATTTAATGACATTGGGGATTTTCAAGGTTTCCTGATGAAAAGACCAGATCTTAATAGAAAATTCAATCTTAACATACAAGACTCAAGAGAAGTTTAAAAAGATAAACAGAGGGGGAAAAGTTACTCAATAAGGTTAAACTGTTCACATCTCTACACGGGAAGATAATACAATTCTTGAGAACGGTATATGTATTTGGGCAGACAGAAGGATTATACACAGAGGGTATAAATATAAACTGTCTTTTATGTGCATGATATCAAGAAATTAAGAGCTTCAAAGGGAGTTTGTGGGGAGAAGAGAAAAAAGGGAGGTAGAATGAAGTGAATTACATCATATGAAGAGGTGAAAAAACTTATTACAATAGAGGGAAAGAAGGAGGGCGTGAACATGGTTTCACCCTATTCTCACAAGATTTGATTCAAAGAGGGAATAACATATACATTCATTTTGGATAAAGAGACTTAGCTTATCTTTAGGGAAGTAAAAGGGTAAGGGAAAAGGGGGCGTAATGATAGAAGGGAGGCCAAAAGCAAGGAGAAAAGGGTAAAGAAAAGGGAGGGGGGAGTAATAAAAAGGGAGGGTATATTGGGGGAGGCAGGGGTAAGAAACAAGACAGATGTTGGTGAGGAGGAATAGGTGAAGAAGGGGGAATAGTACAAAGAGGGTAAATAGAATCGAGGGGAATAGACAGTCAGTAATAATAACTGTGAATGTGAATGGGATGAACTCTGCCATAAAACAGAAGAGAATTCCAGAGTGGATTAAAAACCAGAATCCTACAATATGCTGTTTACAAGAAACACATTTGAAGCAGAGAGATACACACAAAGTAAAGATAAAAGGCTGGAGCAAAATATATTATGCTTCAGCTAAAGTCAAAAAAGCAGGGGTAGCAATCCTTATCTCAGACAAAGTGCAGGCAAAAATAGATATCTTTAAAAGAAATAAGGAAGGAAATTACATCTTGCTAAAAGGTACTATAGATAATGAAGTAATATCAATATTAAACATGTATGTGCCAAGTGGTATAGCATCCAATTTCTTAGAGGAGAAGTCAAATGAGTTACAAGAGGAATTAGACAGTAATACTATGCTGGGGGATCTGAAACATCCCCTCTCAGAATTAGATAAATCTAGCTGAAAAATAAATAAGAAAGAAGTGAAAGAGGTGAATAGAATGCTAGAAAAGTTAGACATGATAGATGTCTGGAGAAAACTGAATGGAGATAGAAAGGAATATACCTTTTTCTCAGCAGTACATGGCACATTTTCAAAAATTGACCATGTATTAGGGCACAAAAACATCATAGTCAAATGTAGAAAGGCAGAAATAGTAAATGCATCTTTCTCAGATCATGATGCAATAAAAATTACATGTAATAAAGAGCCATTGGAAAGGTAGACTGAAAATCAATTGGAAATGAAATAATTTCATGCTAATAAATGAGTGGGTCAAACAACAAATCATAGAAACGATTAATATTTTTATCTGAGAGAATGACAATAATGAGACAACATACCAAAATTTATGGGATACAGCCAAAGCAGTGCTTAGGGGAAATTTTATAGCTCTAACTGCTTACATGAATAAAAAAGAGAAAGGGGAGATCAATGAATTGGGCATGCAACTTTAAAAGCTAGAAAAAGAACAAATTAGAAATCCCCAATTAAATACTAAATTAGCAATCCTGAAAATTAAAGGAGAAATTAATAAAATTGAAAGCAAGAAAACTATAGAATTAATCAATAAAACTAAGAGCTGATTTTATGAAAAAAAAAACACAATAAAATAGATAAACCACTGTTTGCCTTAGTTTCCACAACTGTAAAGTGGGGATTAAAATAAAGCACCTGACTCTGCAGAGTGGTCATGAGGATCAAATAAAACAATATTTGTAAAGCTCTTACCCAGTGCCTAGGACCAAATAGGTACTAGATAAATGCTTATTCCCTTCCCCTTCCTATCCTCCTATAGAATATAAGCTCTATTTTCCTTCTGTTTTTCTAACCAGAATGTCTGGCAAGTTGTGGTATATGAATGTATTGGAATACTATTGTGCTGTAAGAAACAATGAGCAGGAGGAGTTCAGAGAAACCTGGAAGGACTTGCATGAACTGATGATGAGTGAGATGAGCAGAACCAAGAGAACATTGTACACAGTATCATCAACATTATGTGTTGATCAACTGTGATAGACTAGATTCTTCTCACCAATCCAATGGTCCAAAAAGTTCCAAAGGACTCATGATGGAATCTCCAAATCCAGATTTAAAAAAAAAAGGAACTGTGGAATATGGATACTGATTGGACCATACTATTTCTTTCGTTTTTGGTGCTGTTGTTTTTCTTTTTTAAAGTTTTTCCTTTTTGCTCTGATTCTTCTCGTATAATATGACTAATGCAGAAATATGTTTAATGTTATTATATACATACACACACACACACACACACACATATATAAAACACCTATATCAGATTACCTGCTGTCTAGGGGAGGGGGGGGAGGGAGGGAGGGAGGGAGAAAAATTGGAAATTGGAAATCTTATCTAAACAAATGTTGAAAACTAAAATAAATAAATAAAATTTAAAAAATAAAAAATGAATGTCACAAAAGACAATACAGAATTTCAATTATATGAAACAACAGCTTTTGCATAAGCAAAATAAACACAACTGGAATGATTAAAGAGATAACAAATTGGGAAAATATATTTGCATTAAATAGTCCTAATAAGGGTCCAAGAATATACTGTAGGTGATGCATGGAAATACAGAACTATTGCTCAAATGATGTGTTCAAAGGATGTGAGAAAGCACTTCTCTGAAAAAGAATGGTAAACTATTAATAACCATGTAAAACATATCTCCAAATAACAATAAGAGAAATACAGATTGAAATAACCTTTGGCCTTTAGCTTACATCAGCAAAGTGACAAAGATGACAAATTATGGGAATAGTCAATGCTGAAATGAGCTGTGGAAAGACAGGCAAATTAGTATCCTATTGGTGGAGCTTGAATGGGTCCAATCATTATGGAAAACAACTTGACATTATGCTAAGAAAATGACTAACACACCTATCTCTTAACCTTAAGATCTTACTGCTGGGCAAGAACCCTAAGGAAATGAGATAGAAACAAAGATCTTGGTTGCCCTTTTTGAGGTAATAGTGAAGGGGAAATAAAGTAGATGATCATTGATTAGAGAATGACTAAACAAGATATAATGAATGTAATGGAAATCTATGGCAAATCTAGACAGCATACTAAAGAGCAGAGATATCACCTTGCCAAAAAAAGGTCCATATGATCAAAGCAAAAATGTATGGCTATGAGAGTTGGACTATAAGGAAAGCTGAGCACTGCAGAAGTGATGCTTTCGAATTATGGTGATGAAGACTTTGGAGAGTCCCTTGGATAATAAAGAAATCAAGTCAGTCAACCTTTAAAGAAATTAATTCAGACCATTCATTGGAAGGTCAAATATTAAAACTGAAGGTTAAATACTTTGGCTACATTATGAGAAGATAGGACTTATTGGAAAAGATTGAAGGTAAAAGGAAAAGGGGATGGTACAGGATGAGATGGATAGATAGTGTCACGGAAACAACAAACATGAACTTGGACAGACTTTGAGAGATAGTGGAGGAGAGAAGAGCCTGGCATGTTATGATCTATGGGGTCGTGAAGAGGTGGACTTGACTGAACAACTGAACAACAACAATGGAATATTGCTGAATGGTAAAACAAACAAACAAACAATGATTATACAGAGAAGTATAGGAAAATTTACAGAAACTGAAGCAAAGTGATGTAAGCAGAACCAAGAAAAAAAATATAGATGTTGACTATAACAATGTGTAGCATCCCATCAAACATCAGCCACACTGGCTGGTAGAGCCCCAGAGGCTAATACTTTTCTCAAGTTCTTAGAGGTATCCCTGAGACGCCATAGTTTCTAACATTATAGCTTCTGAGTCCCCACTATTATGTTCCCCACTATCAATCAGAATCAGTTAAAACTTAATTAACTTTTAGAAAAATGATCTACTGAAAAGATGTAACAAAAATAACATTTACAAAAACATGACCCTTAACCTAGACGCATAATCTCCCACTGCGGACAACAGGGCCTTGGGGAAAGTAGGTTAAAATTTAATGTGCATTGGTAATGAGGCACATGTATAAAGAATATATGTGGCAAAGGTTGACCTCACAAATTCTACTGCTTGGAGTCTTTTCACCCTTGCAGAGTCCTCATAAAGTTCCTCTTAGGTGTAAGTAGGTCATTGCTGATCTCCAAGGACTGATACTTTTCTAGAGACGTTAGCCAATACTTCTCTCTATCACAAGAGTTCATGATCTTGCTTCCTCTGTCATCAGCAACTATTGCTCTGAATGCCACTCTACCAGTTTGATCACTGATGGGACTTCTAGTGGAACCTCTGGGACCTCTGGATCTTCTAAATCCATATGAACTCCTGGGCACTCCCTTCTTATAATACTCATTCACTTAAGTTCAAGAAAGCATAAATCCAGATGAAACAGAGACCACAGGTGCTCATGAACATATTCAGGCCAGGTGGGGATATTTTGTCCACTGTCCCTTCACAAGCCACCAGCTTTAATAAGTACTATTGGTGAGTCATGCCTTTTATATGGGCATATAGTTTCATCTTAGGATCTCCTACATCATTAGGTGTTTTTTTTCCAGTTTCACAGCCAAATAAAAGATTTTTCATCATCACACTATATAATCCCATCAATCATCCATAGCTAGAAATGACTTCCAATTCCACATGTTGGATTGGAACCAGTCAGGGAATATTTGGGCATGTTCTGTAAAACCCACCAGCAAGTGTAAATCTAAGCAATTCCTAAGGACTAGATCCTCATTGGCCAATATTCATATTAAAGAGTTTCATAAAAGTTCATGTGGTACAGATCTTTTACTGTCCCAAACTTGTAGGTGCTGGATCCCAACCACAGAGTTCTGAAAATTTAATGAACAAAGACTTTTAAAAAACCTATCAGAGGAAAAAACAAACACAAACAATTGAGAATTTAATTCTATGGAATTATAATTACCACATTTGCTCCCCACCAAAATAGATATGAGAAGTCAAGTTCTTATTTCTTTCCAAAGGAAGGGGACTCTATGTGAAACACCATATATAAAGCTTGGATTTATTTTGTTGGGTTTTTTTAACGTGTTGGCCAGTTTTGTGAAAGGTTTTTTTTTTTTTCCCCTTTGTTTTTTGTTACAAGGGATGACTCATTGGGAGTAAAAAGGTAGATACATTGTGAAACATATGTGACATAAAAACAAAGGTATCAGAATGTATTCTTACAAAAGAAAAAATTCTCAATAGTGAACCAGTGGGAGATGAAGATGTGGGAGGAAGTTAGTAACTATTTTTAAAAAAAAGAATAAATAAATAAAGGATACATAATTCCAAAAGGACAACCAGAAGTTTATAGAGAGACAGAGAAAGATTTAAACATATATCTAGACTTCGGTGATCTCTCTCTCTCTCTCTCTCTCTCTCTCTCTCTCTCTCTCTCTCTCTCTCTTTCTCTCTCTCCTCCCCTCTCCCCCATCTGTTCCCCCAAAAGTGTAGGAGTGAATATTTTCTTCATTTCCTTTGATGATAATTTCATCTTTCAATGGATAGAGGAAGTAACAAAAGAAACTGCTATTCTAGGCCTGATTCTCACCAACTAAGAGAAACTGATTGTTGGGCTAGAAATGAAAGGACTCTTAGGGGGAAGTGGCCATTCCATCTTAGAATTTGTGATAGAAAAGGAGAAAAAGGGTAAACATACCTTGGCATGCACCCTATATTTAGGGAAAATAGGCTTCAAAGTGTTTAGATAAAGGATTCCTAAGATCCCATGTCCTAAAATTCAACAGGGAAAGTAGGTCAAGAGGGATGGGAAGCTCTCATTATTTAAATTCTGAAAGGATTTGTTCAAACTTATCATAAGAGAAATAATTCCAATGAGATGGGAAATGAGGAGTTAATATAATGAGACTGGTGCAGATACAATGGAGAAAACAGAAATCAAAAAGTGGACACGTATGTGTTCTCACTGCCATGTGCTTAAGCCACCATTGCCATGGGCAGTGGGGGAAGAAAGGAGAAAAATCCCTTCTCTCCCTTTGGTGGAAGTCCAAGAGAGACAAAGCACTGAAAGTATCTCAAAAGAGACTAATGAACTTAGTTTTTAAAAGATTAGGATAGACAATGAATGCAAAGACTGGTAGAAGATGAATAAGACTCATGGCATCATCTTCTAAGGATAGTGTCAAAAGTATTAAAGTTCAGAATTTGCTGAACAAGGCTCTAGGAAAAGCTAAAGTTAGCCTTTCTGTTATAATAGGAGAGAAAAGAGGGGGTAAAGCCAAAATGAATACACCATTCAGGATGGACTAGGAGAATTGACAAAGAAAAGAAGGCAGGGTTGTTCAGCAATTATTTTGCTTCCATTTTATCTGCCAAAGAAAATGATCTTTGAATTGGAAAGGACAAAACAAATATGTAATAGGGAATTGATACAGAAGATAATTAAGGTGATTGCAAGAGCCTCTAACCTCCCTTGATGACGGCAAGGCACTTGGTTCATATGAACTGCATTCTTGGGTTACTGAAAGAACTAGTGAATGTGATTGCTGAAGCATTCTCAGTAATCTTTGAATGATCATGGAAATATGAAGAGTCACTACAGTATGAGAGATAAGGGGAAATGTCATGGTCTAAATAGAAGAGAATAAAAACTGTAAGGTATAAGCCAGTCAGCTTGATTTCAAAACCTAGTTAAAATTCTAGATTGTATTGTTAAACTATTATATAGTTAGAGAAAATATGGGAAAAGAATCAATGATCAAATATATAACTATATACACATGTGTACATATGTATGTGTATATATCTATATGCACATACATAGGCATAGCTGCATGTGAACATACATGTACACATATATACATATACACGTGCACATTCATATACGTATACCTGAGGTAATGTCGTGAAAAACATACTGCTAGATTGATTTCTTTGTTGACAAAGTCACCATATCAACCAATTGGAAAAACGTTGTAGGCATTATGTGCCTAAATTTTGGCAGAGCATTGGATCAAGTTTCTTATGGAAAAGATGGAATGATGCAGAACTTGATGATAATATAATTTAATGGATTAGGAACTGGTTAGATGGCTGGGCCTGAAGAAGAGTTACTAATGATTCCTTTAATTAACTTGGAAGAATATATCTAGTGAGCTATCTTATGGGTCTGTGCTTTGACCCATGCTCTTTAATATTTATATTTAATCGAAGCATATATGTCATACTTGTCAAATGTGGAGATATAAAAAGTTCTATTCTGCCTTCAAGTTAGGCCTACTTTCAAAAATTTTATAGAAATGGGGCAGATATGTGGAGAAATACATATTGAAATATAATTGAAACTCACAGTAGTGGTCTACTCTAATAAGATAGTCACATGTTATGCTCAAGTATGCTGATTCCTCAGTTGCTAGTGCAATCCACCCTGTAAATTACTTTGTCTTTACTATGATAATATTTTATCATTTCTTATCTCATTGCATGTTACCCCTTAATAGAAAGTAGGCTCCTTGAACCAGGAACTATCCAATTTTTGTCTTGTATTACCAGCACTTCGCATAGATCCTAGCACAACAAAGATGTATTGCATCAATGAAATATTCTATCTCACTGCCCTTACTTGGGATTTCCTAAGGGAAGAGATATGGCTATACAAGAACCCATTCTGAGAGCCTGACAGTATGTCTAAAGCTGGCTTCATGCAAGGGGCACAATGGTCTTCTAGTGCAGGGCTTCTAAACATTTTTTCCACTTGCAACCCCTTTCCTCCCAAGAAACTTTTACAGGGCCTTGGGTATATAAGTATAGAAAATAGGCATAGAAATCAAACATTTACTGCAAAACTTTTTGTGAGCCCCACAATCAGTTGCACAACCCTATATGGCATCATGACCCACAGTTTAAGAAGCTTTGTCCTAGTGCAAGAAGAAGAATGTCATCATCAATGAGTGACAGCTAGGTGGCACAATGGAGAGAACACTTTGTTTAGAGTCAGGAAGACCAGAATTCAGATATGACCTCAGATACTTATTCATCTGGAAAATGGACATAATAATAACACTTACCTTCCAGGGTTGTTGTGAAGATCACATGAGATAATATCTGTAAAGCACTTAGCACAGTCCCTGGCACATAGGAGCTTTTCTATGAATGTTAAATAATATTATTAATTATCTATAAAATTACAAAATGAAGAAATTGGAAGTAAATACTAAAGTAGCAACCATCACCATCATCATTAAGTGAAGGTTTCCTAAAATGTAATCTGGAAAACCTTGGTATTCCACAAGCCAAGGAATTTTGAAATAAATAAAATTGTAATGGCAAACAATCCATAACAGCCATGGCATCCACTTTGTTTTCCTGGTCTGTACTCTGTGCTATGTTCCTTTATTTGATTCAGAAAACCACTGGATATTGTTCGAGGTTTTTCTGAAATGTATCACTTGACCAAAATTTAACTTCATTCATTCATCATTGAGTGGCTGTATAAAGTATGATGCGAAATGATTTGTGCTCAGTCATTCCTATGAAAATATAGAAGGTGCAAAGGTTGGATAGAGAGCCAATAAAAGATGCTCAATTGCAGAAAGCTTTCAAACAACCCAAATTATCCATCCACTCTCCCTTTCCCAAAGAAGGAACTACTACAGGTTGCTTTCAGGGCAACCCTTTGATTTTACAATGTGTTCCTCTCTTCTATAGAATCCTATGCTGTTCCTCCAAGACTTATAGTCCCAGACTGTAGATTGGACTCTCTTCCACTCCACAGAAAATAAATATACTTTGGGAGCTATTTAACAAATAATCCCCTTTCCTTCAGACCAGCAGTGCCTAAATAACTTGTTGATTTTACTCTCCAAGGAAGATATTACTCAGGAATTAAGTGCATGATCCTTTTGTTTCTCCGAGAATCAAACCACATCAGGAAATGCCACTTCCCAATTTCTTACCTAGAAGGTCCAGTTCTTACATTCTCAAATTTAGGAATTCTTAAAGTTGGAGTTATCCATAAGGTATACCCTTCAAAATGATGCTGCCCACTGTGACAATTGGAGTGATGCCCCCTGCTGGAGAGATACTGTAGGAAAGCTCCGCCAAGAGGAGAAGGCATCTGAGGGCAAGCTATGTGGCTTGGAAGGTCAGTTCCTTGGCATCAGGAAATGACATTTGATGTTTCCAGTTTAGACAGGAGGCTTGTGGGACAAAGAAGGGGCGAGGCTCTCTCTCTTTCATTAGGACCTCATGGGGAGTGAAGCAAAACTGCTGGCTCCCTGAGATAGATAGATGTAGGCATCTAGGCCTCTTCCTCCTCACCAAATTCTTATGCTCCTTAATAAATGCTTAAATGTCTAGACTCTTGCTAAAGCTTCTAATTTATTGGTGACCACTCATTAGATTTTTAGACAGCATGGCTAGAATTTTACCCCTTACACCTAGAAGCTTCCCTTCTCTGGACAGAAGGTTGGACATATGACTAGATTCCAGGATCATTCTGCCCAAGGAATTCAGAATCCTATTTCCCAAACATAGGATGTCAGTTGTGATGTTTAAAATCTAAATTGTGGTCACCTTAAATTAGAAGCTTCAGCACCAGTCTTTGGGCATTAAACATTTATTGAAGCATAGAGGTATTCACAAGGAGTTCAGAAGAAAAAAGTCCCACCTAGCCTAGAGTTCCAGCCTGGTGGGGTTCTTCCTGAAGTCCTCCTCCACGAGCCTGCTTTAATCAGGAACTCTCCAGCAAGCTGATTGTGAAAGCTTTTTATAGATGTGGAACAGAGGCGGTCCTTACACACTGCTTCAAGCTAATTGGTTGGCGTCATCCAAATCCATTGGTTTTGAAGGTGTTCTCAAGTTGAGTTCACAGTCTAGCTTCTGAGAACAATACCTTCTTAAGGGATAGCCAGGTGTGATTACAATCCAATTAACTTGAAGTAGGCTTAATCAGCAGTCAATCACTCTCACTTGATTCAATCAGTATAGATTAATCTCCAGGTGGGTCTTTGAGTATCTGCTAAATCCCATTATTTCATCACACACTGATCAGGCACATTATTCATGAAATACCCTTTAAAACCATATGCAAACATGTGTGTATGTCTATGTAATAGGAGCATCATCTATCATATAACCTAGGGAAGAAAGAAAGAAAAAAGGGGGCAGCTAGGTGGCACAGTAGATAAAGCACCAGCCCTGGATTCAGGAGGACCTGAGTTCAAATCCAGCCTCAGACACATGACACTTACTACCTGTGTGACCCTGGGCAAGTCATTTAACCCTCATTGCCCTGCACCAAAAAAAAAAGAAAGAAAGAAAGAAAGAAAGAAGGAAAGAAAGAAAGAAAGAAAGAAAGAAAGAAAGAAAGAAAGAAAGAAAGAAAGAAAGAAAGAAAGATATTGAAACCATCCTCTAGACAATTGCCTCAGGAGACTAACACTCCAACTTTCCATGTGGCTTCCTAGGGGCATCAGTCCAAAAAGTCAGCAAAGGAAGAGGCAGGAATTCTCTTCTCAAGACTGGCCAGTGGATTGACAAAATACAACATTCATTCCTATAAAAAACACTAAAAAGCATAAGAAAAAATGGAATTTTACTTCAAATAATAAGTAGCATCTAAAACCATCAGCAAGCATTATCTGTAATTGGGGGTAAGCTAAGAAACGGTACCAATAAAATGAGGGGTGAAGCAAGGATGCTCATTATCACCACTATTTTTCAATATTGTACTAGAAATGTTAGAAATAAAAGGGAAAAAATTGGAGGAATTCGAATAGGCAAGGAAGAAACAAAACTATAGTTCTTTGCAGATGAGATGATGGTATATTTGGAGAATCCTAGAGAATCAACTAAAAAACAAGTTGAAATAATTAACTCATGCAAATTTCCGGATACAAAATAAACCCACATAAATCATCAGAATTTCTATATATTACCAACAAAGTCCAGTAGCAAGAAATAGAAAAAGAAGTTCCATTTAAAAAACTATAGACAATATAAAATACTTGGAAGTCTACATGCCAAGACAAACTCAAGAACTACATGAAAATAACTAAATAACACTTTTCACACAAATAAAGTCAGATGTAAACAACTGGAAAAAAATTAATTGTTCAGGGGTACACCAAGCCAATATAATACAAATTATAATTCTATCTAAATTAAATTATTTATTCAGTGCCATACCAAACTATTGAAAATTTTTCTTAGAGCTAAAATAAATAACAAAATTCATTTGGAAAAGCAAAAGGTCAAAAATATCAAGAGTACCAATTTTTTTAAAGTGTGAAGGAAGGTGGCTTAGGCATACCAGTTCTCAAATGGCATTTATAATGTGGCAATCATCAAAACAATCTGATACTGGCTAAGAAATTCAGTGGTGGATCAATGGAATAGATTAGGTACATGACACACAGTAGTAAGTGACCATAGTAATCCAGTGTTTGATAAATCCAAAGATCCAAGCTTTTGAGAGATCTCATTATTTAATAAAACTGCTGGAAAAACCAAAAAGCAGTTTGGCAGAAGCTAGGTATAAACAGACACCTCACACCACATGCCAAGATAAGGTCAAAATGGGCACATGGTTCAAACATAAGGGTTATACCATAATTAAGTTAGGGGAGCATGGAATAGTTTATCTGTCAGATCTATGGATAAAAAATAATTTATGATCAAATGAGAGATAGAGAGCATTATGAGATATAAAATGGATAATTTTTATTACATTAAATTTTAAAAGGTTTTCACAAACAAAACCAATGCAGCTGAGATTAGTAGGAAAACAGAAAACTGGAGGGGAAACTTTTATGCGAAGTATCTCTGATAAAGGTGTCATTTCTCAAATACATAGAGAACTGAGTCAAATTTATAAGAATATAAGTAATTCCTCAATTGATAAATGGTCAAAGGATATGAAACAACAGTTATCAGATTAAAAAATCAAAGCTATCTAAAGTCATATAATAAAATGCTCTAAATCACTCTTGGTTAGAGAAATTCAAATTAAAACAATCTGAGGTACTACTTCACACCTATCAGACTGGCTAATATGACAGAAAAGGAAAATGACAAATACTAAAGTAGATTGGGAAAATTGGGACACTAATGCACTGTTGGCAGAGTTGTGATCTGATCCAACAATTCTACAGAGCAATTTGGAACAAAGTCCAAAAGGTTTTAAAATTGTTCCTACCAGGGCAGCTAGGTGGCTCAGTGGATAGAGAACTGACCCTGGATTCAGGAGGACCTGAGTTCAAATCCAGTCTCAGAAACTTAACCACTTACTAGCTGTGTGACCCTGGGCAAGTCACTTAACCCCAATTGCCTCACTAAAAAACAAAAACAAAACAAACAAACAAACAAAAAAACCCTGTTCCTACCCTTTTACCCAGGATTAGCACTAATATATCTATATTCCAAAGAGATTTTAAAATGAAAAAGGACCTATGTGCACAAAAATATTTGATAGCAGTTCTTTTTGTGGTGACAAAGAATTGAAAATTATGGGGAAATTGCCCACTAATCGGTGAATAGCTGAACAAGTTATGGTATATGATTGTGATAGAATAATAATGAGCTAAGAGAAATGATGTGCAAGATGCTTTCAGAAAAACCTGGAAAGACTTGCGTGAACACATGCAAAGTGAAGTAAGCAGAAGCAGGAGAATAGTGTACACGGTAACAACAATATTGTACAATGATCATCTGTAAATGACTTAGCTATTCTCAGCAACAGAGTGATCCAAGACAAAGCCAAAAGACTCGTGATGAAATATGCTATCCATCTCCAAAGAAAGAACTGATGAAATTTGAATGCAGATCAAAGCCTCCTTTTTTTTTTTAACTTTCTTTAACTTTTTTGGTCAGTGTTTTCTTTTACAACATGACTAATATGGAAATACATTTTCCATGACTGCACATGTATAAACTATATTAATTGCTGGTCATTTCAGTGAATGAAGGGAATTGGAGGGAGGGGAGGAAGGAGGGAATTTAAAACTCAAAATTTTTTTAAATGAAAGTTAAAAAATTTTACATGTAATTAAAAAAAAAAAATATATATATATATATATATATATATTTTAAAAGGTGGACAAGGATGGCCAACAAAAAATCAGAGGACTTGCACTCAACTGAATCAACACTGTATCCTTTTTGAGTATTCTTTTCATACTATGGCTAAGTAAACCTCTTTTGGTTAAATATTAGATAGTTACCCCAAATCTAATATTGCTCCAAATCCAAATCTCACTCAGTCAGTAAATAAGCATTTATTATGCACCTACTGCATGCTAAGCACTATCCTAAGCACTGGGGATACAAAGAAAGGCAAAACATCAAACTCTGCTCTCCAGGAACTCACAATCTAATGGGGGAGACAACATACAAATAACTATACACAAATAAGATAAATACAAGACAAAGTGGGGATAGTTTTTCCAATCCTTCTTAATCCAAGGCACCAAGATTAAGGAGGATTTGCAAAACCTTCTTTCAGAAGGTGCAACTTGATCTGAGCCTTGAAGACTAGGAAGCCGGAAGGCAGGGATGAGAAGGGAGAGATTGTGGTTTAGACTCTCTTTGGGCAGTAGGGGAAAATCTAAACCACAGTCTCTCACAGTTCCAGCCTTGGGGGGACAAAGAGTGAAAAATCTTTGAAGTTGAGAGATGGAGTCACTGTTTGAAGAACAGCAAAAAGGCCAAGTGTCATTAGATAAGAGTAAATGGAGGGGAGGAAGATGTAAGAAGACTGGAAAAATAAGAAGGAGGCAGGTCATGAAAGACTCTAAAAGCAAATAGAGGACTTTATATTTGCTCCTGGAGATAACAGGAAGTCATTGGAGCTATGGTTTGGGGGAGGGGGAAGAAGGAAGGGATAACATATTCAGACCTGTGTTTTAGGAAGATGAATGAAGGATGGATTGTAATGAGGACAGCCTTGAGCTAGGAAGATGAATTATCTGGGTATTTCCATGATCCTGGTGTGAGGTGATAGAGTGGTGATGATGGCAAGGGGAAAATACAGTATAGACAAGACGTTGTGAATGTGAATTTGACAAGTCTTAGGAGCAGATCAAGTATGGGGGGTGGAGGGTGAAAGAGAATGAGGAGTTGATGACACCTAGGTTGTAAGCATGGGTGACTAGGAGGATGGTGGGATCCTAGACAGTAAAAGGAAGTTTAAAAGAGGGGAAGGGGAAGAAAGCTAATGAGTTCAGTTTAGGGCATCTTGAGTTTGAGATATCTACAAGATATTCACTTTGAGATGTCCAAAAGGCAATAGAAGATATGAGACTGGAGGTCAAAAGAGAGGTTAGGGATAGACAAATACATATGAGAATCATCTGCCTAGGGTTTATAATTCAATCCGTGGGAACTAATTAGATCACCAAGTGAAATAGTATAGAAAAGGAAGAAAAGACTATCCAGGATGGAGCCCTGTAGGATATTATGGGTTTGGGATATGACAGATCCCACAAAGAAGACAGAAAAAGAGGCTTCAGACAGGACCCGAAGCACCAAACAGCTTGACCAGGCCCATCCCACAACATGTGGCAGTGATCAGTAGAATTTTATCACAAGGGCCTTGTTGAAGTGGGGCTAGGGCAATGCCAAGGAACATAAACTCTAGGTGACCTCTGTGCTTCTGGTGGTGCTTCTGGGGGGTGCTGGCCACATACAGTGAGACATTCCCCCATTGACTGGAGGAGATTAGAGAATAAGCTCTCTATAGGCATTTAGCAACCAAAGACAGATATGAACATGTTCTGTGTCTTTAAAAACCATGCCTTGGTGATGATAAATGCTGTAAACTGTCGTTTGTTGAATTTACATAATTTTTGTATTTGCAGATAATAGTAATCTCCCAGCCCACCAACTGTGGTAGATCTGAGCCCTCTTTAAGGCCTAGAATTTGGGGATAGTCTAAGAACTGTGCTGAAAGAATTACTTGGGCGGAGGGGGGGGGGGGATTATAGCATTTGGGAAGTTATTGGGAACTATTCCATAAAGACTTTTTGGGAACTCTTAAGTGCAAGGTAATAGGGAAGGCTTGACCTTGTCTTTGGGTAAGATTTTACTCCCATTCTCCTGGATAGTGTGCTAATAAGCTTCGACTTCCGTGAGAATTAGTTGTTCTTGTGTCCTGCTGTGGTACAGGCCACAAATGCCTGGATGTTGGATTGGAAAGGAGCTGTCTAGATACTGAGTCAGGGATTTGAAAGGATAGTGTTTGATCCAGAGTCTTCTCGGGACCTAAGGATATGGACGACTGTGCCAAATGCCGAGAGATGATTGCTAAGGAAGGGTAGGAGGCTACATCGATTTAAAAAGTCTAAAAGCAAGGGCAATAACAGTACTCCAGCCCAGAACATGGGAAATAAGGGCATTATGAAGCCCCCACAAAAGGAGGACAGCACTAAGGACTCAGCAGTGGCAGTGCCTATAGAGGTGAGGGGGTAGAGGAAGGGAGTGCCTATGGCAGCAATGGGGTGGGGGTGGGGAGAAGGTAATGCCTATTGCAGCACTGGGCACCCCACCCCCGGCAGCATTGGCACTGGGCAGGTAGTAGTGGTGTCCACAGACCCCAACATGGCTGGGCAGCCCCTACATGCTCAGTAAAGCATAGCCATGCCTGTGGAAGCATTCAGAGGGATAGCACTGGGTTTTGTTAAAAGGGGTCAATACTTGACCCCAGAATAGGGTGAGAAGTTTTAGGCTTCAACCCTGTGGACAGCAGTTCTGGAAATTGAGGCGGCAGAGTTGCCAATGGAGTTTACCCCAATGGCAGCAGATAATGGAGTCAGCAGTGGCAGGAGCCCCAGCAGCTACAGAGTGGCCAAGAGCATTGTGGAAATGTGGTGGTATATTAGGATCTGGGGAAGTCTAGATCCCCCAAAGACCCCCAGTAAAATCATAAAGAAACCCAAAGGGAACCTGCTATAAATTCACAGCTAGATGATGGAATCAAGAAAACCCTGAGTTCAAATCTGACCTCAGATATTTACTAGCGGTGTGACCTTGGGCAAGTCACTTAACCACTCTCTGCCACAGTTTCTTTACATGTGAAATAGAGAAATAGCACCTACATCATGATGGATTATGCCCTAGGAAGCTGATTATCAGGAAACCCTCATCATCCTTAAATATCCTATCAGTCTTGGTATTCTACCTCATCATTTACCCTCTGCCCCTCTGATTTGGAGGATGGGACTGTGAACTCTAAACTTCTATTTAAGATGGAAACTCAGTTCTGACATCTCATTTCTCACCTGGTTACACTAGTCTGGGATTTCTATAACTTTTCCAACCATATTCCTAAATCAGATCTCCCCACTTCCTTTCAGTCTTTTGTGTATTATCTTGCCCCATTTGATTGTAAACCCTTTGAAGGCAGGGCCTCTCTCTCTCTCTCTCTCTCTCTCTCTCTCTCTCTCTCTCTCTCTCTCTCTCTCTCTCTCTCCATAGTGCTTAGCACAGTGCCTGGAACATAGTAAAACACTTAATAAATATGTATTGAATTTATTGAGTTTGATTGAAAGAGTTGTTGGGGGGGGCAGCTAGGTGGCACAATGGATAAAGCACCAGCCCTGGATTCAGGAGGACCTGAGTTCAAATCTGGACTCAGACACTTGACACTTACTAGCTGTGTGACCCTGGGCAAGTCACTTAACCCCAACTGCCTCACCAAAAAAAAAAAAAAAAGCGTTATTGTGAGGATAAAACAAGATATTTGTAAAGCCTGGAACATATTAGGCAAATGTTTATTTTTCCCCTTCACCGTTGTTCTCCATCCAGACCAAGACTACACAAAAAGATAATCAGAATATTGCAGGAACCTGGACAGAGGCAACAAACTAGGGTAGGTAGACGATATGGAGTGAAGTAGCCCATTCTCATACCCATGGAAAACCTCAGAGTAGACAGGCCCTGAGCTCCACCAAGTGTCGGGAGGTCCTAGAGCCCATGCCTATATGGAAGGAAAGTGGCCCAGAGCTGCATGCCGGTCGCCTATACCTGACAACATCCAAGTAACCCATGCCCAAACAAATGTCCCGTCTTCCCCGATCCAACCCAACAGTCAGGCAGCCCAGACCTGGTCCATAACAGGAAACAAAGACAAACACTTCCTATGGAAGATGGGACCACAGCACTCAGAATCAGGGCTGGCCAATGCTATCCAGGAATATGGAGTTTGTTCCAAATATAAGCCTCTAAACCATAAACTGACTTTGGAGATATGAGTAAATAGAAGGTGTCAAGCATAATGAAAAAATACCTCAAATTGAGAGACAGCTAAGTAGTAAAACCAGAAGCAGAGGGGGGTAGCATTGTGAGCCACAGAAAAATCGGCCCACCGAATGAGTGGTGGCTAAAGCACACTTGGCATAGCCCTTTGTTTACTGTCTCTCAAACTGATGGAGACCCTCCACATTTCTGACAGAGTAGTATCTAATGTTTCACTGGGCAGGGAAGGGTTAGAGGACCAGTAGATAATTTGTTTTTTTTTCTGGTGCTAGGGGTTAGGGAGATGAGAAAGTGAGGTAGTCCTTCAGCAGAGGCCTCTCAGTGGGCAAAGCACTGGCCTATTTCCCATGAGGATCTCAATGAGAGTGATCGTGGCCTGGAAGTGAGGGAACAATGATTGCAAACCATAGATTCTTGGTATTGACCCCAGCACCTAGATAGGTTGCATGCAAAGGACTAATGACCTCTCAGCTACTTTACTATAGATGACACTAAGCCATGATGAGGACTGATGATGGTGCAGGAATGTCATATGAGCGGCAACACTAAAGTACCCTGTACATCTCCTGCTCATTGTCACTGCTTTACATTAGGAGAGTCAAGGCAACAAGCATTTATTAAGTCCTGGAGAGTTGGGGGGTGGGGATGGGGAAAGATACTCATGAGGGATCATGGTTTTGAAGTCTAGAAAGTCAGAAGTATAGGTGGAAGGGAAATGAAGGCTGACTGGCTTGGGTTCCTCTACAAAATAGAGACCCCAGAAAGGACTTGCCTGTGAGAGAAAGGGACTGGTATAGCAGAGGGGCGGTCTGATATGAGGAGGCCACAGGGAGTGATGGATTCCAGGGAGACCGAATTTCAGGAAACTGAAGACAAGATGTGGTATTGAAGTCCAGAAAGAGAAGTGCAGGTGGGAGGAGAATGAAGGAAAGGACTGACTGTCCTCCCATCCCATGGACCAAAGTGTTAAGATCTAAAACACAGTTCTTCCAAGGTTGGGACAGGGGAGAAGAGAAGGGTGGAAACAAAGCTCTGGATTTCTTATATTAATTCTCCTCTATATTCTGTCATTCCTTCAGGGGGCTGTTACATTTTTTAAATCTATTTTAATTTTTTCTTCCTCTTCCATTGTTTTGTATCCCAACGATCAGGATTGTCCAGGAATACCCTAAAAACACGAAAGCGGTTATCTAGAAGACTTTTAGAGCTTTGCCACCAGAAGGTAACATGTTATAGGAACAATATTTCCTAGGGCCTTTCCACCTAGTCTGAACTAAATTTTCCTAACACACTATCCAGGGTATGACTAGTACTGACTAGATATAGCAGACCACTTGTAATCTCATGAGGTTGATTTAGGAATATATCAAATTGATGAGGGACTCCCCTGATCACCACCATACTTCCCCTCCTCCCACATACACACTCTTAGAGAATCATATATGTTCTCCTTCTAAAATGGATGACAAATTGTCTTCTTCCTGGGATTTGTATTACAACAAAGACTGTTCCCCAGGTACCAACCTAGATAAATAATAACTAACATTCCTACCATATTATCTACATGTAGATGAACGTCACCCATGACATCTGATCCTGACAACCATCCTTTGAATGGTTCCATGAACTCTCCTGTTCCCCTTGGAACTTGTCTGACATCGTATGACATTGTTTTACATGCCTTTCTTTGTAGGCATCCGAGGGGCACCTCCCCTACTGAGTGTGGGCATGCTCACTGGTGCCTTCCCTTTCTTTGTATCCACAGTGCTTAGCACAGGGCCTGGAATATAGGGAATGCTTAATAAATGCTTGTTTGCTTGGCTTGCTGATATCACACAAGTAATTCAAAATGATTGGCTGCTTAGAATGCAAAAGGATGGATTGTTGGTGGAGGAGCCACTGATTATTTATTTATGCCTTCCTCTTCTCTTCTTTGTTCTGATTAATTTGGAACAAGTCACCCTTCAGAAACCACTAACATGAAAAAGGGGCTGGTAGTTAGACAGGGGTAGACATTATCCCCACTTTAGAGATGGAGAAAATGAAGCACCTAATGTTTACTAGCTTTGACAGGATCACACTGTCGTGGTTCAGCTGGAATTAGAATCAAGTATCCTTTTGCTTTCCTGGACTGCTTCACTTCAGACAGGACTATCAAGGTGTCTGCTGTTCTCTTTGCAGAGGGCTCTGCTCCTCTATGGGCTGACTGAGCCAAGAAGATTGAGGAGGTACATCTCAGCACCCCTTCCTGTATCCCTGGAAACTAGAGAAATGTTTTCTAGTAGAAGAGATGCTCTTGGTAGCTAGTTAGCAGATGCGGTGTACATGAGTCAACATCAAGGAAGGAGATGGGGGGTGGGGAAGAGGAATGTTAGAAAATAAATAAATATGAAGAAAATCATCATTTTCCACTCTGCTTTCCCCATCCCCATCGGGGAAGTAGACACCCATGCACTGACGGGGCAGAAGCACACACACGCGCACGCACACACACACACACACACACACACACACACACACACACACACACACACACACACCTAGACCCACACATTAATCCGGGTGGATTTGGCCATCTTGTGACACGGCCAATCAGTCCGTGGCAGGGGACGACAGGAACGCCTCTCCTTTCACGCCACAAAAGGATTTTCATCCCTTGAGAGCACAATGAAAAAAAAAAAAAAAGCCAATCAAGGGCGGATCAGCTGTGCGCTGCCTGCTGCAGGGCTGTCTCTCCCAGAGGGGGGTGTGGGGGGACATATTGGTCCGTGTGGGAAACCCACAGCCTCAGCTTCTCACACATTGTTCTCCTCCTCTTCAACTGCCCCCCCGACAAAACACCACATACACTCCCCCCTTCCCCACCCCCCCCAAAGCCATTAATGCCACAAAAGATACTTTCCCCATTGTGCCCTGGACAGCTGAGAGGTTAGAGTTAGCCGAGCAAGCTTTGCTGACTCTCTCAAGAGATAAAGGGGATGGAGCAATCAAAATGGAGAGTATGATGCTTATCATACAAAGGAATTAAATCTACTTAGACTCTTTCTCCCTAATCAAGGACTGTGGGGGGTTAAATATGGTTACATTTTCATTAGGTCCTAATAGCAAGAGGGCAGCTCCTGGCAGCGTGGACCAGACATTGTTATGTAAAATGCTTCCCCCAAAGGTGGGGGGGGAGGGGGAGAGTAGAGGGGGCGGTTCAGGCTCAGCCCCTGGACCTAGGACAAACAGTATAAGTAGGCGGGGGTGGGGGCCGGGAGGGGGCTAGAGGTGTGTGGGGAAACTCTGCCTTGGGAGCATTGTGGGCCAGTGAATTCCATCAATGGGAGAAGTCGTGTTGCCTCTGAAGGAAACAAGTTAAAATTGTCAGGGAGGGGAAGGGCTGGATGATTTGGATCTGGTCTAGTGAAGGGACAGAAGAAGGACTTAACCCATCTGGACTAGGCTTCTTCTATGGGGTAACTGGAACTCCTAGATATTACAGGGAATTTATAGGCTTGGAGAGAATGTTAGAACTGGAGGGGACCTTAAAATGCATCTATTTCAAGTGCCATTCTCTTTCGCTTAAAACTTACTATTTCTCCATAAATTCCCCTTTGAATCTTGGAGAAGATGAAAAGAAGGATATTTAACAAGTCATTGCCTGTAGAAGTCAAATCAACAAGCATTTATTAAACAATTACTAAAGCACAGGGCTGAACACTGGGAATATTTAGAACGCACTCCCCTCAAAGGAAAATCCAGTCCTTACCTCCAGGAAGTTTATATTCTATTGGGGGATGCAACTAGGAGAGAGAGAGGGGGGAGGGGGAAGAGAGAGAGAGACAGACAGAGATGGAGACCCAGAGACAGAGACAGAAAGAGAGAGACAGAGAGATGATATAACTGATCTGGGAAGTCAGGCTACTTCAATTAATGGCAATACTACATGTATATTTACTGTATATAGTACATTTATGAATTGCAAAGTTCTTGACCTCACATCAACCCTATGATGTGAATGCTGTTATTAAACCCATTTTACAACTGATGAAACTGAGACTGAGAAGGTGAAATGACATACCCTAGGGTTACTCAGCTAGTGAGTGTCAGATGTAGAATTTTAATTCCCATCATCCTGACTCCCAGTCTGACACTCTTATCTACTCTACCACACTGTCAATGTGTTCTCAAAGGCTATTGATCTCAAAGATCAACAGATCACAAACATGGGCAGGTTCTGCCAAACTGGAAAGACTTCCATTATGCAGCTGTGTGCTGGTAAAAGTTTAACAACCAGATTTCTGAAGAGAGGGCTTAAGGCAGAGGGGATATAGGCAGGACTTAAATTAAAGATTCATTTGCATTATTAACATTTTCTCCATCTGTTTCTTAAGTCTAGAACATTAATCAAACAATAAATCAATTCCTCATTTTTAGCATTTGCCTGGTTTCCAGATGCAAATATTCATACAGAAAATTTATCTCTCTGCTCTTGCAAGCCAGTAGGAGCTGGCTCCAGCACTCCCCTCAATAGGTTGTGTCTCTGACTTCTGAAAACTAGCCTAAGTTCCAAGAAGGTTGACCATCAGCACCTCACCAAGACCATCTATAGAGGAAAGGGGACAAATTCTGAACTCTGACAGCAGGAGTACCTTCAGCAGTGAAAAAGCAATCTTTTTGAAGTTTAAAAAATATGAGACTATTCAGTTGGGGAGTTGAGGGATGAGAAAACAGGCCAGTGAATCCTTGAGTTTGATTCTTTTTTCTCTGGCCCCTCAAAAACTCTTCATGTTTTAGTAAAATGTTTTGTGATCCTTGCCTCCCCCAGGAAGCCTTCTTTTTAAAAAAATAATAAACATTTTTATTTATACCTTGGGGTTCCAATGTTTATCCCTCTCCTACCTCTTCCCTGAGGTGGCAAACAATTAGATATGGGTTATACATGTGTGATTATTCATATTTGTCATTTTGTATAAGAAAACTTGATTAAAAGAAAAAAAATCAAAGAAAGTGAAAAATACCATGCTTCAGTCTGTTGCATCATTATCAGTTCTTTCTTTGGAGGTGGATAGTAAGTTTCATCAATAGTCTTTTGGGATTGTCTTGGATCATGGTATTATTGAGAATAGTCAAGTCATTCACAGTTCTTCATCAAACAATATTGCTGTCTCTGTGTACAATATTCTCTTGGTTCTGCTCAGGAAGTCTAAGACTAAAGCTAAGCATCTTCAGACCCCTCAATTATTCTACCATTCCATTTGTGCTAATGGAGGAAGCATTGTTTTACTGACAATGCATCTGTTATGTCACTAATGAGAACACCTTCACAGTACAAATTGCAACCCTTCCATGCCTTCTTATCCAATGTGGCTGTTGTTCAGTGTCTTATGCCTATAGTCTCTGAAGGATCAACCCAACATGATAAAAGTTTCCTGCCCACTCCCAGCCCTGGATGCCTAGGTTAGAATATGGTAAATGGACCAATCAGTGTGACTGATGGATGCTTCTACTGAAAGGGATTTCCTTAAAACTTCAATTTGGTTCAATAAATATTTATATAGCAAAAACTCTTACAGTTGAAATATATGCAAAGCTCTTATATTTGAAACACCAAAGCAAATACTAAAATGGACCAGGTGTTTCCAAGATGCTCATAGATGTGGGTTGGATTACATGGCTTCTGAATTCCCTTCTACCTCCAAGATATTGTAATCTTAAAATGACTAAATTCCTGGTGAACAGGGACTTGTTCCACTTTTATCTCCATATCCCTAGCGTATACATGGTTTTAGCATATAACAGGTGTTATTAAATAAATGTTTTATTGAATTAAATGGACCAGAATTTGCTTCTTCAGATTAGTGGGATTTTTTTTTGTTTGTTTATTTTGTCTTGGACCTTCTAGTAGTCTAAGGAAGTCTATAGCCCCCTTCTCAGAATGTTTGTTAATCATTATGTGCTTTTAAATTTATTTAAAATATTTAAATATTTAATTGAAATAGTGAGAGATTAGTGAAATTAATATATATATACATATATGTGCATATGTGTGCAATATGTATAGTATATGTGTATGTATGTATGTTGATGTATTATTCCAGCCAAATTTTCAGATCCCTTGAAATCTATCCATGGATCCATGGTTAAGATCCAAATTTAAAAGGAGGCTTGATTTTTCTAGGCCCCAACTTTAATAAAGCAAGAAATCCAAGGTCAATTTAAATTCTCATCTACAATCAGCCAGAGGCAAATGAATTTCACTAAATACTGGGGGGGGGGGATGCTTTCAATGGATATTGTATATATATATGTAGACGTGTGTGTGTTTTATTGAAAATAGATTTCAGCCCCAGCTTTCCCAGCCCTCAACTTCCCAACCAAAAACTCTGCCATTTTTAAGACTTCAAAAAGATTGTTTTTTCACTGCTGAAGGTCCTCCTGCTGTCAGGAGTTCATAATCTGTCCCTTTTCCTCTAAAGATGGTTTTGGGGAGGTGCTGATAGTCAGCCTTCTTGAAACTCTGTTTGGTTCTCAGTAATCCCTAGGTGCTCCAGGGAACATTAACCTTGCCTTCAGAAGGATTTCTATTTTCCAGTTTTTCCATCATTCCTTCATACATAGAAGTTTCCTTCATACAACTTAAGTTTACAAATGCTTTTAGAAGCATTTTCTTTGAACCAGAGACATTTCAACCAGGAGTCATTCCCATACCTTCACCAAATGAGACAGCTGATTCACTGTACCTTATTGGATATTCTTCCCTCACTCCCACTCCCCCTCTCCCAACTAAAGATGTTAGATTTAACTGATTAAGTGCTGGGAGAAAGTTCAAGGGATTCCTTTGCCAGAAACATCAACCTGGCATCTTTTTTTTCTCTAAGGGGCAGAAAAAGGGTGGGAAGGAACCTTGCACCCAACTGGTTAATAAAACTAGAATCAAAAAATAAGCCAGGTGCAGTGACAGCCCCTTTCGGAGGAAACTGCTTTTCTGAAGCCCAGCAGTGCTCAGAAAATTACAACCGGTTTTGGCAATTAAGAGAAGTAAAACATTAAAAAGCATGGGGGCAAAGTACATTTACATGCTAATAGCTCCCTTCTGTAGTGCTCGGAGGCTGTGTTTTACACCAAAGCAGATAACTTTCCCACTATAACAGTATTAACCCTTGGGTTCTCATCCCTTTCCCTTGCCCCCAATTTTAATGTCTTGAATTTGTGCTTAAGCAGCCTGGTAAGCAATGGGTTAATTCTGCATCCTTAATCCATCCATAGCAGCATAGCCCTCACTGGCTTGGGTAGAAAAAAAATAGAAGAAAAAAAGAAGTTTAATGTTTTGAAAGCCTTTGTGGTAGGGGTGGGAGAGAGAGAACACCAGTGAATGAGAGAGAAGGTTCCTAAGAGAATGCTTAATGTCTTACTCAGTGTGTTAACCCTATTTACCTGAAGACCACAGGTACCTAAGTCTGGAAGGGGGTGGGAGGCTATTTCTCTCTCCTACTAGTTAAGCACCAAGGAAACTAGAAAAGATCTGGACATGGGAGCAGAGAAAGACAACCACTTTTTCCATCTTTCAGAAACAGCTTCTCCTGACAGAAGGCTCAAGATTGGACCTTGGATAGGTCACCATATTGGCATGACTCTCCCACTTAGACAAATTTGAGGCCAGAGTATTTTGTGGGTGGAGTCTAGGGGACCCGCCCCCACACCCAAACAACCATTGGACATGCAAAAATTGACAGGTGAAGAACCCGTTGCATTGTATTTTGAAGGAAGATATTTGCCTTTTAAAATTAGACCAGTGGGGCAGCTAGGTGGCGCAGTGGATAGAGCACTGGCCCTGGAGTCAGGAGTACCTGAGTTCAAATCCGGCCTCAGACACTTAACATTTATAGCTGTGTGACCCCTGAACAAGTCACTCTAACCCCAATTGCCTCACTAAAAAATAAATTAAAAAATAATAAAATTAGACCAGTTTCCCCCTTCCCTTCCAAGAGAAGCTATTATTTCAGAGGTGCTATTGAAAGCTAGTCCTGTCTGTGGCACTTAAGCTAGCCTGTGGTGATGCACTGAGAGCCCCCCTGCACAAAGCTTGAGAGGGAAGCAGAGGGAACATTTCTGTTTAATACACCTACCTCCTGCTCTTCACTGGCCATGGGAATGGAGACATCCCTAAAAGGAACCAGGGTTCATTGAGATCTGGCAAAATATTAATCTGGGTTGTTCATGGATGACCAGTTATGCATACCTTTGGATATATCCAAAATGCTCTGTCGTTCAATTCCAGGAACGAATTTTTCCATGTAAATCCTATCTATGGAAGGGAAGAGAGAAGAATAAGATGTTGTTAAGCTCTCCCTGTGTGCCAGACACTGTGCTAAGTGCTTTACAAATCTTATTTATTTGATTCCCACAACAATCCTGAGAATCGAGGTATTATTATGCTCTGTGTATCACAGTTGAGGAGACTGAGGCAGACAAGAGTTAAGTGACGGTATTACCCAGAGTCTCACAGCTAGTGAATATCTGATGATAGATTGGTCTTCCTGACTCTGGACCACCTAGATGCCATCTGGCTAAACATGAGCTTGATCTATCCACTGCCACCTTGTCCCAAATTAATATCTCCCTTGAGCTTTGGAAATAATTCTTTTTTTTTTCTTTTTGCTTGTGAGCAATGAGGGTTAAGTGACTTGCCCAGGGTCACACAGCCAGTAACTGTCAAGTGTCTGAGGCTGGATTTGAACTCAGGTCCTCCTGAATTCCAAGGCTGGTGCTTTATCCACTGCACTACTAGCTGCCCCCAGAAAGAATTCTTTATTTAATTTTAAAGGCAGAGCCTCAGACAAAGTTTTTAAAGAATTTTTGGTTGGTTCCGTTGTTACAGCGACTCCTTGGCAGTCTGGTAGAGCAATTGGGACTCATCAGAAGAATATAAATATGTAAAATAAAATCCATACATTTACAAAGGAGGCCAATTATATTGAAATACATTATCAAATAGATTTTTAAAAGAAGTTTATGAGTCCCAAATTAAGAACCCTCTAGTCTACTGTATTTAGGGGAAGTAGAAGAGGGTGGATATGAAGACGTTCAGACAGACCTTTCTTTCATCCTGAAAGGTAGGATCATAGATTTAGAGCTAGAGAAGACTTTAAAGTAATCTACTGAAACTCCTTTATTTTTACAAATAAGGAAATTGAGGCCCAGGAAGTTTAAGTGACTTATCCAAGGTCAGAGCCAGGATTTAAAGCCAAGGTTGTTTTAGTTTTTTTCGTTTTTTTACACCAATTCGGAGTTCTTTGCCATACATTTCTTATGAGACCTTAAATATCACTTTATCTAAACCTTTGATTTCATCAATGAGGAACTGGGTGAGAGGGGTTAATCAGAGGCAGTTCCAGGCCAGAGTGAAGTTTTATTCAATCTTTTTGATGGGCTGATAAACTAAGCAAGAGTAACTTCAGCAATATTATAATAATCAGGGGTTGAATTTAGTAGATCTGGTTAAAATTGGCTAATATAGTGTGGAGGAGGTCCATTGGCTATACATCAGATGTTTTAGCCATGCCCACAAAGAAAGGAAGGAAAGAAGGAAGGAAGGAAGGAAGGAAGGAAGGAAGGAAGGAAGGAAGGAAGGAAGGAAGGAAGGAAGGAAGGAAGGAAGGAAGGAAGAACATTTATTAAGCACCTAAGTGCTTTACAAATATTATTTCATTTGATCCTCAACCTTGAGGTAAGTACCATTATGTTCCTCATTTGACATAAAAGGAAATGGAGGCAAATTAAGGCTAAGCCCATATAACTAATAAGTGTCTAAGACTAGATTTGATCTTAGGTCTTTCTGACTCCAGGCCCAGCGCTCTATCCATTGCATCACCTAGATGCTTCCAATAGCTAGAGAAATCATCACCAGTATCTTCATCCTTAAATGAGAATATACGTATTATGTACATACCTCCACTATATCTTTCTCCACTGCACTGTTGATTATAGCTGAAGGTGACTCTGGGTTCTTGAATTATAGTAGCCAATCACAAGCTCCGCTTATCCTTCCAATCTGGCTTCGATAATGGACCCTCTGAGGAACTCCTCTCCAGAGATCAACAAGCTAACTTCAGAAGGACCCTTCGCCATTGGGCCGGCCACCAGGTAAAGGATATTTTTGACTGCAGAACCTTCTACTTTGGCATGAAAGAGTTGCAACCAACACTGGTCAAGGATCCATGCCACAGACCTTTTGAAGATGGGCATGTTTTGGATATTACATATCACCTTCGTATAGTACTTAGCTATACATTTATCCAGCCAGTTTTGATTAAGCACTGACCAAAGGTATAACACATTATGGGCAAACAAAGATTTAGCAGACACATTTAGTGTCTGTAGATAGATACTGTTAATGGAATATATAAAATCCTTGAGAACTAGAAGCAATTTTTTGCCTTTGAAATTCTTGCACTTAGAATAATGTTGGGTTTTTTTTGTTTTGTTATTATTTTTTTGTAGCAGGGCAATGAGGGTTAAAGTGACTTGCCCAGGGGCACACAGCTAGTAAGTGTCAAGTGTCTGAGGTCAGATTTGAACTCAGGTCCTCCTGAATCCAGGGCTGGTGCTTTATCCACCACGTCACCTAGCTGCCTCCTAGAATAATGTTTTACACATAGTAGGTACTGAATAAATTTACTGTTGCTAAGTAGTTGAGGAGTGTAACAATAACAGCTTATAGACTTGTGGTATTTATGGTGTTTTCAAAGGGATTCACATACCTTATCTCATCCTATATAACATCCCTGTGAGGTAGGCAGGGCAAGAGCATCCCCATTTTACAAATAAGGAGACTAAGACCTGGAAAGGTTAAGTGAATTAGTTAAGACTGTGTAACTAAGTTGCAACTGAGCCCAAATTCCAACAAATACTCTCTGATTTCAAGTCTTGTGTTCTTTTGTTATCCCCACAGACACCTAAACCCTCCCCTACTCCTAACTTCTGTATTCCTGTTGAATCTTCCTAGCTACCCAGGTTAGCAACCAAGATGTTATCTTCACTCCCTCTGTCTCCAATCTGTTGTCAGGGCTTATCAACAGCACTTTCATAACTTCTCTTGTGTTTGCCTCCTTCTCTCCTCTGATATTACCACCACCCTGGTGCAAGCCCTCATCAGCTCACAACTGGACTATGAATTAGTCTGTTGATTGGTCTCCCCACCACAAATCTCTCCCCACTCTGGTTTATCCTCCACCCAGTTGTCCAAAGTGGGCTTCCTAAAGAATAGGTCTCCTTACTTAATAAACTCTAGTGACTCTTTATCATCTCCAGGATCAAATATAAAATCTTTTGGTTGATATTCAAAGCCTTCCATAACCTGCCTTCTGCAACCCTTCCAATCTTCTTATACTTCATAATTTTAAATTATATTTTGTGTTATTAATATTCTCTCTATTTTACAGTGCACTGGTTTCCTTTGCATTCTGGCTAAAATCTTGCCTTTTTGTTTCACAATTCCCTTTAAGTCTGGGTCCTTCTATCTTTATATTATTCCAATTTATCCTGTCTATAGCTTGTTTGTATATAGTTATTTACAAGTTGTCTCCCCCATTAGACTGTGAGCTCCCTGAGAATAGTGAAGGTCTTTCACCTTCCTTTGTATCTCCAGTGTTTAGCACCATACCTGCAGGGCACATAGTAGGTACTTAATAAATGTTTTATTGACTATTAACTACTGAGTAGGGGCCTACAAAACAAAAATAGTTCACTGTAAGTTTTTTTCAATATTTCCTCACGACACCCCTATCAGGTATGTAGTATGTTACCTCCTTTTAGAGATAAGGAAACCTGAGGCTTGTCTGTCAGTCAAAGAGTTTATTAAGCACTTAGTATACTTGAAGTTCTATGAAATTTAAAGAGGTGATTTACCCAAGGTCATTCAGTAGTGAGCATGAGAGCCATAATTCAGAGCCAGGGCTTCTGACTTCAAGTCTCTTTCTACTATATCACATTGTTCACTTCTCAGAGGCCTCTGGGTCCTATACACAATAAAAAATCGATAAATATATTGACAAGTGAAAAGTAATTTAGCTATTAAAAAACTGTGCATATGTGTATACACAATTATATGAACATATTTACATATTGTGCTTATATGGATAGATATTATATATAATTATTTTTTGTTGTTGTTGGGTTTTTTTGTTTTTGCAGGGCAATGAGGGTTAAGTTACTTGCCCAGGGTCACACAAGCTAGTTAACTGTCAAGTGTCTGAGGCTGATTTGAACTCAGGTCCTCTTTAATCCAAGACCAATGATTTATCCACTGTGCCCACATAGCTGCCCCCTGATATTATATATAATTATAATGAGTATCCCAACCCACTTAACTCTGGAATCACATCATTATTGGAGTTTAATGTCAGGGCTAATATTCAGCTCAATCCATGTATTCTCTACCTAGAGATCAGGCAGGAACCACTCATCAAATAGCAAAGTATTTAACTAAAAGAAAATAGCAAAATTGAAAGCAGCAAATTCTAATGATGGAAATCATTCTCTGACCACCATCACTCTATATAAAAATGGATATAATCTCTGGTAGGTAATGCAGTGGAAAGAGTGGGCCTGGAATCAGGAAGTCCTTAAGCTCAAATCAGACTCAGACACTAAGCAAGTCATTTAACCTTTGCTTACCTCAATTTCCTTTGCTGTAAAAATTGCGGATAACAAAAGCACCTAACTCACAGGATTTTTGTAAGGCTCAATGAGATAATATTTGTTAAAAAAAATCAGGCTTAGCACAATACGCAGAACATAGTAGGTGCTGAATAAATGACTTGTCCTCTTACCTTCCCGCAGAGACTTCAGTCTCTGAAAGAACAATTCTTCCAGTAAATTTTAAGATGAGGTGTGGAATGATTTTGTCCTCAATGCTGTGTTTTGCATCATTACTAGAAACTCCTGTGCTGAAGTTCCTGGAATGACTTGCAGAAGTTCTATTCTGTTCCTGTTTCCTTCCATTGCTACTGTCTTGGAGAAACATCATCACTCTTTTAGCAGGCAACTGCCTGGGCCACATGCCTCAGCTAGTCAACACATCTTCATCTCCATTCTTAAACAGACCCAGAGTCTAAACCCAGCTGTCAAACAAAAAGGCCACTTGGGCAACTGAGAAACTATATTGATTTGCCCCTCTTTCCTTTTTTAAAATTCTTTCTTTAAAAAAAATGGGGGGGGTGGCTGGGCAATGAGGTGTTAAGTGACTTGCCCAGGGTCACACAGCTAGTAAGTTGTCAAGTGTCTGAGGCAAGATTTGAACTCAGGTTCTCCTGAATCCAGGGCCAGTGCTTTATCCATTGCACCATCTAGCTGCCTCCTGATTTGTCCCTCTTTCAATGAAAGACCTAAGCCCTGAGTCCAAGCTATGTTAGAGAGATAAATCTATTAACTCTTTTTTCACCCTCAGAAAGAAGCAGCATTTCCTTGCACTCTATCCCCTGTACATATACCTCTCACTGAATCCCTCTGAAGCTGGGAATAAATACTTGCACCCTTTCCATTTATACTTTCAATTCCTATTATACTTTCTACCCCACCCCACACCCCAGTAAGATCCTACCCATACAAATGGCTCTGGATTCCAATAAACTTCCAGAAATCCCTGCAAAGAATCCTGAATGAGAAGATGATGCTGCCTTTGCTAGTATTCTTATTTACTAGTATTCTTACTATCACTATTATTATTACTGTTACTAATATTATTACTACTAGTAGTATTATTCTCATTTACTAGTATTCTTATATAATGGCAAGACAAGTATCCCAGCATCATGGAGTAATGAAGAAAAAGGTAGGATTTGAGTCAGGAATACCTGGATTTCTGTTCCACCACTTGCAAATACTGACTGTGTAACCCTGAGCAAGTCACTTAACACCTATGTGCCTCTAAGAAACTCCTCTCTAAGAATATAAGGTGCAAAGAAGGGTACCAATCTGCCCTGTAGTACATTATAGAGTTTCTTCACAGGAGGTCTCTATATCAATGAAATCAAAGGTTAGAGTTTTAATAGATAGGCGAGATAGATGGATAGATGGATAGATAGATAGATCAATGGATCGATGGATGTATAGATTAGATAGATAGATAGATAGATAGATAGATAGATAGATAGATGGATAGATAGATGGATGGATAGATAGAGAGATGAGAGATAGAAAGATTTTTACAGATTACCAGCTGTCCCAAAAGTCTTAGTGCAGTTTAAATCTTTAATAGCTTAAATATATATACATACCCATACAAGCATACATATGCACACATACTTATCTATATTTATATGTGCATATATCTATGGTATATGTACATAACATGTACACACACATCACACACAATGACAGCCTCCAAAAAAATGTTTGCTGAATAGGTGGTGGAGAGTTTGGAGGTAGATAGGCTTTCCATCTATACTACACGTTCTTATAAATGTGTAGTCACTACCCCCCACCCCAACCCAGGCCCCCACTATTATATTCGACTATTGGAGATTTTTTCCCATTGATCTCATTACCTAATTTCTTCTCTCTATTTGTACCTCATTTGGATTACTCCAGGGCTCCAGACTTCCTGATAGTTGAAACTCTTCCCTTCCTCTTCCCTACTACCAACACGACTTCCCCATCACCGCCATTTCGTCATTCTCCGAGGTGACAGATCTGGATCATCCCCTCTGCTGGGCCCACTCTCTAAAAATCTGCTCTGAGCATCTAGCGAGTACCACTCTGCATGTGAGGCAGCTCCTACTACCACAGACGACCAGGGGGTAACTAGATATACCATTGACTGTGGTGGTGACCGACCTAGTTCCAGCTGCTGCTTTTTATCTGAACTGGCTATTTGCACCTCAGACATTGAAGAAAGAGCCATGAAGAGAATCAATAGCAGGTGCTTTCTTCCAGATTCATTTCCAGGGCCTAGACAACTAGTTGTCCCCTTTCATCAGGGAAGTCTTATGTAAAGCTTCCTCTAGCACCCTGCCCTGCCTCCCCCTCCCCCACATACTAGATGCTCTTTCTCGGTTTTGTTTTCTCCCATCTGTCTTCTCACTATATGTAGCTGGTTTGTTTCCTCTAACTAGGCTAGGTGCCAACAGTCAGCCCTCCCAGTCATAATGGCCAGGCCCTCTTCTCTGAATCTTTTGGCATGAGGTTAGTGAAATCATCAGTAAAGCAAGCCTCCATGCCCCCTTTCTTGCAACCCTTGCTCCCATCAACCAGCTGACTATTCCTCAGCCCTCAGCCACAATATAAAGCCATACTATGAAGCCTTTGCCTTTCTCCTGACCAAAGAATCTAAGAACTCAGCTGCATTCCAAGTCAGAGACAAAACTTCTGCAAAAGACTATTTGTAAAGGAAATGTACATTTTGAGAGAATGAGCAAAAGATCTTGCATATAGGATAGGGAGTTCATTGGATAGAGCACTGAACCTGGAGTCAGGAAGAATCTAGCCTGTGATGATTTAAAAATTCCAAAAGATAAAAGTTTCTGGATAATTTAATCATTTTATTAATAAGACCAGCATATTATTAATAAAAGGATGGTCATTTGGCCATCTAGTTAGACCAAAGACAATGGGGGTGGAAGGGGGCCTCATATTTATATACCCCTTGAAGAGTAAGTGTTCAGTTGAGGGACCTAAGAGTGATATCATGTCACCCCTTGGAGCAGAGAGACTATCCCTATACCCCAGACCACTTCCAGCTTTAGGCAATCCACTCAAAGAATTTATGCCCCACCCAAGCCTGAGCAGATTAAAAATGGTTACTCCACTGAGTGGGGTTCTAAAAAGAAAGTTAGTTCAATGTCATTAATCAATAATGTCCTTCCGGAGACTGAACTTTTTAAAATCAGGACTTTAGAAAAAGGGAAAAACTCTGGATATCCCCAAATCATTGGTTATTAATAATCATTTCTCTCAAGCCTCAGATACTTATTAACAATAACCTTAAGTAAGTCACTTAACCCACAGTTTGCCTCAATTTCCTCAATTATAAAATATGATTAATAGTAACACCTGTCTCCCTGTTTATATCCAAAATGAGAGGAGATAATATTTGTTAAAGCACTTAGCACAGTACAGATACTATTCTAATGCTATAGAGTAGTAGTAGTTTTTGTTGTCCAATTGTTTCAGTGTTATCCATTTGGGGTTCTCTTGGCAAAGATACTGGAGTGGTTGCCATTTCTTTCTCTAGCTCATTTAACAGTTGAGGAAATTAATGTAAACATGGTTAAGTTGACTTGCCCAGGTCACATAATTGTCTGAGGCTGAATTTGAATTTTGGTCTTCCTGACTCCAGGGTTAGTGATCTATTCACTGAGCAACCTAGCTGCTGCTGTGGAAGTAATAGTAGTAGTAGTAGTAGTAGTAGTAGTAGTAGTAGTAGTAGCGGTGGTGGTAGGATGCTGTTATTAAATTTCTTTAGCAAGTAAAACAGTACTACCATAATGATGGAGCCCCTAGCAGCAAAGTGTACAGAGCTTTGTACCCCCTTGACCAATGGCCTCCCCCTCAACCATTTAGACCTCAATGATTGCCAGCCTGTCTCATTTTCTTACCTAGGTCAGAGGGACTTACATGACAGAAAAGTCAGTTTGCATTAGTAGTTGTCAAAATAACTCCTCACATTTCTACAGATCTTTACAAAGTACTTTTTCAGGACTATGGATAGGTGGTACAAGTTGTCATTTTGCCCTGTTTGCCCTAGACCTATGATTTCACAGGACCAGAGCACCCTAGATATGATTTAGTATGTTTTAGTATAGCTTTAGTATGAATTAGACCTCCAGGCTTCCTGCTGTGCTGAAGCCCAGACTATGGTCCATTTTTCCTTCCTGACTCCCAAATCTGACTACTTGGAATAGAAGTGTTGCTGCCCTTTAGGTTTCAAAGAATAAAGAATTAGCTTCTGGATGTTTTGAACAAGAAGCATATATACAGACAGATACTCAGAAAAAAATCAAGATATTGTCTTCTGTGTATAAATTCTCTTGATACAGGTTTTCCCAGCAAGATAGAAAGACTTAACCCCACTCTGCTGATAATGATGGAGAAAGAAATTGGCAAAGCAGTCCAGTATCTTTGCCATGAAAGCCCAAATGAGGTCACAGAGAGTGTGGCATGGACTGAAAATGACTGGACCAACAACTAGATAGATAGATAGATAGATAACAGACAGATAGACAGATACATAATTTCCCTGGACAGATTGTAGATGAGAGAGAGATATCTTTATATATCCCAAAAGTCTTAGTGAAGTTTTAATTTAATACTCTTAATAGGCTATCAACCACAGCATCCCAGGAGATGGCAGGGGATAATGTAAAGAGTACTGGTCTTGGATATCAGAAGACGTGTGATTGGCTCTTGGCTCTGTGTGACCACAGGCAAGTCATTTCCCTCTCAGGTTCTGTTTCACCATCTCTAAAAATAATACCAATGGAGAATGTCAGAGTTTGCAAGCATTTCACACATTAACCATCATAAACAGCCCTTGGGGTAAGTGCAATTATTACCCCCATTTTACAGATGAAGGAACTGAGACTCAGACAGCTTAAATGATTTACCTAGAGTCATACAGTTGGTAAGCACCAGAAGTGGGATATAAGTGGAAGACAGGAATATTTTTTGACTATGAGGAAAATAAATTTTGCCCTGAACCAAATTGCCTTGGGATACAAACCCTTTTTTCTTGATTCTCAGTCCGTCACTCTTTCCACAATACTTTCTTTGCCCCTGCATCACTGAGTTCTAATGGATGAGCTTTTACCTTATCTAATCCAAACCTGACCTCTAAAACACTTTCCAGCCATCTCCACATGAGTATCCTGCTACCCCCCTTCAACCCCCACCTACACACCCCCGTTTCCTAGCTTTTTTATATGTTGTCTTTCCCATTAAAATGTACGCCTCTTCAAGGCGAGGACTGTCTTGTTTGCTTGTATTTGTATTTCTAGGTGTTAGTTCTATATCTGACACATGATAAGTATTTAATAAATGTTTTGTCTGTCTACCTACTCATCTATCCATCTACCTATAGATTATATCTCTATCTATCCATCCATCTCCATCTCTATTGATAGATGGATAGATAGAGATGGAAGGATAGATTAAATATATACAGATATATCCATCCATATAGATATAGATCCATCCATCTATATAGAAATAAACAAATAGAAATAGATGGATAGAGATGATAATAGAATTGGACAGAGATAGAGATGGATGGATATAGTGATAGAGATAGATATAGAGATAATAGAGATAGATGTAAATGTAGATATAGATAAAGATATGTTCATCCATATAGATATAGAAACATCCATCTATATCTATAGAAAGAAACACAGATAGATCAATAGATGGTAGATATAGTTATATAGTAGTGATGGGATGGATAAATAGATAGATTCATCCATATAGATACAGATCCATCCATCTCTATCTACAAAAATAAATAGATAGATGATAGATAGAAAAAGATAAATAGATAGGTAGCTAGAATGCTTGCCTTTCTCTATAAAACTAACAGGGTTAGATCTCTAAGTACCCCTTCACCTCAAACATTTTAAATTTCCAGGAGATAGCTGGTTAAAGTTAGGAATGAAATCTGAAGCTATAAAACTAAGATGAATTAAACTGAGTGCCTACAATCGGCAGTTGGAGGTCCTGTGATGACCTGGTACCTGTTCTAACTAACCTAAAGTAAAACAGTCATGACACGGAGACCAAATATATTTTACTGCAGTGATTACAGAGGTAAGGATGATGGATGGCCATGGTTCCAAGGTCAGAGCTTTTCAATCATCCAGCAAATATCTCTCCTTTACTAAAGCTCCTTGTCCTAAAAAGAAAGAACAGCATCAATAAACATTTTATTAAGCACCTACTATGTTCCAGGCATCATGCTGAGCTCTGAAGATACAAAAAGAAAAACTAGTCCTTTCTCTCAAGAAACTCACAGTCTAAGGGGTGAAACAATATGCAAACAAATAACTCCATACAAACAAGATAGATTCAGGATAAACTAGAGTTCATCTCAGAGGGAAGGGGGATCAGGAAGGGCATCTTGTAGAAGGTGGGATTTTAGCTGAGACTTGAAAGAAGCCAGAAAGTGGAGATGAGAAGGGAGAGAATTTCAAGAATGGGAGACAGCTAGTGAACATACATGGTCAGGAGGAGATGGACTGGGCTGTTCAAGAAACAGAAAGGAGCCCAGTACCTGATGGGAAGTACAACATAAGAAGGTGAAAAAGGAAGGGATTTGACAAGTTTCACAGGACTTTAAAAACCAAATGGAAGATTTTTATATTTGATGCTGTAAGTAATAGGAAGATCCTGGAATTTATTGAATGGGGGGGCAGAGGGAGGTGTTATGGTTAGAACTTCTATTTGGGAAGATTATTTGACAACTGAATAAAACAAGGACAGTGGGGAAAGTCTTGAGATAAGTAGACTGACCAGAAGATACAAAGAAGTCACAGATTTAGATCTGGATAGATCAATAAGTCACTGAGTTCCATCCCCTCTTTTTATAGATGAGGAAACTGAGGCAGGGAGTCACATAGTCAGTATTTGAAGAAGGCTTTGAACCTAGGTCTTTCTGGCTGCAAGTCCACCGTACCATGTTGCCTCTAAAACACAGGACAAGAACTCTCCAATGTTTCAAAGGAATTTAAGGAGAAGTAAATAATGAAATTAATCTGGGCCCTAACTTCAGGTACTATTGAAACTACAGCATCCCTTCTGACAAGGCTGCCAGAAGTGTAAGAGGAAGAGGGTGCAGATCCTATACCAAGTCAACCCAGGAGGAATACTTTCCTTATGGTTGTCCCTCTAGGTCTTGCCCTCCATCCCACCCACCACACTCCACCCTCCTTCTCATCCCCCACTCCCCACCTTCATCTACTCCTCCCACTGTCTATTTATTTGCAAGACTGCAAATAAAGCCCCCCAGCTGCTGTCCTCCCCTCCCTCTAATTCCTGTATGTGCACCCACAAACACGCCAACGTCTCCGTGCGCGCCTATGTCGATGCGCACATGTATATCCGCAGAGACAGGCACAGATTTCTAAATTCACAGCTAGGACTGGTCGACTGCAGCTGCACCACAATAAGCCCATAAATAAAGTTTATGGTTAAACTGGCCTGACCCGGCGTTGCCCTTAGGTACAGAAGCAGTATCTTGTCATTAGTATGCAGAACACATCAGCCTGATGTCTGCTCATTTGTTCTCAAACCACTTGCCTCTATAAATCTCTGCAGAAGGGCAAGGGAGGGCGAAGCATGAAGCCCGGGGAGACAGAAAGAGGGTCAGGAGAAGGAGGGGAAGGGAGAGCCCAAGAGAGAGCCTGCCCTGGGAGTTTCACTACTGTAATTGAACAGACTGCCTTCCTCCCCATTAGTCTGCCTTACTTAGCGGAGGGAAGAGGAGGGGAGGGGAGCGAGGAAAAGTGTGTAAATCACTTGAGAGGAACTATTTAGCTACTCCAGAAATGGGGTGAGGGTTCAGGGATAGCGGCGAAACTCAATCTAATCTCTAAAGTCGGGAGTTTTTGAACTCCGGGGATGGGAGAACCGAAACCAAGGCTGTTTGTCACATCCAGAGCTACCTGCTGTCCAGTCTGATTATGTCTCCTCCGAACACGGGAATAAATTAAATTCCCTGTACGGCTGCCTCTCTCATTAAGATGCGGGGTGTCTCTCCTCTGATTGCCCTACTACCCCGTCATGCCTCACAATCCTCTACCAGCCTGTACCTTATCACTTCACCAGTCCCAAAATGTTACCTGCAGGGCCCTATCACCGTCACACTCCTTTCCTGGGGACTTTTATCTTTTTCTCATCCTTGAAACGACTCTGGGAGCTACCCCCCCTTCTCCCGGGTGTGACAATACAACAAACTGTCCTGGACACCATCTTCTGTGCTATAACCACCCCCAATTTTTTGGCTCCATAATAGAGAATTCCTACTTCAAGACCTCTGAGGCAGAAAGATGGAACAGTGGATCGTGCACTGGGTCTGGAGTCAGGAAGATTTGAATTCAAATATGCCTTCAGACACTGTCTAGCTGTGTGACCCTGGCCAAAATACTTAATCTGTTTACCTCAGTTTCCTCAGTTGTAAAATGGGGTAACAGCACTTGCCTGGCAGGATTGTTTTGGGGATCAAAAGACGTAATATTTGTAAAGTGTTTAGTATGCTATCTGACAAACAGTAGGCACTAAATAAATGCTTGTTCCTGTCTCCCTTCCATAAATTCATCAACAAATATTTATTAAGCACCTATTATGTACCAGGCACTGTGCTAAGTACTGAAAATACAAAGAAAGGCAAAACCACCATCCCTTCCCTCAAAGATCTCAAGTTCTGAGAGAAATGGCGTTTAAACTGGTTGTGTACAGGGGTCAGCTAGGTGTCGCAGTGGATAAAGCACCTGCCCTGGATTCAGGAGGACCTGAGTTCAAATCTGGTCTCAGACACTTGGCACTTACTAGCTGTGTGACCCTGGGCAAGTCACTTAACCCCCATTGCCCTGCCCCCCCCAAAAAAAATTGGTGTGTACATACAAGATATATACAGAGTAGAGTGAAAGAAGGAACTGCAGAAGGAGGTGCAACCACAAAGAATTCCTGTGGAAGGTGGATTTGAGCTTAGTCTTCTTTTCTTTTCTTTTCTCTTTTCTTTTCTTTCTTGTTTTTTTTTTGGGGGGGCGGGGCAGAGCAATGATGACTAAGTGACTTGCCCAGGGTCACACAGCTAGTAAGTGTCAAGTGTCTGAGGCTGGATTTGAACTCAGGTACTCCTGAATCCAAGGCCAGTGCTTTATCCACTGCACCACCTAGCTGCCCCTGAGCTTAGTCTTAAAGGAATCCAGGCAAGTGAAAATGTAGTGGTGAGGAGAAAAGGCATTCCAAAAATGGAGGAAAGTACAGTATAATAGAATAAACATTTATTAAGCACCTACTATTTGTCAGGCACTGTGCTAAACATTGGGGAATACAAATAAGAAATATAAAGACAGTCTTTGGCCTCAAGGAGTTTACAATCTACGGAAGGAAGACAAGGCACAATAGGAAGCTAAAAAAGAGAGGCAAGGGAGGGAAGAAGGTACTTGGCTGGGGGCATGATGGAAGTGAAGGGCAATCCAAAGAATATAGCCAGCCTCTCTGTATGGAGGCCTTGGGAGGAGTTTTTCAGTCAACCTGTAGCTCTCCAATAAGGAATTACTCAGGGTTCTGATGAAGAATGGGTACCAAAGTGGAGGCAATCTACAGGATTTGATGTTTCCTGCTGATGAGTTTTTCCTTGAGGGGAGAAGGGGGGAAGCAGGTAGGGGGAGCTTGAGGGAATGGGAGCGTGATGAAGTTGGAATGCAATCCAAAGACTAGACTGATAGGAAATGAAGAGTTTGCTCCCTCAATCTGTGGAAAGACATAGTCAGAAAATGGAATGCCAAGAAGAACATGAGGAAGTGGGCCAAGCAAGTAGCTGAATGAAGCTGAATTGTATGAAGGGAAGTAATGTGTAAGATGACTGGAAAGGTTGGAAGGGGCCAGATGGTGAGGGGTTTTAAATGCCAAAAAAGTGAGGGTGCTGAGGTGTGAGGAAGGGCTTTGGCTCTTACTTACCCTGGGAATTAGCATCCTTATTAGGCCAGGTGCAAAGCCTTTTTTGTGCAATAGTTCCCTGCCTGATAAAGGCAATAATTCCTGGCCTCTTTAAGGATTTGTCTCAGCTCTAGCTTGTCTTAACCTGGAATAAATCAGTATTGCACTTATCATTGAGAATGGTTTCTTTCCTGTGAATTCCCAGGTCACAAAGGGATGAAACATACAGCTCAGAGAGGATATAAAAGATGGATAAGACATTCCTTGTCCAGGTGTTCACACTTTTAAAAATGCAACCAAAATATATATAAGAATATGAACCAAATGTGATGTAAGCAAAGTAACTCTTAGGCTATTAACACTAATGGAGGTCAAAAGATCATAATTCTAGAGATGGAGGGACCTTAGAGGTATTCTAGTTCACCCTCTGTTTTTACAGATGAGGGGACAGAGGGCCAGGGAAATTTCATTTGTCCAAGATCTCACAAGAAGGAAATGGCCAAGCCAAGATTTGGTTCCAGGTTGTCTAACACCAAATCTAGTTTGGTTTTTTTTCCCATTCTATCAATCAATAAATCATTCAATAAACATTTATTAAGGACCTATTCTGTACCAGACACTGTACTAAGCACTGGGTATACAAAAAGAGAAAAAGGACAGTCTCTTCCCTCAAGTAGCTTATAATCTAAAGGGGGAAGACAACAAGTAAATAAATATAAACAAAGCAAGCTATATACAGGATAAATGGGAAATAATTAATGGAGGGAAGGCAACAGAATTAAGAGGCATGGGGAAGGCTTCCTGAAGAAGGTAGATTTTAGTTAGAATGTAAAGGAAATTATGGAGGTCTGCAGTTGGAGTGGATGAAGTAGAGCATGTCAGATAAAGAGGGGAGCCAGAAAAAATGCCTGGAGCCAAGATAAGGAGTTTCTTGGTCATGTGGGCCAGTGTCACTGAATCTCAGAGTATATGTTGCATAGTAAGGTGTGACCAGAAAGGTAGGAGAGGGGTTACAAAGGTCTTTGAATGCAACATAGAGCAGTCATTGCATCATTTTGATGCTGATCTCCTTGTCCAATCTGCCCATAGCTCCCAAAGAAGACCCTGTCATCAGCTGATCTAGGGACGCTATTAGGGCACTGAAAGGAAAATGGGAGGTCCAAAATTCTCCAGACTCTTTGAAGTTCAGAAGGTCTTCCTCTAGCCATAATGGAGGGACAGGGTAGAAACCTAGGCTTAAGAGCAAAGCTGAACTCTCTCCTCCCACTTCCCTGCTCCAATTGGTTTCTCCTGAGTTTTACTGGAGCACCATAGTGACTTTAATATCTGGTATGACTCTCATTCTTTTTTTTTTGGTGAGGCACTTGGGGTTAAGTGACTTACCCAGGGTCACACAGCTAGTAAGTGTTAAGTGTCTGAGGCTGGATTTGAACTCAGGTCCGCCTGACTCCAGGGTGGGTCCTCTATCCACTAAGCCACCTAGCTGCCCTGATGACTCTTATTCTAAACTAGCTTGATGATTTATAGGTAACCTAGGGGTTGCCTGAGGGAGTGACCAAGTTTCCTTTCCAATTACAAACACAATTTCTTGTGCATCATTCCAGTTCCAAGGATTTTTTTTTACTTATTCTAAAATGCAAGATTGACTTATTAATTGAAACTAAAGTACATGATTGAAATGGATTCTTTTCATCTGGTTAAGATACAAGGGCCTTTTATCACCTACTTTAAGTGATTTAATTGATTAACTCCATCAACATATAACCTTTTGTTTGTTTGTTTTTGCAGGACAATGAGGGTTAAATGACTTGCCCAGGGTCACACAGCTAGTAAGTGTCAAGTGTCTGAGGCTGGATTTGAACTCAGGTACTCCTGAATCCAGGGCCTGTACTTTACCACTGCACCATCTAGCTCCCCCCAACATATAACCTTTTCATAAATAAATATGAAGTAGTTTTGATGGATAGCAGATGGGATATCAGGGAGAACTACACGTAGAAGGTAGTGTTTGAGTTGCTTCTTGAAGGAAGAAAAAGATTTGGTGAATGGAGGTGAGGGAAGAGAACACTTAAGGCATGTGGCACAGAGGCCTTAAATATGAGGTTGTTGTTATGAAGAACAGAGAGAAGATTAGTACAAAAGGTTGAGTAAGGTCCAAAGATTGGAGAAAGATTTGAAGCATTTTAAATGCTAAACAGAGGAATTTAAATTTTAACCTAGAGACAATAGGGAGCTACTGTGATTTATTGAGTAGAGGAGTGACATGGTCAGATATGTGCTAAATGAAAATTATTTTGTCAGGAGTATATAGGGTGGAGTGAAGTGGGGGGATACATAAACCAGGGATACAAATTGAGTTTGAGATTTCTCTGTGACATCCAATTTGAAGTGTCCAAAAGGCAATTGATGAAGTGAGTCATAAGCAGAGCTAATGATTAATGCCATGTGAGCTGATGAGGTCATCTAGAGCTTGGAAAGAGAAGAGTAGGGGGCCTAGGACAGAACCATGAGGAATTCCCACAGTTAAGAGGTAATGAGGATGACTAAGCAGCAAGGAATACTGAAAAGGAACAGTTAGATCAGTAAGAGGAGAACCAGGAGAGAGCGGTATCACAAAAGACCATGTAGGAGAAAACATCCAAGAGGCAAGGATAGACAACAGAGTCGAATATATCAGATAGATTGAGAAGGATGAGAACTGAAAACAGAAAATGAGATTTGGCAATTAAAAGATCTTTCATAACTTTAGAGAGAGTAGTTTCAATTGAGTCATGATGTTGGAATCCAGATTGCAAAGGGCTGAGAAGTGAGCAAAAGGAGAGGAAATAGAGGCGAGTATAGGCAGCTTTATCAACTAGGTTGACTGAGAAAAGGATACTTGTTTGAAAAAAGAAAGGAGTTTTTAAAAGCAGTGCTAAAGAAATAAATGGAAGCAAATCCAAGTTTGCCATTATAATTTTAAATGTAAATGGATTGAATAATCTGGTTAAATGAAAAAGAGTAATAGAATGGATAAAAAAAATACAATTTGCATATAATAAACACATCTAAAAAAGTAAATGCACTTGTATAGAATCAAAAGATATGCATAGAATCAAAATAAAAGACTGGAATTAAATTTAGTACTTGTCAGGTAAAACCAAAAATAAGCAAAAGTTGCAATCATACTAGCAGACAAAGCAAAATAAACACACAGTATTATAGAGATAAAAAGGAAACTTATTATACTCAAAAGAACCATGGACATTGAAGCTTTATCAATACTGAAAATATATTAATCAAATGGCATAGCATCTATACTAATAAAAGAAAAACTAGTGATTACAAATAGAGATAGTAGGGGGCAGCTGGATGGATCGCCAGGCCTGGAGTCAGGAAGACCCATCTTCCTCTGTTCAAATCTGGTCTCAGACACTAGCTATGTGATACTGAGCAAATTATTTAACCTCATTTGCCTCAGTTTCCTCATCTGTACAAAGAGCTAGAGAAGGAAATGGCAAACCTCTCCAGTATCTCTGCCAAGAAAACAACAAATTGGGTCATGAAGAGTCAGCTGTGACTGAAGTGACTGAACAACGACAGAGATAGTAACATGTTATCAGTGGAAGATCTAAATATTCCTCTCTCTGTGCTTTAACAAATTTAACAGAAGATAAACCAAAAAGAAAATACAGACCTGAATAAATATTGAATTATTTAGATATGAAAGATGTATGGCATCTTCTGTATGAGAACATTAAAGTATATATGTATATGTGTGTGTGGTGTGTGTATTCATATACCCCACCCCCATCTCTCTCTCTCTCTCTCTCTCTCTCTCTCTCTCTCTCTCTCTCTCTCTCTCTCTATATATATATATATATATATATATGTATATATATATATGTATATATTTCTATCAGATTGCTTGCTGCCTTGGAAAGGGGAGATGGAAGGGAGGTAGGAAGAAAAAAATTGAAACTTATAAAGATGAATGTTGAAAATATCTTTAGATATAATTGGGGAGAAAATAAAATACTATTTACAAAAAAAGAATATATTTATGTGTGTATATAAAACATATATGTAATATTTCTCAGCACCATGTGGCACCTTTACAAAAATAAGCCATATACTAAGGCACCAAGAATAATAAAAATAAATGGAAATATGCATTAAATTAATACAGTAAGCACAAACAAAAGATACGAATCTAACTGAAAACTTAATAATAAGTGAATAACTAGAGACTTCAAAAATTAGTGGATCAAAAAACAAATTATAGAAACACATGGTAATTATGTGAAAGATAGCAATGGTACAACATAACAACATTTCTGTGATGTAGCCAATGAAGTCTTTTGATTAAAAACTATACCTTTGAGAACATATATTGACAGCAGAGTTAGATGGTGGACAGAGTAAAAGGAAGGAGTATAGCCTAGCTTTCCACATTATTTTCTCCACAATGATCTAGAAAATGTGTCAGACTGAATTCCAAATCAGAAAAAGAAAAGAAAGTGTCACAGTAAGTCATTTTTTTCCCCAGTCTAGAACAACTTATGGAGACATAAAGGTTTTCAGACACTGGGGATGTGCTCTGACTAGGAAGGTCCAAGAGCAGGGATCTCATACAGGAGCTGGGAGCACTAGAGAAGAGAGAGCCTTGATCTCTGAACTAAATCAAGATACAAGAAGAGATACCATATGGCAGCTCTGTCTCCCACAACCTAGTTCCAGGCCATAGATCCAGGGAAAAGAGTAGTAGTCATGAACATGAGCCCTACATGTGTACTAAGCAAGGAACAAGTTCCAGAAGTAAACCATAGCTTTATATTTCTGATCCTCAGAAGCAGATCAAGGACTCAGTTTTAGCCCCCAACCCAATGTGGAAGCCTATAGTGGTATAACCAGGGTCAGAGTCCCAGACCAAAGGGGAGCCCACATTTCAGTCACTCAGAACCTGCAAGTCTCCCAGAAGACAAATAGTGGCTAATAGACAGTACAGTTTGGATAGAAATCCTACAAAAATTATTAAAAGAGTTAAAGCAAGATTTTTAAAAAGAGCTAAAATGATTTTTTAAAACCAATTGAGGGGCAGCTAGGTGGTGCAGTGGATAAAGTACCGGCCCTGGATTCAGGAGTACCTGAGTTCAAATCTGGCCTCAGATATTTGACACTTAATAGCTATGTGACCCTGGACAAGTCACTTAACCCTCATTGCCCTGCCAAAAAAAAAAATTGAAAGCAGTAGTGGGGCAATGAAAAGAAAGTTAACAGACTGGAAAAAGAGGTACAAAACTTTGCTGATGAAAATAATTCTTTGAAAATGAGAATTGGCCAAATGGAAATTAGTGACTCCATAAGACATCAAGAAATAATAAAACAAAGTAGAAGAAAATGGGAAGTATTTCATAGAAGAACATATATAGAAATGATTAATGACCTGAAAATGCAATCTTTACAAGCCTAGAAAAACTAACAAATAAAAAATGCAAAATAAGCACAAAAGAGGGAAAGTTTTTTAAATTAGAGGAAAAAAAATAAGCTAGAAAACAAAAATAAGAAGAAGAATAAAAAATGAAAGCTGATTCTTGGGGGAGAAAAGTAAAATTAATAAAACTTTAGCTAACCTGATTAGGGGGTTGAAGGTGAGGATCATATTAACAGAGTTCAAAAAACAAAATGAACAAGGTGAAATAACAAAAAAGAAAAATTTTAAATATTAGAATCTACTATGTAGTTACATGCCAGCAACACAGAATTTGAGAGAAACAAAATAAATGGAGATATTAAATAATACAATTTCATGAAAGGAAACTGAATTATCTATCAAGAAACTACCAAAAGGCAGGAAGAGAAACAACATTGGGCAGGCAAGTCTCCGTCAAACTTTTTGTAACAAAGAGGGGATTTGATCTCTTCATAAATCCACAGTGAACAAGCAGGGAGGAGAGAAGATGAGAGGAAATCTATCCTGGCCTTTTCTTCTGTCATCAATCTTGTTTCTACTTTGAAGGGGATGAGCCATGCAAAATGAAAATGGAGGTGAGGGGGAGGGGAAAAGAAAGAACAATCACCCATCATGGCAGGTGAAACATCTGGGAAACCACAGTTTAAAAAATATGAAAAAAGTCATGTTGTAGTGAATATGTAACTCTAAAGTTTAGAGAAATTGAAGAGACACTCTTAGGATAAAAGATTTAGTGGATAGAGAGCTAGACTTGAAATCAGAAAGACATGGAGTCAAGTCCTTATGCATGATTTCAAAAGGGGAGTAGGTAAAGGCTGACTTGATTTTGGATCCCACTTCACAAGGATTCTTATATGACTTGAGTTCATCAATACTAATAGTACTCTTCAACTTGCAGGTAGGGGTGGAAGTGGAAATGAAAAGTGCCCGGAAACATTCATCCAACTTGGGTTTTAGCCCCTGACTCTGGCTCTGGATAGTCTTTGGCAAGTGATTTCATTATCTGTGGATTTCCATTTCTTCATCTGTTCAGTGGTGGGGGCAGTATTAAACTGGCTGATTCCTAAGGTCCCAATATGCTATAAAATGTCATCACTGCATGCCTGTTAATTTCCTTTTTTAATCAAATACGTACTGGTTGCCATGACCAAAGAATGAATTGCCTAGTGATGAATTACCTTCTTCAGACTTAGCTAGAATAGTTCTTGATAGAAGAAATAGTCCATGCTGGGACTGAACTTTTAGTCTTACTAGCTCAATAGAACCTCACAGAGTATGTGAGTAGTATGGCTTTAAAGAACCTAGTGCTTCTTCATGCTATCACAAGGTATGGTATGTGTTACATAATTTTTCCTCAATCAATACGCTTTGCAGTAGTCATCAATTCATTGTAAATAACTTCTTGAAACTCTTCTGTAATGCCATTCAATTTCTCACTTGAGACAAACAATAAAATTGTTCTTAGAAACAAAATCTCCCTGTAATGTTGTACCACTTAACATTGTATTTTTTACAAAACCAAATAATTATATTAAGTTGGGTATGCCTATACCTGCTGGGACCCAGCTACTATTTACTGCTAAGATCTCACATCCTCTAACACAAACATGCTTGAGAGAAAAGAAAAATCTTTTATCTGTCAGTCTTGAAACACAAGGTCATCATCACCTGGTCCTTTGGTGTACTTTATGTTTAAAACATCAGGCAACTTATAGCACAGGCTTACTGATACATAAGACACAGTGGAACATAAGACATGGGGAAAACCACTCAAGTGACCTGAATTCCTAAAGATGTACTGGCCTGCCATTAAGAGGTCCTGCCTGGACTTATGGCTCTTCCTCTTCTCAACACCCTCAGCTCTAGGGCCACAAAACAAGATGCAACTTATGAACATGATGCCAGAGGTTTAGACTTTTTCCATTGCCTAGCAGAATCAGAGAGAGAAGTCACTGTTGTCATTAAGACTATTTGGCAGCAACTGCTACCTTTCCACCCCTATGGTTCAATTTTACTGATTTCTTTTATTATGGTAAGTGTATCCAGTTTTTTTTAATTTTATTTTTCTTTTTTTTTAAGTTTTCTTTCTTTCTTCCTTTCTTTCTTTCTTTCTTTCTTTCTTTCTTTCTTTCTTTTCTTTCTTCTTTCTTTCTTTCTTTCTTTCTTTCTTTCTTTCTTTCTTTTTTTGGTGAGGCAATTGGAGTTAAGTGACTTGCCCAGGGTCACACAGCTAGTAAGTGTCAAGTATCTGAGGTCGGATTTGAACTCAGGTACTCCTGAATCCAGGGCTGGTGCTTTATCCACTGCGCCATCTAGCTGCCCCAGTTTTGAAGTCTTCCCATACTTTCTTTTCCCCAAATAAAAAGCCTTCAGCAGCCAAAGAGGCTCCAGGATACTTAAGACATTATGGAGTATACAAACCTCATTTGAAGGTAACCCCTTAGCCTGATAATTAACTTGTTCATACTCAGTTTTATTATCTTGACCTCCAGAGTAAGCCAGAAGTGTGCTTTGATATTTATTCATTAATTAATGACACATCAATATTCCTATCAATTAATCAACTAAGTTCAGAGCCACACCGCAGTTCATCAAATATTATTTTTAATGAATTGTAGAAATCTTCTTTTCCAATAGTGATTAGTCATATCTTTCTCTATAGCAAGTGTTTTAATCTCCCAAGATTAAATAAATATTAAAGCTAATGAAGGTATGATTTGTTAACCATGAAACCAATAATAAAATAGATAATTCTAATATTTTAGCTAAAAGAACAATCATGACCAGAGTCACTTCAACTCCTGACTATAACTACAAATGACTCTTCTTCACTTCTGAGAACATGCTCCTACACAATTTAATTCATTCAAGATGACAAAATAAAAGCTCTTTGCAAGATTCCTCTTCATCTCACACAAGATATAGGTTATAGTAGTTTCATAAAGAAAAAAGGCATTTTTGTCTTCTTCCTCTCTTTTATTTGACTTCTTTCCAAATGTGACAAGAAAACGGTCTCTTCAGTTTATCTCATCTTTTTCTTTTCCAGAATAGACTTTCCAAAAAGAATTAAAATTGCCACTTCCAAAATATTCCATTTAGTCCTTAAAGGTACATTAATAGTTGAGATAGGGGCAGCTAGGTGGTGCAGTGGATAGAGCACTGGCCCTGGAGTCAGGAAGACCTGAGTTCAAATCCGGCCTTAGACACTTAACACTTACTAGCTGTGTGACCCTAGGCAAATCACTTAACCCCGATTGCCTTACCAAAAAAAAAAAAAATTAAAATAAAAAAAAATAGTAGAGCTAGCCCCTATTGAAGAAGGTTTTTTTAAATTATTATAAGGATGAAAAATAACCATAGACAATATAAAATACCTAGGAGAATACCTGCCAAGACAAACCTGGGAACCATAAGAACATAATGATAAAATAGTTTTTTATACAAACAAAATCAAATTTAAATATCTAGAGAAATATTAACTGTTCATGGATGGGCTGGGCCAATATAATAAAATATAATAAAAATGACAATTCTACCTAAATCAATCTACTTATTCAGTGCCAATGAAATTGCCAAAAAATTCATTTTATCTAGCCATAAAAATAATAACAAAACTCATTTGGAAGAGAAAAAGGTTAATTATATCAAATGAATTAATGAAAAAAAAAGTAAAGGAAGGAGGTTTAGCAGTACCAAATTTTTAACTGTATTATAAGGCAGTAACAGATAAAGAAATAGAATGGTGGGGGCAGCTAGGTGGCACAATCGATAGAACAGCGGCCCTGGATTTAAGAGGACCTGAATTCAAATCCAGCCTCAGACACTTTAACACTTACTAGCTGTGTGACCCTGGGCAAGTTACTTAACCCCAATTGCCTCACAAAAAAAACAAAACAAACAAACAAACAAAAAGAAATAGAATGGTGGAACAGTAGAATAGAGTAGATATACAAAACACAGTAATAAATTATCATTGTAACCTTGTGTTTAAAAAAATATAAAGATTTAAGCTTTCAGGATAAGAATTCACTGTTTGGTAAAAATTGATGTGAAAATTAGAAAGCAGTCAGACAGAAACTAGGTATAGACAAATATATTAAATCATTTACCAAGATAAAGTCAAAATGGTTACAGAACCTAGACATAAAGGGAGATATAAGTAAATTAGAAGATAATGAAAAAAATGCACAGGAAGGTGGGCTAGCTGTACCAAATCTAAAGATCTACTATAAAGCAGCAGTCATCAAAACTATTTGGTACTGGCTAAGAAATAGAGTGGAGGATCAATGGCATGGGCTAGGCACAGGAGACACAGTAGAAAATGACATTAGTAATGTACTGTTTGATAAACCCATAGACTCCAGCTTCTGGGATAGGAACTCAGTATTTGACAAAAACTGCTGGGAAAACTGGAAGATAGTATGGCAGAAATTAGGCATAGACCAACATCTGACACTTATACTAAAATAAGGTCAAAATTGGTACATGATTTAGACATAAGAGGTGATACTATAGGTAAATTAAGAGAAGAAGGAATAGTCTACCTTTAAGATCTTTGGAAAGGAGAACAGTTTATGATCAAACAAGAGACAGAGAATATTATAAAATGCAAAATGGATGATTTTGATTACATTAAATTAAAAAGGTTTTGTACAAACAGAAGCAATGCATCCAAAATTAGAAGGGACGCAGAAAACTGGGAAACAATTTTTATGGCCAGTACTTCTGATAAAGACCTCATTTCTAAAATATATAGGGAACTAAATCAAATTTATAAGACTCCAAGTCATTCCCCAATTGAGAAATGGTCAAAGGATATGAACAGGCAGTTTTCTGATGAAGAAATCAAAGCTATCTATTGCCATATGAAAAAATGCTCTAAATAACTATCGATTAGGGAGATGCAAATTAAAACAACTCTGAGGTACCACCTGACACCTATCAGATTGGCTAATATGACAAAAATGGAAAATAATAAATGTTGGAGCAGCTGTGGAAAAATTGGAATACTAATGCATTGTCGGTGGAGCTGTGAACTGATCCAACCATTCTGGAGAGCAGTTTGGAACTATGCTCAAAGGGTTATAAAGCTGTGCATACCCTTTGACCCAGCAATACCACTATTAGGTCTTTCTCCCAAAATAATCTTTAAAAAGGGAAAAGGACCCATATGTACAAAAATATTAATGGCTACTCTTTTTGTGGTGACAAGGAATTGGAAATTGAGGGAATGCCCATAAACAGGGGAATGGCTGAACAAGTTGTGGCATATAAATGTAATGAAATTCTATTGTTCTGTAAGAAATGATAAGCAGGAGGAGTTCAGAGAAACCTGAAAGGACTTGCATGAACTGATGATGAGTGAGATGAGCAGAACCAGGAGAACATTGTACACAGTATCATCAACATTATGTATTGATCAACTGTGATGGACTAGATTCTTTTCACCAATCCAATGGTACAAGAAAGTTCCAAAGGACTCATGATGGAAAAGGCGCTTCAAATCCAGGGGGAAAAAAAAAAGAAACTGTGGAATATGGATGCTGATTGGACCATACTATTTCTTTTGGTTTTGGTGCTGTTATTTTTCTTCTTTGAGGTTTTTCCTTTTTGCTCTGATTCTTCTCTTATAACATGACTAATGCAGAAATATGTTTAATGTTATTATATATATATATATATATAACCTATATCAGACTACCTGCTGTCTAGGGGAGGGGGGAGGGAGGTCGAAAATTTTGAAATTGGAAATCTTATGTAAACAAATGTTGAAAACTATCTCTACATGTAACTGAAAAATAATAAAATACTTTTATTTAAAAATAAATAATAAATAAAAGTAAATTAAAAGTAAATTAGAAGAACACAAAACATATTACCTATCCTATTTATGGATGGGAGAAAGAATTATGAATAAACAAGAGATAGAGAGCATTGTGAGATATAAAATGGATAATTTTGATTACATTAAATTTTAAAAGTTTGTGTTCAAATAAAACCGATGTAGCCAAGATTAGAAGGAAAGTAGAAAATTGTGTGAAATATTTTATAGACACTTTCTTGGATAAAGGCCTAAAGAACTTTGTAAAACTTATAAGAATATGAGTCATTTCCCAAGTGGTAAATGGTCAAAGGATATGAACAGGTACTTTTGGAAGGAAGAAATGAGAGAGAGAGAGAGAGAGAGAATGAGAAAAAGAGAAAATCATATGAAAAAACGCTCTAAATCATTACTGGTTAGAGAAACGCAAATTAAAATAACTTTGAAATGAAGGTGAAAATGACAAATGTTGGAGATGATCCAGAAAAATTGGTACACTAATACACTGCTGGTAGAACTGCGAACTGATCCAACCATTTTGCAGAGCAATCTGGAATTATGGCCAAAGAATTATAAAACTGTGTATATACTTTTGCCCAGTAATACCACAATTAAGTCTGTTTCTCAAGGTGATCAGGGAAAAAGTAAAAGAACCTATATGTTCTAAAATATTTATATAAAGAATATCTCTTTCTGGTGACAAAGAACTGGAAATTAAAGAGACGCTCATCGATTGGGGAATAGCTTAACAAGTTGTGGTATATGATTATGATAGACTACTGTGCTGTAAGAAATGGTGAGCAAGTCAATTTTAGGAAAACATGGAAAGACTTACATGAAATAATGAAGAATGAAATGAGCAGAACCAAGGGAACATTGTATAAAATAACAGCAATATTGTTCAATGAGTAAATGTAAGTGACTAAGCTATTCTGAGTTATATAAAAATTCAAATCAACTACTAAGGACCTATGAAGAAAGATGCTATTCACTTCCAGAGAAAGAACCTATATATGGAAATATTTATTGTATAGTTTCATATATATGTGCGTGTGTTTGTGCATGTGTAAAAATGTTGGCCTTCTCTATTTCAGGGTTAGAAGGGAGGGAGGAAAACAGCTGGGAACTCAAATGTAACCACAAAAAAATCAAATATATATATATATATATATATATATATATATATTTTAGTGAGGCAATTGGGGTTAAGTGACTTGCCCAGGGTCACACAGCTAGCAAGTGTTAAGTGTCTGAGGCCGGATTTGAACTCAGGTACTCCTGACTCCGGGGCCGGTGCTCTATCCACTGCACCACCTAGCTGCCCCAAATAAATATATTTTTAAAAGGATGAGAAGGGGGAGTGGTATAGTGTTCTCTTCATATGGAAGTTTTCCATAAGCGAATAGAGCACAGGATTAGGACTGGGGAGATCTGAAGTTTTATCCTGAATCTGCTGCTGTGTACCCTTGAAGAAGACACTTCATCTCTGTCAGCCTCAATTTCTCTATTTGTAAAGTGAGGAAAAAAAATCCTTTCCTATTTTCTCTTCCTTAAAGGAATATTGTAGGCAAAATAAGATAACTTTCAGCAATAGAAATTTGGAATACTTTCATTCAATACACTATATTTAAGAACTTGTTTAATTCAAGGACCACAGGTTAAGGATCATGGGGCTGGCAAAATGAGGGGCCAGACACATAGGGAAGAAACTGCTAGCCTATTTTTCTTCCAAGACAAGAGCTGAAGTTCAGAGCCTTGTAAAGACTAGCTTTCCATGTCCTGCTAAAATGAAACTGACAAGCATGGGTTTAACTTATTGAAGCTGTCTGGGAGGTGAGACATTTATTAACATGGATGGGGTGCCTCCTGAGATATCCCTGCTGATAAAGGTCTCTGTTTAGTGAATTCCTTCTCTAGCAGTTAAGATTTCACTTTACTCTAAAATTTCATCTAGTCTTTCCTGCTGAAAAGACTTAGCTAAATAAACTCATACTCTTCAAACAACAGTCTGTAACAGTTTCTAAAGAGTAGAGATTTCAAGAAGGTTCTAGGCATTGACATCATTTGGCTCTGCAACTATGGAAAAGACTCTTATTATTCAGTTTCCCTATTTATAAAATCAGAAGATTAAAAAGCTGATTCACTATCATTAATCATCATCACTATCATTATTATTATTACTATTACTACTATTATTTTGAGGCTAGGTTTCCTCATCTCACTCCCAGACTGATACCACTCCTGAACAACATGGAAACGTTCATTTGCTCTCTGTCTGACTTGGGCTGGTTTAGCCCTCCCAACAAAGTCTGGTAGCCCTCTACTCCTGGTGAGGCTCGCCATATTGCTGTTGTACTTGGTCCAGACTCCCAACTGGCTTTATTCCTACTGAAGCCCAGAACTCTTAAAAATCAAGCAATCCACCAGCCACAGCCTCCTCAGAACAGGGATTACAAGAATGGGCCACCATGCCCAGCCTGACCCAGCATTTGAGTGCTGAGATAAGTCCTGAAGATATCAGGGACTAGGTAGTATCCATCCCAAACATGCAAATTTACAATTCAAAATCTTTTTTTTTTTTCTAGAAGCTAATCAGGAAGCATCCTGTTTCTGACATACCAATGTGAGTTTGATTTTAAATTCTTTCATCCACCCAAAATGCCCCGGCCCATAGAACATGACAACAACTGCAATTCTCAATGCACTGAAAAGAAACAAGACACATGTCCTTTTTGTGGCAGTCTCTGGAAAATCAGAGTAAAACATACTGAACCAGACCCCCTCATTGGCTATAGAAGACTACAGGAAAGTTGACTCTCAGCTATTGGGTGGGGAAAGATTAGCACTGTCTTAGAAACTTACAGTGCAAGGAATATGTGACTAGGAGTCAAAGAAACTAGGTTCACATCTTGTCTCTTCTCCTTAGTATGACCTTAGCCAAGTCATTTAAAATACATGGTTTTCTCTCTAAAATGAAAGGGCTGAACTAGATTATCTTTAATGTCTCTTCCAGCTATAAATCTGTGGTCCTATTATATCTAGAAGACCAGAAAAGAATAGGCTCAAATAAAGCCCTGTTTCTGAAGCTAATGAGCAATCCAAACCCAAGCAAAGCTGGTAGGTGGCCAGCTTTCCCTTATACAGAGTGCCTCAAAAATCTTAGTGAAGTCATATGCTATTAAAGCTTAAATACTTTGGGCACCTTCTATATGTGGGGACTACCCCCACTTTTCCAGTCCACTATGACTCAGTCATATAGGCTGTAGCCCTAGCTTTGAAGGAACCTTGGTCCTTAGACCTAGGAAAACTTTTTCCAGCAGCCCCTCAAGTCTGGATCCACATAGGGAGTTTGCGGGATTGGGATCACCAAGCACAATAGAAGCTTTAAGATATGGTGTAAGCATGGGTAGAACAGGACTCTTATTGTCTCAATCACAAATATTAGGCAAACTTTTACTTGTCCCCTTATAGACTGGCCTTATCGACTCAAGAGACATATATAAAGGTACTTAAAACTTTGTCCATTTGGTTGTATTTTTCATCAAACTCAGCAGGGGCTTTTTGGAATTCCAGCCTAAAATATGCCCTCTCCTTTCCAAAACCGTCAAGACTTCTGTGCTGTTTTTGTCATCTGTTTCATTCTTAGGTACAATTTCTGGAGTTTTCATTAAGTGAAGATTTTCAGTGACCTTGGGTTCTTAACCTTTTCCCTGTTCAGATTTTAGGAGTTCCTCAATTTCAGCTCTGATTTCATCTAATCTGGGCTTAGGGATGAAGTTCTTTCTCTGGATTTCCCAGCACTGGGCTATAGTACAGTGTTGTGTGATTTGCAGCTAAGGGAAACATTAACCAAAAAAAAAGTTTGAAGTCATTGCCTAGTGGGGAGATCTGTTTCCAATTTTATTATGATATGGTACTGGTGCATAATGAAAACATTCATGTGCACTTGTGGTTTGCTCACTTTAATAGTCAAAGATATGTACATGGAAGCATTTTCAACAGGTAGAATTTCGGTTTTTCTGATGACTTCCAAAGGATCCTGCCTTCTTGTGGTACCAAATTATGACAGAACAACATTTAATCCACTGTTGTATTGATCAAACAGATCATTATCACCAGCGGTATTCTAGAGCCATCTCAAACCTAGCCCTTGAGAACAAATTGACAAATTTTCAATGTGAGCATTTACACCTCAGACATGAGCAAATGCTATCAATCAGGGCTCAATTTGTTATTTGTTGATGACTTAATTAGTTTGTTTTCTAAAATGTGATGGAGAAAATGTCAAAAATGCAAAATTAAACTTAAAAGTACATCCTGTATACATTTCTGGAAAGCTGGTTGTTAAACATTGAGCAGCACATCCTTGTTCCAATATTTTCAGGTAAGGCCAGCCTGCAATAATTTACCACTCTATTTCTGCACCCCACTGTAAAGCATTAGAGCCAATCACTATGGATCTTGTATCTCCCTGACACTTTGGGGTTTTGCAAAGTGACCAGCTCAGGGGTTCTTTGGGTTTTTTTGTGTCCTATACCCCTTTGGCAGTCAGTTGGATCCCCTTCTCAGAATAATGTTTTTAAATGCATAAAGTAAAATGGAGTTACAAAAGGAAATCAATTATATTGAAATAGCTATCAAAATATTTTTAAATCAAAAATTCATGAATCCCTGCTTAAGAACCCCAGAGGTAAAATTTAATTCACTTCCCTTAACATAATGTTCTGTTTTTCATTATATCAATGCTTCATAAATCTTCTGTTTCTTGTTTGATCTAACTTGGTTTTTGTTTTGTTATTTTTTTAATATTGTGTTGGACTTCTCATAACAATATAGAATGGTGGTCTTCAAACTTCTTAGATAACACATCTCTATTAGTTTAGAGGTTGGTTTTTTGGTTTGGTTTGGTTTGGTTTTGGGGTTTTTTTTTTGCAGGGCAATGAGGGTTGAGTGATTTGCCCAAGGTCACACAGTTAGTAAGTGTCAAGTGTCTGAGGTCGGATTTGAACTCAAGTCCTCCTGAATCCAGTCCCAGTGCTTTATCCACTGCACCACTTAGCTGCCCTCTCTATTAGTTAAAAAAGTAAGTTAAGCACTCACACTTAATGCGTGTTTATTGACTTATTGACATTACATAATACACAATTAACATTATTGACATTATATACATGTATGACTAACATTATTGACATTATACATGTGTAGTATTAAACTTTTATTAACATTATATACATATACTATTGCATCTTTATTGACATTATATACATGTAGTATTGAACATTTATTAACACATACATGTACTATTGAATATTTATCCACATTATATATGTACTATTGAACATTTATTAACATTATATATGTGTACTATTGAATATTTATTGAGATTATATACATGTAGTATTGAGCTAGTAATTATGTATATCATAAAACTTATACAAAAATTAATTTTTTAAAGGATGGCATAAAGATGAAACAATATTTGCTCCTAGAGGCAATAGAAAGTGAACAAGGTTTATTTAATAACATGGTCAATCCTTTACTTTAGTAAAAATCATTTTGGGCAGTTGTGATGGATTAAAGAGAAGAAAAATGTGATACAAAGAGGCCCAATTAGAAGGAGATTGTAACGATCCAAGTTGAGGAGCTAAACCAGGGTACTGGCCTAAATAGTAGAGAAAAGTGGACAGATAGGAGTAATGTTGTAGAAGTATAAATGCTATAAAGAACATATAGTGTGGATATATAGGGTATTTATAGGGCAGGTATTATGGCATGATAGGAAAGCCAGACAGTTGCTTCTCTGAAGAAGTTCACATTCGAATTGAGGAGACACTACATGGAGATTTCAGCTATGAGTCTGTTGGAAGGGTACAGTGGTTCTGAAGACAACATGGCAAGGTCTTCTTCAGCATTATCCCCATTAATAAAACTGTGACCATTTTGATGTTGAGCCATTTTACAGTGCCAAGGACTTTAGTGGTGAGAATCTTCTATTTTGGGTCTCTTACTGAAGCTATAGCTCCTTCCCCAACTGTGGGTCCAACAGAGGTGGGGACAGAGGCAATTACCAGGAAGAAACTTCATAATGGTTTCTTCCTGAAGCAATTGCCACAGAGGGCAGGATGGAAGTAGAGCCAGTAATCTGGAGTGTTGCTCTTCTGGGACTTATCAAGTCAAATTCAAAAGCATTTATGAAGTATTTGCTATGTGCCAGGGACTTGCTAAGCGGTGGAAATAGAAGTACAAATAGAAAGAAAGACAGACAGTGCCTATGCACAGGGAACCAAGTATCTAATAGGGAAGAACACTTTGAAGGAAAGTAGGCTGTGAAGGAGGGAGAAGGAGAGAGGGGCATGGTAAACAGTCTAGAAAATCAGGGATATTGCCTGCAGTGTCCTCCTTAAAATTGAGGTTCTGGGAAGAGCCATCCAAGCAAAGGAAGAGGCCTGAAGGGAAAGAGGATACTTCCAGAGTTACATAGAGAGAGGATACTTCCTGTGTGAGAAATCCAGGGATAGAGTGAACTTCCAGGTGACAGAGTCCTGTGACATGATATAGAAAATTCAGAGTCAAGAGTGTAGCCATCAGTGTCTGAGGTCTTAGGATTTTTCATTGGGCTTCCAAGGCAGCTAAAAGCTCAGATCTTCTCTCTCTCTCTCTCTCTCTCTCTCTCTCTCTCTCTCTCTCTCTCTCTCTCTCTCTCTCTCTTTGGTGAGGCAATTTGGGTTAAGTGACTTGCCCAGGGTCACACAGCTAGTAAGTGTTAAGTGTCTGATACCGAATTTGAACTCAGGTCCTCCTGACTCAAGGGCTGGTGCTCTATCCACTGTGCCACCTAGCTACCCCTCAGATCTTCTCTTACTCTTCTACCTTATAGTAGACCTGGGGGGCAGCTAGGTGGAGCAGTGGATAGAGCACCAGCCCTGGAGTCAGGAGTACCTGAGTTCAAATCTGGCCTCAGACACTTAACACTTACTAGCTGTGTGACCCTGGGCAAGTCACTTAACCCCAATTGCCTCACTAAAAAAAAAAAAATAATAAAATATAGTAGACCTAGGAAGAAAGGTCTACTTTACAGGTTCTGGCTACTTTTGGGGTCTACCTTCCCATCGATGGCAATTAGTGTTAGTTATGACAAAGTCATCAGGTCCTTTTTCCACAGAACTTGCTCTTCTGGATAATGGGGTGAGGTAGGGCATGAGTAAGGGGGGGGAAGGATTGCTATTTCTAAGGCAGGTTGAAATCAGGGGTGGTGGTCTGGGGTGGGGTGGGAGAGGAGAAATTGCTATTTCCAAGGATCTTGGCCATATGGTCTGTTCCACTGGGGTCAAGGAAGTAGCAACAGTTTGACCCTGATTGGCCTGTACTACTTCCTATCCCTCCCTTAAGGTGCCTTACTTTTTTAGCTAGGCTAGCTTGTCTGCCCCCAAAATGACACCAGTTTGGGAATTTGTGTGCCTGGAATGATGCTGGTTATCTCAGCAGAAATAGATATATTTAGAAGAAGGTTGCGTTTGGAAAGAGAGGAAGGAATGACATTAGAAGATTTTCAATGACAATCATCTAAGTAACTTATTCTGTCCCTCCCAAAATGAAAAGAGAGAAGATAGGAGTCTTGGCTGTCACTACGCCAGCACAGAGCCCGTTTTTTTGTTTGTTTTGTTTTGTTTTGTTTTGTTTTGTTTTGTTTTGTTTTGTTTTGTTTTGTTTTGTTTTGGTGAGGCAATTGAGGTTAAGTGACTTGCCCAGGGTCACACAGCTAGTAAGTGTTAAGTGTCTGAGGTCGGATTTGAACTCAGGTCCTCCTGAATCCAGGGCCAGTTCTCTATCCACTGAGCCACCTAGCTGCCCCCAGAGCCCAATTTTTTAAGTGGAAATTGCCACAGCCAAGGAAGGAAATAAGGGAATGGAAACTAGACCAGTGTTTTTATTGTTATAATAAAATCTTAAGTGAGTAAAATCCCTTTTCCAATGTGGATTGGCAACTCCTGTTCTTACAGAGCATCAAAAAGTTAAGTGAGTTAGGTGACTTTCTCCAGCCAGAACATCAGAGGCAAGATTTGAACCCAGATCTTTGTGACTCTAAGGTCAACCTACTACCCACTATAATACACTGCATGGGTTCAAATCCCACCTCTGATGTGCTGAAAAGTTTGATGTCTTGGAAAAGTCATTTAACCAGAAGCTTATGCTCTTCAATGGAGATAATAATACCTGTAGTACCTACATCCCAGGACTGTGATGAGTTTGCAATGAGATAATGTCCTGTATGTATATAAGGCACTTTGCAAACTTTGAAGCACTACACAAGTATCCGTTTTTATTCCCTTTGAATCCCTAGCCTAGTAGTGTTTTGTGCTTAGTGGAAGCCCATTTGGTGAGATAAGTTACAAGTCCATCTTCCAATGCCCAATATTATCCTAGTATTAAAGGTGCATCAATGGAATACAAAGAATTGACTGAAAGAAAAGACCTCCAGATGCCTAGAATCAGAGCTTCAACCCTGTGTCCCCTTTATTATTATTACCATTATTAATTATTAACAATTAATGCTGCTAATTAATTAGTAGTAGTAATAACAGTTATCTCCCCAAAGAATCATGGTGTGGTGGCAATGACAAAGTAAGAGAATCCCAGTCAGGATGACATGACACCTGGGACTTGCCGGAAGGTTGAAGGCTTATTAATAGAGGATGCTTAAGGTAAAAGCCTGGAAAACAAAATATTTCAAAAATGAACATCACTCTGACAAAGCTGCTTTTAAAACCCACCACCAGTAAGAACCTGCAAGATTAATTACATAATCCATGGAAATAATTGTTACCCTTTTCTCCCCACCCAGCCCTCCCAGGCCTTTGATGTGGGAGATGGGGAGGGGATTAGAAGACTCACAACATAACAGTCCCACCCCCTGCGCCCTTGCTCCCTTATAAATGCCCTTCTAGCACAGTGCTGGGCTCTGTTACTGGAGCCAGCAGGGCAGAGACTGCAGGAACGGATAAAACAAACCCCAGAATCTTTTGGTCCTCAATTAGTATTAACTGAACCCTTATAATGACCCAAACAGAGCATATAAAAGACAACTGTCCCTGCACACTGTTATTAAGCTACGGATGAACAAGCATGTCGTTTTTTCTTTTCACAGGGTGCTGGCAGCTGGGTGTTGCTGTCTGGGTTAGGATGCACATTAAGCAGTGGGTGGATGAAGGTCATGTTACTCCAGAGATGGAGCTTGAGGGTTTGAGCTTATGGGAGCTCAAGGGGATTCAGCCTGGTGATGGGAATACAGGTGGGGCATTGGTTGATGTCTCAGGTCCCTAATTTAGGAAGGTGCTCTGGGCACCCAGCCTTTAAGAAAAATCTCCAGTGTTGGGGAGTGTGCTTAAGGGAATACTAGCAGCAGAGTTTAAGCCCCAGATAATTAGGAGGATATAAGCCCTTTACATTTAAAAGGTAAAGCTCATTCCTGCCAGGGAAGTATTAGTTCTGAACTGGATTTCCATTTCTCTTGCCTGAGGAAAACAGCCTCATTGAAGCCACTAAGTGAACTCACAGAATTCATCCTTAGTCGGCCACAAATGCTCATGTATAGGAATATAGATTTAGGGCCAGAATTGGATATGTGGGATGAGGGAAAGTGAATTGTCAAGGATGACACCAAGGTTACAGAACTGGGTGACTGGAAGGATTGTGGCACCTTAGCAGGGCAGTTAAGCAGAAGGGGTAAAGGAGAGCAGATTTGAAGAGAAAACTTTTCTGTTTTGGACATGTTGAATGTGAGATGCTTATGGGGCATCCAGTTTGAAATGTCCAATAGAAAGGGGCAGCTAGGTGGAGCAGTGGATAGAACACCGGCCCTGGATTCAGGAGGACCTGAGTTCAAATCTGACCTCAGACACTTGACACTTACTAGTTGTGTGACCCTGGGCAAGTCACTTAACCCCAATTGCCTCACCAAAAAAGAAAAAAAAGAAAAAGAAAGGTTGTGATTTGGAACTACAGTTCCAGAAAGAGACAATGATAGAAAATATAGATCTGAAAATGATCTGCATGGAGATTATAATCAACCCTATGGAAACTGATGTGGTCACCAAGTGAGATAGTATAGGGAAAGAAGAGGAAAGGACTCAGCACAGAGCCTCGAGGTATGATCACAATTAGAGGACATGACATGGATAAAGATCAAGCAAAGGAGACTGAGAAGTAGGACTGTGCTGGTAAATGTTTAACAATCAGCTCTCCGTTAAAAATGTACTCAATGGGGCAGCTAGGTGGCACAGTGGATAGAGCACCAGCCCTGGATTCAGGAGGACCTGAATTCAAGTGTCTGAGGCCGAATTTGCACTCAGGTCCTCCCGACTCCAAGGCCGGTGCTCTATCCACTGCACCACCTAGCTGCCCCCAATATTCCTTTCTCAAGGTAAAATAAATTTAATAAAAAGTAAAGAAAGAAAATGTGAATCTGAAGAAGTTAATGGTAAAATTACATCTGAAAGACTTAAGGTGCTTACTAAGTGAGAATATTATAAAACAGGCATATTTTTCAGCATCATACAATACCTTTGCAAAAACTAATTGTAACCTATGGCCAAAAAAGTGAAAAAAGACAGAAGCATTATGATTTATAGACTATAAAAAAACTAAAATAGTTACCAATAAGGAATGAATGAAGAAAACTGTCCTAAATCATATGTGCTAAAATATATATATGTAAAGTCCTAATTTCATGTGTTAAAGAACATATCATAGAAAAAATAAATAATTATTTTAGAGAGAATAATAACAATAAGACTACCAGCTTTCCAGACTGCACCTTAAACATTCCCCAGAGGATTTTTTCCCATCAGACCTATGATTTCATCATTATAAGGAGGTACATTGGGGAACTTGGTCTCCCAATGAAGGTCAGGACCTAATCTGAAACTTTTGGTCTTGAGTCATCTGGGGCTTTGAGGAATTAAGCTGACTTACATAGGACTGCACCATGCTTAATGAATAGGATAATGGAGCTAACAGCAGCTATTTGCCAGAAGAATCATTTTTTTGCCACGTGGGCACATCCCAAGCAAAGGAGAAAACTTGAGACCCAAGGTCATGCATTGACCACTAGCCCCACTCCTACCCCAGTCATTCTGATACATATAGTGAGAGGGGATTATGAGGTAGGAAATTTCTTTAAATTCACCTACTAATTCCAATATTTATTAAAACTCTATAATGGGCCAGGTATTATAGGAAGCAAACACAAGAACTCTTGTTCATGTAAGGTGGAAGTGGGAAGTTTGGGGCTTATAAAGTGAAATGTGTCTCTATGTGTCATGCCTCAGAGAGAATTTTCAGGCATGAAATTCTATCTGATATATCAGACTTGTTTACATTCTATGTCAGTGTTGTCAGCCTGGGGGTTCTTAGTGTCTGTAGTTTCATATCTGTCACTTAAAGGAGTTTCAAAAAGAGTTCATATGGTGTGTGGGTGGGGAAGGGGGTGGTGAGGGGCAGAGTCCTATCTTCCTATCACTCTTCTGGAGGAAATTCATCAAGGAGCCGGTCTCATGAGTCAGTCTGATCAAACCTTTCTACATATACTTCTGTGTCTCTGGTTCTTCACATATATAAAATCGAGACAACCTTCTCCTCCTCAGGACCCAATCTCATCTGACCATTATTAGAAAAGCTACAGTCAGATAGATGCTTAGGGATAATGTCTGTGTTCAGCTCACAGATGCTCCTGATTTCAAAGTTGCCAGTCTGTCATTTCAAAAGAAGCTACTCCTCGGGGCAGCTAGGTGGCACAGTGGATAGAGCACAGGCCCTGGAGTCAGGAGGACCTGAGTTCAAATCCGACCTCAGACACTTAACACTTACTAGCTGCGTGACCCTGGGCAAGTCACTTAACCCCAATTGCCTCACTAAAAAATAAAAAAGCAACTCCTCTCCCCCATCAATCTCTTTCTCTCTCTCTCTCTCTCTCTGACACCACACACACACACACACACACACACACACACACGTCTCCAAGAGACTACAATAGCAACAGAAAGCAAATGAATATACATTCTCTGAGTCAATGGCTGTCTGGTGGATGGGCTTCGTAGAGGCAGGGAGTGGGTGTTAGGCCCATGCATATGATGATTCTACACAACTCCTCAGGAGAGCCTCCTGGGATGCAGAGCAGGTGATTGGAGGCTTATGTCTGTTAAATAAATATCCATTTGCTGGAGCACTCACAGCCAGGCAAGCCTAAACTTGAACTTTTGCAAAGAAGTCATAGCCAGACACCCAGACCTTAGTACTGATGGGTGTTGAGATACTATTGTGTAAGTCACCCCTCTATGAGGCACATGTAAGTTTTACTACCTTTCCAGTTCTAATTAGACTTCCCTAACAATAGGATGAGAAGGTAGCTAGATGGTGCAATGACTTGGAGTCTGGAGAACTTGAGTTCCAATGTAGCCCCAGACACTCACTAGCTGGGTGATTCTGAACAAGTCACAAGATCCCGTGTGCTTTAGTTTCCTCATCTGTAAAATGAACTAGAAAAGGAAATGGCCAACCACTCTGGTATTTTTGCCAAGAAAACCCCAAATGGGGTCAGGAGGAGTTGGACACGACTAAACAAACAAAAATCAGATGAGAAGCAGCCCTTCTGTCCCTGTGTTCTTCTACATATATCTGTAACCTCAAAGAACTGTAGGCAAAAAATGAAATATAAGTGAGAGGCAATACGGTGGAAGAGACAGAGATCTGGCCTGGGAGTCATGCAAGCTGGTGGTGATCAGCTTGGGTTTCAGTGGCTAAGGAACTTAGACTACTTTCTAACCTCCCAGAAGGCTAGCCTAAGGGAAAGGGCATCAAGGACCACCACACACATTGCAACATGGCATTTCCCACCCTGAAAGCCTCAAGCAGCATCTCAAAAAAAGCATAGCAGCTTTATTAATTATGTGTACATAATTAATGCAAATAATGAATTCCCTGAAGTGGTTTCATGTATTCAAATTCACACTATTTGAAGTCATAATTATGTAAATATGTATTATATAAATATAGCAATTTGTTCCAGGCCTATGGAAGCATGCAGTTCAGTGTGACCACTTCACAGCATTCCTATTTGCACTAATTGGGACCTTCCTATGACTTGACTTTAACAAGAACCAATGAATTAATAACCCATAATTTTAGTCAGTGATGAGAATAAAATCCAACATAAACTTCTCAGTAGAAATGCCTCCCACAAGGGATAGCTAGGTGACACAGTAGATAAAGCACCAGCTCTGGATTCAGGAGGACCTGAGTTCAAATTCGACTTCCGACACTTGACACTTACAAGCTGTGAGACCCTAGGCAAGTCACTTAACCCTCATTGCCCTGCAAAAAAAAAAAAAATTCCTCCCATCCCTACATGTAGATAGAGATTTGCTCCTCTTTCTGCAATGCTTTGAAAGCAGAAGCTTCAAATAGCTCAGGCTGTCCCATTCCCTTGCTATGAACAAAGCTGTAAGACAGGCCACTAAGCCCTGGCTGATAAAAACAGAGCTTAGGGGGGAATGAATAAGGGGAGATGAGTTCACTCTGTCCATATGCTCCCTAGCATGCCTAGTTGGCTAATCTATGGAGTTTTGTGAAGTCTAGTGATCACCCTTGGTTTAAAGACTGCCACTTCCTATACTAGAACATTGAGAATCTACTCTCCATGCTCAGAGAGAAAGCAGTGGGACAGATAATGCAAAAAAGAAGCAAACTAAAGAGAATTTAAAGTTATTTATATTTGGAAAGGAAATTCATTCCATTGGTTTCCCCAGAAGATATGCCTTCCTACTTAGGCCAATATTAAAATGTTTGTCCTTTCTTGAACAAATACTGTCTGTAAAGTAGGAAGAAGTAGCCATGGAGTATATACTGGGTGGTAGAGGGAAAAGTATGCGGGGTATAAAAATCAGTCAGGAGTCAGGATTGGTGGTACATGACTGTAAATTCTGCTGCAGAGGGAGGGGGAGTTAGTGGGGCTGATGGATCACTTGAATTTGGGAGTTCTAAGGTGAAGTAGGGCTAAAATCAGTTGCCCATACTAAGTCTGGCAATGCTATAGTGAGACTCCCAGAAGCAGAAGGCCACTGGTCTACCTAAGGAGGGAAGAATTGACTTGGTCAGAGTGGGTCAAAGCTTCTGTGACAATCGATGGCAGTGTTGAGCCTGTGAGTGGTTGCTGCACTTCCAGCCTAGGAGACATAGGGAGACCCAGTCTCAAAAACAAAAACAAAAACAAAACAAAACCAAAACAACAACAAACAGCCATAATGACATACGACATATGACATATTATGCTTCCTAAAATCCTGGTAAGTTGGAGTTGGAAGAGACCTTTAAGATCTTCTATCCAGTTCACAGACACCTTTCTTTTGCCTTATTTTATAGATAAGGAAACAAAAGCCCAGAGAGATAGGGCATTGCAACGTGGTTGAAGTCATCATGTTAAAGTGATTTTTTTTTTCCTTTTAGGCTTTTAAGTGATTTCCTTAAGCTCCTTTATGAAATTTTGCAGTAGGAATCCAGTAATAGGATTTGTGATCTCATTAGAGATATTCATTCAATGTAAACAGAATTACCAAGGGGAGCAAGGCACCACTCATCCATGCCTTCTCATCCTGTGCAATCCCCATTTGTGTTCTTCCATTAAACCTCTGAATTGGATCTCCCCAACATGCAGGAGCTTTCCTCTTAGTCCTTTAACATTCCATGGGTATCAGTTCAATACTCACAATATCCATTAGTTCTCCTTTACTTTTGCCATATATGTTCAATGCTAGAGTTTACATAAGCAATTAGGTGGTGCAGTGGATAGAGAGCTGGGCCTGGAGTCAGGAAGACCTGAGTTCAAATTCAGTCGCAGACACTTACTAGCTGTGTGACCCTGGGCAAGTCACTTAACCCTGTTTGCCTCAATTCCTCATCTTTCAAATGAGTTGGAGATCATATAGCTGGGTACTGACAGAGCTGTTGATTAGTTTGCATTATATAGTAAAAAGAAAGTGGGGGTCATAGATATAGACAGCTAAGGTGGCACAGTAGATAGCTGAGTTAGGCAGAGTTAGGGCTGGACTTAAGAAAACTGAAGTTATGATTCAGCTTTAGATAATTACTAGCTATGTGACCCTGGTCAAGTCACTTAATTTCTATTTGTCTCAGCAATAAAATAAGGATGATAATAGTACCTATATCTGAGGGTTGATGTGAGGATCAAATGAGTTCATTGTAAAGCACTCAGAACTGGTACATAATAATAGCTAATATTTATATAGCATTTACTATGTTACAGGCACTTTGCTGAACTCTTTATAAATATTATCTCATTTGATCCTTTTAACAACCATGTAAGGTAGATGTTATTATTATTCCCATTTTACAAAAGAGGAAACTGAGGAAAACAGAGATCAAATAACTAACCTAGGGTCACATAGCTAGTAAAAATATGAGACCAGATTTGAACTCAGCTCTTCCTGACTCTAGGCCCAGTGCTCCATCCACTGCACCATCTAACACTGTATGGTGGTGGTGGTGGCGACAGAGGTAATAGTGGTACAGTAAGTCACTTCCCAATTGAGAAATGGTCAAAGGATATGAACAGGCAGTTTTCTGATGAAGAAATCAAAGCTATCTATTGCCATATGAAAAAAAAATGCTCTAAATCCCTATTGCTTAGAGAAATGCAAATTAAAACAACTCTGAGGTACCACCTGACACCTATCAAATTGGCTAATTATGACAAAAAAGGAAAATAATAAATATTGGAGAAGCTGTGGAAAAATTGGAATACTAATACATTGTTGGTGGAGCTGTGAACTGATCCAACCATTCTGGAGAATAATTTGGAACAATGTCCAAAGGGCTATAAAACTGTGCATACCCTTTGACCCAGCAATACCACTATTAGGCCTTTATCCAAGAGATCATGAAAAAGGGAAAAGGACCCACATGTACAAAAATATTTGTAGCTGCTCTTTTTGTGGTGGCAAGGAATTAGAAATTGAGGGGATGCCCATCAATTGGGCAATAGCTGAACAAATTGTGGTATATGAATGTAATAGAATACTATTGTGCTGTAAGAAATGATGAGCAGGAGGAGTTAAGAGAAACCTGGAAGGATTTACATGAACCGATGTTGAGTGAGATGAGCAGAACCAGGAGAACATTGTACACAGTATCAACAACATTGTGTGTTGATCAGCTGTGATAGATTTGACTCTTCTCAGCGATACAGTGGTCCAAGATAATTTCAAAGGACTTGTGATGGAAAATGCTCTCCACATACAGAAAAAAGAACTGTGGAATCTAGATTCAGATTGAACCATACTGTTTCTACTTTTTTTTTTGATGTTTTTCCCTTTTGTTTTGATTCTTCTTTCACAGCATGACTAATACAGAAATATGTTTAATGTGATTATACATATATAACCTACATCAGATTGCTTGCTGTCTTGGGGAGGGGAGAAGGAGGGAAGGGAGAAAAATTTGGAACTAGAAATCTTATGCAACAAATGTTGAAAACTATCTCTACATGTAACTAGAAAATAATAAAATACTTTTATAATAAAAGAAAATAGTAGTACAGTAGCAGCAGCAGCAGCAGGAGGAATAGGAGTAGGAGCAGCTATAAATATTTTTGTACATGTGGGTCCTTCTATACTACTACTATATAGAGTTAGAAGTTTGGGGTTTTAATCCTCATTTCTACCTCCTGGTTTTCCTGGCTTTCTTTAAATCTCAGGTTTTTGTTGCTGTTGTTGAGTCATTTCAGTTTGTGTCTGATTCTTCACAACCCCATTCAGAGTTTTCTTTGCAAAGATATTGGAAAGGTTTGTCATTTCCTTCTCCAGCTCATTTTACACATGAAAAAATTAAGGAAAACAGGGTTAAGTGACTTTCCCAGGGTCACACAACTAGTAAGTGTCTGAGTAAGTGACTCATGAAGAAGAGTCTTACCGACTTCAGACCCGGCATGCTATCCACTGTGCCCCTACCTGCCTCCCAAGTCTCAGCTACAGTTCTACCTTTTCCAAGAAGCCTTTCTTAGTCCACTTAATCTTTGTGCCTTCCTTCTGAGACTGCCCAATTCCCAATCAATTTATCATGAATATTTCTTGTTTGTGAAGTTGCTTATGTGCTGTCTTCCCCTTGGACTGGGAACTCCTTGGAAGGAGGAATTATCTTTGTTTATTTGGTTTTGCTTTTCTTCAATACAATAGGTACTTACTTAATATATGCTACTTGACTTTACTATCACTACTTACTACCTAAATGACTATGACTGAATCTCTTTGGTCCTTACTATTTTCATCTGTCCTTTTCAGCCCCTAAATCTATGATCATATGGCCCTAAGTGTTAGAGCTAGGATATAAAAGTCCAATTTCCTAATTCTAATGCCACATATTTTCTACTGTATAGCAAGCTTTCTGTGGGCAGGAGGGGGAGGATATAGGTTGCAAAGGACTCATAATACCTCTATGAAATAGTAGAGGGTATTATACTCATGGTACAGGAAAAGAGGTGTTGAATGACTTATCCAAGGTCACATGGTTAGTTAATGTCAAGACTGAAACTTTAGTCCATGATCCCTGAATCTTCAGTTCTTTCCATGGGAGGAGAAGAGGAGGCATCTAGGACCACCCATGTCTTATTTATGAAACATTATTTTAAATCACCCTTCTTCCAAGCTGAAGAACTCTTCCTGATTGCACTCAGAGAAATCAACAATTGCAGCTGCCTCCGCCTCTTGGCCTCCATCCCCTTTATTAGTGGTGACTGGTATTTGTCAGGATGAATAAAAGCCAAAGGATGCCCATCTCTCCCTGTTCTTTTTTCTTTTCATCTCCCGGGGTTATTGTTCTGCTGTGCAGGTATTTCAGCCCTGGCTATACTAGAAAGCAGGATCAGACAGGTCAGCAGGGCATCAGATTACAGATTTTTTTTTTTTACTTTTTCATTTTTCTTCTCAGCACGTAACCCTGAGAACTGACACCAAAACAGAAGGGAAAGAAAAAGGTTCAAGCAAAGTGGAAGATTAAATTAAAGGCTAGGGTGGTGTTTAGGGGTGCTGGGTGGAATGAATAAGTACAAACCCCAAAGGTTTACATTTTTGTACTTAAGATAAAATGGTGGCCCAATCATATCAATTCTTTGATTTCTTTTGCTGTCGTCACTTTTTGTTGTTTTGGGGACTGGGTTTCCCTACATTGCCCAGGCTGGAAGTGAATCATTCACTTTTGGTACCATATTAATCAACACAGAAGCTTTATTATACTCTCTGTTTTCAATCTCAGCCTGTTTGCCCTTCTTTAAGCAAACTAGTGGCCCTCCACTCTCAAGGGCTCACCATATTGGTGCTGTGTTTACTGCAGTCACCAGGTTGGCTTTAACCCTACTGCTTCTGAGAACTCCCCAAATCAGATAATAGTCATTGTTGTCTTCCACAACAGCAGGGACTACAGAAGTGCACCATCAAGCCTAGCCACCATATTAGTTTCTAATATGAAGAGATTTGAAACATAGGAAAAAAAAGGTTGGTGAATTCAAACAGATTCCTGCATGCCAGCACTGTCTACACGAAAAGTTTTAATGGAAAACTAAGCCTAAATTAACCGATGCAGAATGAAATGAAGAGAACCAGGATTACACAGTGACTACAATAATATACATCAGAAACACACAGAAGGACAACCAAACTTGGAATAAAGGCAACAAGTAATACTGAGTCCAGAGGCCAGATGACAAAAAGTGTGAAATGCAGTAGATAGAAACAAGATAGTTACTATATTATTTGGTTTTGCTACAGTATTTATTTATCTGTTGATCTATTTACGTATTTGTCTCTTTACTGTGTTTGTTCATTCATGTATTCATTTATTTATTCGTTCATTTGTTTGTTTATTTGTTTGTTTAAAGACTGAATCTCCCTGTCTCACTCAGGCTGGAAGCAGAACAGACATCCCTAGGCTGACCCATTACTGATCGTCATGGGAGTTTTGATTTGCTTTTTTTCCCTCTCCTGGGGCTTACCATATTGGAGGACTGGTGTGAGACTTAGTATAGACACCTGATCCACTTACCCCACTGCCTCTCTGAACTCCAGATCCACCAGCATCAGCTGTTCCCAATAGTGGAGATTACAGACATTCACCACCATGCCCAGTGACATGGACATTTTTATTATTATTATTATTAGAAGAAAAAAAAACAGCCTGAGTAATCTTGAAAGGTCATATCAGACAAAGCAGATTGGATTTGCCATGGTGCTATTGATTGTGGGCTACCAGAGATCCATTCCCCCACAAAAAGCAGAAGGCATTTAAAGAGCAAAGTGCCCACACAGGGTTCAGCTCCAGTGAATAATCAAAAGACAAGTGTCTTGAAATGCATCAGGAGGGATTAAAGACAAGCAATCAGATTAAAACAAGGGTAAAAGTGATTAAACTCTGGAATGTGCATCTCAAGTGTTCATGAGGAGTGGATGATGAAATCAGACTCCAAAAGGGACATCTTCACTTATAGAATTAGGAAATGATCCCAAAAAGAGGACACTCTCCAACCAGCTACAGCAATGACCAGCCCTCTATCCAACTGCCAAACTATTTTATGATTTACCTCTTCTATTACCCAGAGCCCACCTAGAACATAGACCATCCCTAAGAGAACCTATTGGTTCTATTGGCTCAGTATGGTTCTCTGGCTCAGTTGATTAAGCTGTATGTTTTATAGTATTCTCATACAGAAAGAGAACAGAAGTGGCATGGAAATATGGAAGAAATCTTCATAGGATCATATATTTAGAACCGGAAGGGACTTTAGAGGTCATCTAGTCCAACTCTCTCATTTTACAGAAGAGAAAACTCAAAGAGAAATGACTTGCCCAACGTCACACAGATAGTAGTCAGTAAATAAGCTTTTGAACACAATTCCCCCAGACTCCAAAATCCATCATTCTTTCTACTTCATTACTGCCATCAGAGAAATAATTTTTCCTCAAGGAGTCAACACATTCCGATTATAGAGCTTCTTTAGAAATGCCACTTAGGAGCAGAGCAGAAGATCAGTTAAGATCCTAGAAAAGGGAGTCATAGTTATGGGAACTTTCCATCCAAAGCCCTTTTCGGGAATGCCTTGTGTCACTCAGAATGTCAGCTATTATTACAATAAAACCACCATTGGACCAGCCCCAAGAACCTGTGCAATGTTTTAGGGAAACAACACATCCGGCCCTTGATGGCACCCTCATGAATGTTCAGCTGGGAGGTGGTATTTTAAATGGAGAGGGGAAAAAAAAAACCACCCTATTATTTCACTCTGGTAATTGACAGCAAGTTTCTCATGAGTAATTTTATAGCTAGCACTCAGGGTGTGCCGGGATTTTCATTTTAATTTCTTGTTACAGAGGCTTTAAACTTTCAGAACAAATACCATTCTCACCGCTATGAGACACGTTTAAGAATTCCACATAGAGATTTCCAAGGCATTAATTGAAGGGTCTGTAGTTTAGTTTCCTTCACACCAAACCTCCACTTCCCAGTTTCTTATGTAAGTTCACATGCATGCACACATACACATACACACACACAAACACAAAGACACACACACACACACACACACACACACACAGATCTTAGATCCTGGACTGTGAATTTATTGAGAGCAGGGACTATCTCACTTTTCTATTTGTATAGAAAATTTTAAATGTAACCAGGCAGCTAGGTGGTCCAGTGGATAGAGGGCTGGGCCTAGAGTCAGGAAAACCTGAATTCAAAGACAGCCTCAGATACTTCCTAGCTGTGTGACCTTGGGCAGGTCACTTCATCTCTATTTGCCTCAGTTTTCTCATCTGAAAAATGGGGATAATAATAATAGCATTTACCTCACAGGTTTGTGAGGATCAAATGAAACAATAATTGTAAAGTGCTTAGTATAGCCTCTAGCACATAGTAGGTACTCTATTAAATGTTAGATATCATCATTCCCAATAGCATAATGCTCAGCACAAAATAAGTACCTAATAAATGCCTTTTTTATTCATTCATTCATTCATTTTTCATCCATCTATCAATTCACTCATTCATTTATTTAATTATGCATTTATTCATTCATTCATTCTTTTATTTATTTGTCTTATTCAATTTAAGCCTTAGTTTTCTTTTAATACCATTCCTTAGCAGCTTATGACTACTGATAAATTACAAGTAGGAGAGAATGGGTAATGTAACAGGAATATAAAACCCCTAATGCAACCCAATCTAATCCATCAAGCAGGGACTATCTCACTTAACTAGGTACAAGACACAGGGAAAATAAAGACAAAATAGCTCCTGTTCTCAAGAAACTTATATTCTACTGGTGCTCTGGCATTACCTAAGCAATTCCTTAGGTTACTCTGGCTTTCTAGCCCCAAAGGATAGAAAAACCTAAGAATATTTGAATTTCATCTGCATCTCCCTCGGCTAATCCCTCTACTCCTAGACACCAAAATTAGAAGAAAAAAATACTTCTAGCCTCCTTGGAGGAACAATAAGTGGAAGAAGGCTCTTGTCTTCAGAGGTATGATATGCAAGGGAAAAGAATCCTGGGAGTTTCTTTATTCTCTCACCTAAATAAACCAAATGGTGTTTCATACTCAAAAATCTCCCTCAAAAAGTCTCACTTTAGTGCCTAATCTAGCCATGGATGAAGCTGTGTCTTCTCCAAGGCTGTGTCATTGGAGTATAATCTATACTAATTTTTATCATGCTTGAAAAGCTTCCCTGAATGGTACTATTTTTTATCATCACTTTTTTTTCAAAGAGCCATGCCCAGCTGATAAGCATGTATTTTACTGTGTATTCTGATTCATAAATCACCAAAGACCTAGTATATCTAGATAGGGACTAGATCTATGATTTCAACTGCTTAGGGAACTTCTTGGTGAGGAAACACTTTCTACCAATGCAGGTCAACACCTTTTCTAAAATGATATATAATTTTTTTCCTAAAAATTGAGGTACTCTTTTAAAATCTTTTTTTTAGATTTGTCTAAGTCTAAAAGAGACATATTGAGGTCCCCAACTGTGATAGTATTACTGTCTACTTCTCTCTCTAGATTTTCTTTTAAGTACTTAAATGCTATGTCATTTGGTAAATCTAAAAGTATCAAAATAATTTCTTTACCTATGGTTTCTTTAAACATATCATTTCCCTGATTATCTCTTTTTAAAATGTTATTGTTACTCTTGCCTTTTCTGATATCATTATTGCTACCATTATTTTTAATTTGCCTGAGGCACAAAAAATTTAGCTATAATCCATCAGTTTAACTCTATGTGAAACTCTACTTAAACTATTTTCTTTTTGGTTAAAAATTTATTGTTGTCTAGCTGTGTGGCCCTGGGCAAGTCACTTAACCCCCATTGCCCCACAAAAAACAAAAAACAAAATTATTGTTGTATTCTACTGTCTACTTCATTCTACTACTTTTCATCACTGATGTGTGAGTTCACCCTATTCAAACTCAAAGATTGTTGGGTTTGGGGGTTTTTTGTTTTTTTGTTTTTTTGGAAAATTTCATTCCCAAATTTCCTCTCCTTTATGGTAGTTGCATCATAATTTTGTGTAATCCTTATTTTAGTTACTTAGTACTTGATTTCTTCATTTCTGGATGCTTGAAGCATTTTTTTTTTACCTTGATCTATATGCTAAAGATTTTGACTATGGAATTCCTGAGTGTTTCAATTGGAGTAACATGTTTCAGGAGATGACCGGCAGAATGTTTCTATTTTTACTTTGCCCTCTGGTTCTGGTAAATAGAAGCAATTCTCTCTTGTGATTTTGTCAACCATATTATCCATTTTTTTTTTTTTTTGCTTGGTTGTGGTTTTCACAGGGTGCAATAATTTTTGTTAGTTCTCTTTGACCTGCTTTCCATAAGTTGTTTTCGACAGTATATATCTCACCTGTTCTAACTTTTCAATCTTTTAACTTTGTTCTAAGATTTCTAGTTTCCTCTTGAAATTATTGAGGTCTGTTTGATACATTTTATTTTTCAAGGAATTCACTACTTTGTAAAATTTTCCAACCTTCTATTCTTAAGTATTTGTTCTCCTTCCATCCCTCTGTCCCCTTCCACCACCACCCCACCCCCAGAAAGAGCTAGAATTTCTTTTTTCTTCATTTCTTTCAGTCACTCTTGGAGTCCATATGGCAAGGTCATATTTTTTAGGCCCTGCCTTTTGCTATTGTGACGTTACATTCTTCTTCTCAGTTTACATCTTGAGTTTCTCTTAACCCACAATATTTATTCATTTTGTTCAGAGCTTTCTTCTGTTTACTCATTTTTCTAGCACCAGTTTCTAGTTTTAGATTTTGTACTATGGTCAGGTTCTACCCTCTCTTATATTGTTGGATGGAATGGGCAGCAAGTCTGTTTAGGTAGTGTTCCCTCTGCAATCTATATATCACCATTGTAAACCTCCTGAAGTTCTGAATGCAGCGGCTAGAACTAGGCTCCCTCTCTACAACAGTCCCTTAATTCTGCCTCTGTCTCTTGCTCTCCTGACTTGGGTGCCAACCTTGGCCCTGTCTGTCTCCTTTTTCTTGAACAACTACTGCTCTATCTCTTCCTGTAACCCTGACATGACTCAAAAACATGCTGGGCCTACTACAAGGCCCTCATTTGTGACTTCCAGAGAAATGATACTTTCAGGATTCTTGGAGGGCTATATGGTGCTCTATTGGCCATATCTCCTTTCAGGGTTCTTCTAGGAGCATCTTTAAGTACCTCAAGCCTCTTAGGGCATATCAGTCCCTGTTTCCTTGTTCAGTAACCTATTGGGTGGCTAGTTCTGACTCAAGATGCTCTTCTAATAGGCCAGGACTGAGATCTACTGGCTTCGGGATCCATTTTCTGAAGTTCATATTGGCTTAAGCTTCCCCCGGCACTGTCTTCTCTCCCAATGCCCACAGGACTTTAGGCTAGTCAAAGGATCTTACTGCTATTTCTTCTTGATGAGTGTTCCTATCAGTACCCTTTTAAATCTGTACCATGGTGTTTGGGGCAGAGCTGGGCTTCTCTAGAATCTTTCATATCATCATCCTAAATTGAATTCCATAAATTTTCCTAAAATATAGTTTTCATCATTCCATTCCTCTGCTAAAAAATCTTCAGCAGCACAGGAAAAAAAATCACAAACTCTTGCCACTGGCTCTTAAGCCTTCTATAATCTGGCCCACCCTTAATAACCAATAAATCTCCCACCACTCCCCAAAATTTACTCTCTTCTCCAGCAAGACTGCCCTCCTATTTCTGTGCCTTTTCTTAACATAATTCTCTTTCTATGAAATGCCTTCTACTCTTATACTCATAGCAGTGGCCTCCTAGCTTGCCCCTAAAAGCACTTTGCAAACCTTAAATTGCTAACATAAATGCATACTCCATAACTTAGCAGAAAAGTCTTGGAAAGATGCTTGAGATTCATAGAGGTTCAGTGACCTTCTTATGGAAACCACACAGCTAGTAAATTCCAGAGGTAAGATATGAACCCAGGTCTTCCTGACTCTATATCCCATATGCTATACAATATACCATGCAGCCTCATGATATGTGTCACATATGAGAAGCAACATAAGGTAATATGCTGCTAATAAAATGCTGAACTTTGGAGTCAAGAGGGAGAGGGCCAGAGTTCAAATCCTGCCTTTCATACTTCCTAGCTATGTGAAATTGGTCAGAGTTGTTAAGTTCTCTGATATTGTTTCCTCATCTATAAAATAAAGGTTATAATAGCTGCAGGCAATTCACAAGGCTTATGAAGTTCAAATATGATAATTATTATATAGTTTTTTTTCAAAAATTCACTGCTAGTTATTATTACTTACTACTCTAAAAGGTGATGCTGTATAGTGAAAAGATCATTGGAGGAGCAGCTAAGTGGCACAGTGGATAGAGCACCAGACCTGGAGTCAAGAAGACCTGAGTTAAAATCCAGCCTCAGACACTTTCTAACTGTATGACCCTGGACAAGTCACTTAACCCCAATTGTCTAAAAAAAAAAATGTTGGACTTGGAAGCAGGAAACACTTCAATTAGAACTTTCTGTGACCATGTGTAAGTCACTCAACTGCTTTGTGATTGTCTTTTCTTACATAAATCAAAGATGGCAGTAATACGTCTATTACCTGCCTTACAACACTGTCCAGAAGATCAAATGAGATGTATGAAAAAATTCTATGTAAATTTTAAAATGCCACATAAATGTCAGCTATTGTCAGACTTTAAAGTCCAGCTCAAGGCCTTAATCGCCTCAGTAAAGCCTTCCCTGACTGTTCTGGCTGACAGTGATTCCTCCCCTCCCCTAGACTAAGATAACCTCTAAGGTCCCTTGCAATTCTAAGATTCCATGAATTCCTATGGAACCTATCACCCATACCCCACATTTTGCCACTTAATCACATACTATCTTGCCCTGTTACCTAACTATTTCAGGTAGCTATGTTATGCCCAATAACACTAGAGATTTCCAGAGGTCAGGGACCCTATCTTTCTTTTTTTTCTATTCCCAATACATGCTCAATAAATATTCATCAATAATAATAGCTATCATTTACATAGTGCTTCGAGGTTTGCACAACAGGTTATCTCACTTAATTCTCACAATAACCTGAGGAGATAGGTGCTGTAATTATCCCCATTCTACAGTTGAAGAAACTGAGGCAGACAGGTTAAGTGACTTGCCCTGGGTCACACAGCTAGTAATAAAATATCTGAAGCAAGATTTTAAGTCTTTCTGACTACATACCCAGTGCTCTATCCACTGTGCCATCTGACTACATCTCTGGATTTAATTAAATAAGACCCAGAATTATTGTCACACAAGTTATAACATTAAACTCTCGGTCAGCCTGTATTCTCTTACCCAGAATTCTCTATGAGCTTTCATATCCACATATAAGCCATGATCCTAGTGAGATTATACTGCTTGGACTAACAGGACCAACACTTTCATTTTAGAATCGAGGGTTCAAAGGCCCAGAGAAATTAAGTAATTGGTCATGGAATCAGGAAGACCTGAGTTCAAATTGTGCCTCAGACAGACACTTACTACCTGTATGACCCTGGGCAAGTCACTTAACCTTTATTTATTTCAGCTTTCTCATTTGTAAAATGAGGATAATATAATAGAACCTCACTGTTCAGGATTATTGTGGAAATCAAACAAGTTAATATTTGTAAAGCACTTTATAAACCTTAAAGTGTTAAATACATGCTAATTATTATTGTCATTCAATGTCATAAGTTAGTTAATAGCAGGGCTAGGATTTTTTTTTTTTGTGGGGTTTTTTGTGTGTTTTTTTTTTTAGTGAGGCAATTGGGGTTAAGTGACTTGCCCAGGGTCACACAGCTAGTAAGTGTTAAGTGTCTGAGGCCAGATTTGAACTCAGGTACTCCTGACTCCAGGGCCGGTGCTCTATCCACTGTGCCACCTAGCTGCCCCCAGGGCTAGGATTTTAACCCAAGTCCCCTGACTCTAAATACATCTATAATATTATAGTAATTTATGCTTATGCTGATGAGCAGATAATCCTGAAAAGGCTTCTGAGTCATTTTTTAAAAATACTTAATAGGGGGTGTTGTTCAGTTGTGTCTAACTTCCCATGACCCCTTTTGGGGTGAAGTGACTTGCCCAGGATCACATAGCTGGTAAGTATCTGAGGCTGGATTTGAACTCATGAAAATGAGTCTACCTGACTCCAGGCCCAGTGCACTATCCATTGGGCCACTTAGCTGCCCTAGCAGAGGGTAGGATTGGTTTATAATTACACTGAATTGAGAATCAAAAGAACTGTTTGAATCCTTGGTCTGTTAGTTCTTAAATGACCTTGGGTAAGTCACTTCACTTCTTTACAAAGGAGGCCTCAGTGTCCTCACTGGTAAAATGGAAGCATTTCATTCATGTGTTTCTAAGCTACCAAGCTCTAAACTGGACGCTCTTATAATCTCATCAGCATGTTCACTGGCATTAATCCATTTGATCCCTAGAAGAACCATTGTCAAGAAGGTAGTACAGGTATTCTTGTTTTACAAATGAGGAAACTGATGCTTTAAAAGGTTATATTACTTTCGATTACACAGCTAGGGAGTAGTTGAGCTAGGTTTTAAAACCGGCTTTAATTCTTTTTTTTTTCTTTTCTTTTTTTTTGGTGGGCCAGTGAGGGTTAACTGACTTGCCCAGGGTCACACAGCTAGTAAGTGTCAAGTGTCTGGGGCCAGATTTGAATTCAGGTCCTCCTGAATCCAGGGCCAGTGCTTTATCCACTGTGCCACCAAGCTGTCCCCAAGTCTTCTTTAATTCTAAGACCAATGCTATTTCTATTACATCACACTAATGTCAATACAGCTTTTCATTTGTGTGATTTCATATTCTAATTCTTTGGAAAGTGACATTGCATACATGCTATATTCAATAATTCCACATTACTCAGAACATCTCATTATCTGCTCATGTCAGATAAGGGAGAGTAATTGTATACAGATATGTCATCTATACTACACACACCCCCATTATTTCTCTAGTCCCCCAGTCCATTTTCTCATAATCCTATCCATACCCTCTTTCCTCATCTTTCTCTCTCCCATCCAAAAATAAGCCAGCATCTGGAAAGTCTATAACCTCTTTAAAGGTAGAAAAAAATTAACACATAGAAAGTTTTTTAACTCATTGCATTGTCCTGTCCTTGTCTTGCCATGTTGCAGGCTTTTTGTCTGTGGTTTTTGCAGATGTGAACTCAGATTAAGCAAAACTGGAGATATTTTGGGCTTAAATTGTACAGAGCACAGCACAACATTATGCATCTGTCATTGTCAGTGTGGGAAATTCCTCCACCAATGCAGATAGCCACTCTTTTATAACTTTGTGGACAAGTCTTAGATTCTGGGAATTCTTAGATTCTGAGAAGTTAAAGGACTTGCCCATAGTCACACAGCTCGTAAATGTCGGGCGGGGGTGGGGGTGGGGGGTCGGATAGGAACCCATATCTTCCGGACTTTAAGTCCACCCTATACAATATAGCATATAGTCTCATTGTATTGGTAAAGAGGCATGTACAGTACTGCTTTGTCTGCTCCTAGCCCCAGTTCTTGGGAACTTTTGGAATGACAAAGTATTCCCCTTTATTGTCCCCTGAGTAGGACTGATGATTCAATGAACTTTAAAAAAAAAAGTAACTCTGTCCCTGGCTCTCATCTTCCTTAGATTCTAGGTTACAAATAGTGTTTTAACCTTCCTTCCCCTCCACTCCAGCAGAAATCTAGAACCTATGAGTACATGGCAACCAAGGCAAATGTCTTGTCTAAGTGAGCCCAAGCCTAGGGTCTAGGCTGTTCTCTCTCTGTTTGTTTTCTTGAGCTGTTGTTCAGTCATTTCAGTTGTATGTGAATCTTTGTGACCCCATTTGGGGTTTTCTTGGCAGAGATACTGGAATGGTTTGCCATTTCCTTCTCCAGCTCATTTTACAGGTGAGGAAACCGAGGCAAACAGGATTAAGTGACTTGCCCAGCTTGCACAGTAAGTAAGTGACTGAGACCAAATTTGAACTCAGGAAGAGGAGTCTTCCTGACTCCAGACCCAGCACTCTATCCACTATGCCACCTACCTCTCTGTCTAATCCCTCTCATTAGAGGCCAGGTTCCCCTAGGACTGAACACAGTTCACAGTTCCCTAAGCTGAAAGGGAGCTCTTTAATGAAGTGGTCAATAGCCCAGTGGTCCCAGCAGCAGTTATAATTCTTATATATGCATTATACATATACATATGCATAATGCATATAGTAGACACTTTCAAAATCTTTGCTGATAGAGGTGTGGTTGACTTTCTCAGGTCATGTCTCTGCATGGATATAACATCAAGGTAAAATGTGGAAAAACTCAATCATCCAGTCATCTATTTGGTCTATTACAATGTCAAACATCTAAGTATATACAGAAACACCCAAAGAATGTATTAAATGCTTGGCTTTTTTTCTAAGCATTTGAATCATATAGCCAGAGGGTTGTGAAATGACAAGCAAGTTGTTTCTGTTTATCCAGATAGTAGCCAGAGTCTTGGTCAAACTAGACTATTTCAATAGAATCTTTGTAAAGATTCTTTAATTGTCTTCTTCATTTACTCTTTTTTTTTAAGTGAGGTAATTGGGGTTAAGTGACTTGCCCAGGGTCACACAGCTAGTAAGTGTTAAGTGTCTGAGGCCGGATTTGAACTCAGGAACTCCTGACTCCAGGGCCGGTGCTCTATCCACTGCGCCATCTAGCCGCCCCTTCATTTACTCTTAACACTTAATACAGAGCTCTCTGTACCTAGTGCTATTCATTGACATTCTATTAGGGTATCCTTCATCTTCTCTAAGTCTTGCTGAATTTTCCTTATGGTACAGTAGAAAGAAAGCTGGATTTGGAGTCAAAGAGCCTGAGTTAAAACCCTGGTTCTGCCATTTACTCTGGGACCTCAGGCAATTTTCAACCTCTCTGGTGTTTAATTTCCAAATCAATAAAATGAAGGGGTTGGAGTTAGTGGCTTCTAAAGTACCTCCCCATCACATTCTGCAGCTAGGATTCTCTTTGCCAATCTTAAACTGAAGCCAAATAGGGCCTCACTGTAGGGAAGGTGAATCCTAAATTAGCCGCAAGGTATATGCATGTGGATTTTTTTTTGTGAGTGTTTTGTTTTGTTTTGTTTTGGTTTGTTTTGGTTTGGTTTGGTTTGTTTTGGTTTGTTTTGGTTTGTTTTGGTTTGGTTTGGTTTTTTAGAGTGAGCATCCTTATAGTGATCCACCTCATACTGGCTCACAAGAACTGATTTTTAAATATCTAGTATAAACATTTACATGTTGGAAATCAGCAAATGCTACAAATTAGGGCTCAATACCTTGTTTTGTTAAATGTCTAGACTTAAGAAGGGCAGCTGGGTGGCTCAGTAGATAGATCCCAGAGTCAGGAAGACTCCTCTTTTATGTTCAAATCCAGCCTCAGACCCTGGACAAGTCACTCAACCCGTTTGCCTCAGTTTCTTCATCTGTAAAATGAGCCAGAGAAGGAAATGACAAACCATTCCAGTATCTTTGCCAAGAAAACCCCAAATGGGGTCATGAAGAGTCAGACATGACTGAAACAACTGAACAACAAGACTTAAGAAAACGATGGGGACTTCCAGACAAGGCCCTCACGCCGCCATTGCCGCCATTTCTCTTGTAATCCCCAAGAAGTTCTAGCACATTTTGAGAGTGCTCAGCACCAACACTGATGGACAGCTTTTGCCATCACAGCCATCAAGGGTGTGGGTCAAAGATACCTCCTGTAGTACTGAGGAAAGCAGATATTGATCTCACCAAGAGGCCTGGTGAGTACCCCGAAGATGAGGGTTATCACCATCATGTAGAATCTTTGGCAATACAAGATTCCAGACTGGTTTCTTCATAGGCAAAAGGATGGAGAGGATGGAAAATATAGCCAGGTTATGGCCAACAGTCTGGACAATTAGCTATATGAGGATGTGGAATGACTGAAGAAGATCAGGGCACATTGTGGCCTTCAGCACTTTCTAGGGTCTCGGGGTCCTAGGACAGCACACCAAGATTACAAGCTACAGGGGTCCCACTATAGGTGTGTCCAAGAAGAAGTAAACATCTTCACTGACCTTGTCTACTACTAATACATAGTTTATATCTATATATAAAGTGATGGTGAAAATGTCAATAATCCAGATTAAACATGTATATAATCCCTTTTCAAAGAGCTGGTTATCAATGACCATGGAGTTCCCATATAATTCTAATTCTTTGATCCCATGAACCTACAGCATTTCCAATCATTGAGACTCCCAGTCACAAATTGAGAAACAGACGCATGGTAACATCTGAAGATTATCTCATATTCAACCCAACTACAAATGAGGGTGTTCCACTTCTAGGCTGCTTGCATTTTGCAAAAGGCAGGGGACCCATGAAAAGGACACATAGGCTGGCTCGTGAAGAGCTCTTGGCAGGGGTAGGAGGGGGGAGGCCCTACTCACTCGGCCTCTCCAGCCTCCTCTCAGCCACCTTCCCTCGCTCCCTGCTGTGGTCACTCCTTAGTTCTCATTCCAGTAGACTTTGCCTTTGCCGGCCTTGCACCTGCCCCGCCCCTCCCTCACAGAAAGCAGAGGGAGGTGGGTGGGATTACTTGCAAATGGAGTGAAGATAATTCCAGGCAAGGGCCTCGATCTCTTCCACATCACAACTCTTCACAATCTCCTCTTAATAACTTGCATGGGAGGGTGTTGAAAAGATTAAACCCATTGAGTGATTTGATGCTCTATGGGCCTGACACAGAGCATTTTTAGTTGCGAAGGGGTGGAGAGAGGGTAGGCAGAGGAGGGGTGGGGGGGTGGGGACAAGGATGGAGAGAGGAAAATGAGACAAAAGAAAACATTCTGGGCAATTACTCTGCAGAAAGCCTTTGTTAGAGCCAACAAAGGCATAATGATGGATTTTATCAAAGCAGGGTTTATTATGTAAGTGTCATAAGCCTATATGGGTATTAAGGACCATTATATATATATATATATATATATATATATATATATATATATATATATATATATATATATATATATATATATATATATATATATATATATATATATATATATATATATATATATATATATATATATATATTATAAAACATAGGCTAGAAGGAGAGGAAGACAGAGAGGGAGAAGAAAGAGGGCACAGTTTACCATCTCAGAAAGTTTGCTTTGTATAAGGAAGCCTGTTGCCATCTTGGGCCAAATGATGATTCTGAAAAACAAAAAACAAACAAAAAAAAACCCCATAAAACAGAATAAAAAATAAGCACAAATGAGAAACATCTCTATATTTTTGAAGAACAAGAACACTGTGTGTTTAATTCTCATCAGTAGCTTAAGGAAATGGCCTACTGTATGTGTATGGGGTAGAGATTTAAAAATATATATTAGGTTTGTAAAAATGTTTTATTCCATAGTTACTTCTTACTATACCATACTCACTTCCCCCCTGCCCCCTGTTTTTTGGCAGGGCAATGAGGGTTAAGTGACTTGCCCAGGGTCACACAGTTAGTAAGTGTCAAGTGTCTGAGGCTGGATTTGAACTCAGGTCCTCCTGAATCCAGGGGCAGTTCTTTATCCACTGCACCACCTAGCTGCCTTCTCATTCCCCTTTTAATGAAACTTCCCTTATAACAAAGAAAAAGTTAATCAAAAGCATATGACACAGGGCAGCTAGATGGTGCAGTGGATAAGGCACCGGCCCCGGAATCAGGAGAACCTGAGTTCAAATCCGGCCTCAGATACTTGACACTTGCTAGCTGTGTGACCTTGGGCAAGTCACTTAGCCCTCATTGCCCCACAAAAAAAAAAAAAAAGAAAGAAAAGCATATGACACATCAACAACATCCAGGGTGGGTATGCAGCATTCTGCAATGAATCCCCCCATCTCTTTATCGAGGAGAAGGAGGAGGTATCTGTCAAGATCTATTCTCTGGGACCAAGAGAAGTTGCTACAACTAATCCATATTTGGCTGCCATTTTGTGTTGCTGAACTGTATTAGTGTGTTTGAGAAAATGTTTTCTCTGTCTATTCGAGAAAAGATGGAATGATGATTTTCGCTTCATTCTATTTGATGTTCTTTCCCAAATATTGTATCATAGATCATAACAACAACAATAATGGCTCAGGCAGGTATAGAGTTTTTTCTACAGTTTAAAAAGAACCACATACGCACACAAAATGGGATCTTGTCAGACCGCTAATGCCTCCCTTATTGACAACTATTTTGTAGATATTCAGTGCTGAGATTGGAGTCAAAAAGATCTGAATTCAAATCTGGCCTTTACACCCTTACTAGCTATGTGACCCCAGGCAAGTCACTTAAGTTCTGTCTCACTTGGTTTCCTCACCTGTAAAATGGGGATAATAATAACAATTAAATAAAGGTAAAAAGGAGACCATATTTGTCAAGTGTTTTGCAAACTTTAAAGCAAACACTATAAAAAGGCTGGCTGTTATTATGATTTGTGTGATATGAGTGATTATTATTATTCTTAGGGATATGAGTTCTGCAGAATTTTATAAGCACAATCCCCTTGAAAATTTCCATTCAAGGGGCAGCTAGGTGGCACAGTGGATAAAGCACTGGCCCTGGATTCAGGAGGACCTGAGTTCAAATCTGGCTTCAGACATTTGACAGTTGCTATCTGTGTGACCCTGGGCAAGTCACTTAACCCTCATTGCCCTGCAAAAAAAAAAAAAAATTCCATTCAATTGATCTGATGTTGAGCTTGGCCTCAGGATGAAATAACTACCTTTTCTGGAGGAGGGAATCTATTTAAGGAATTTGGAATTCCTTTTTTCTTTCCTCTGGATAAATTCTTTATTTCCTTGGTTCACTATAGGAGGAAGAAAAATATTATTTTGTGGATCATGTTACTAATTTGTGTGTCCTTGGACAAGTCCCTTAACCAACTGAGGTGTCAGTGTCTTCATCAGCAAAATGAGGAGGTTAAATTGACATTTCCTCTAAAAACCTTCCTAGCGTTAACATTTTATGATTATAGATCACAGTGATCGCAGTGATCATTCATTCTTCCCACAAAGACTTTTTTTTAATGTACAGAAGTAGCATGGTATGGGCTGCTAGGTGGTACACAGTGGATTGAGTGCCAGGCCTGGAGTCAGGGGGATGTGAGTTAAAATCTGGCCTCAGACACTTACTACCTGTGTGACCTTAGGCTAAACACTTTATCCTGTTTACCTCAGTTTCTTTATCTGTAATATGAGCTGGACAAAGAAATGGCAAACCACTCTAGTATCTCTGTCAAGAAAACCCCAAGTGAGGTCACAAAAAGTCACATATTACTGAAATGACTGAACAACAAAAAGCATGGTATACTGGCTTAAGAACTGTCCTTGGAGTCAGGAGGTTCTAGGTTCAAATCCCACCTTCAGTACTTTCCTAGCAGTGAATCCACAAATAAATCACTTACCTTCAGTTCCTCCTCTGAGATGCTCAAAGGTCCATTCCAACTAGAGCCATCTTGAACCAGCTCAAGGGAACCAACTGTTAGCATTTTAGCATGAGCATTCATACCTGGGAAATCGGCAAATGCTACAAATCAGGGCTCGGTATATTGATAAGATGATTGTCTAGACTTCAGGAAGGGACTCAGAAAATGTTAATACTACAGATTAAATTTTAAAATGTGTCATGTGTATGTTTGTTTTTCTGGAGAGTCAGTTGTTAAACATTTACCAGCACACCATTGATTCTAGCTCTCACTTTCAGATTCTATGTTATTGTTTATTATTTTTATTATATTTATTATATTTTTAATTATCATCATTTTAGAACATTTCTTTTTATTCAATTTTTATGTTATGAAATTAAATTATTATCAATTTTGTTTTATTAAATTATACCTGGGGGTGGCTAGGTGGTGCAGTAGATAAAGCACCAGCCCTGGATTCAGGAGGACTGTAGTTCAAGTCCGACCTCAGACACTTGACATTTACTAGCTGTGTGACCCTGGGCAAGTCACTTAACCCCCATTGCCCCGCAAAAAAAAAAAAAAATTATACCTTATATATTTTATTATTTTTTTTACTACTTTACTTTTTAAAAAATAAATGTGCATAGCACTGAGCTAGGTACCATGAATAATTTTTTAAACCACAGCTTTTTTCTACTTGGTTGTCTGAAGCCACATCTTAAAGCAGATTATCCCCAAGGCCCGATTCTGCCCGCATGTTCATTGTATCCATGTGCCCGTGTGATGTTGCTGTGATCTAGACAGAGCAGAAACCATCAGATGAGCAGATGAAAACCATGAGATGTGAAATGCGAACCTTCACTTTGTGACATCCAAGGAACATGAGGCAAAAGACCAAACAGTGGAAGGTAGGCTTGGCCTGAATTATAACACATGGACCCAGCCTTCAAGAAACCTTATAGTCTAGTTGGGGAAATAGGGCATATTCACATGAAAAATTATGCAAGAAAACAATTTAAGGAATGTCTCACAAGGTAGCGGAGGCTAAGTCCCCAATAAGTGCATGGTACAGACAATGTGTTCTCTGAGATTTCAATGGAGAGAGAGATCACTGGGTGGGGGGGTGTCAAATGGTCCAAGAAGATTGTATGATTTCACCATGAGATTTGAGCTGGGCCTTGACAGACAGGATTTAGATGGGTGGAGACAATGAGGGAGATCATTTCAGGTAGAAGAATAGAATGAACAAAGGAATATGGGAGATAATATCCAGGGGTAGTAAGGTAGAGATAAAGAAAGTTAGAACCAGAAGAGACCTGAGAGATCATGTAGTACAGTAGCAGTGGTGGTTGTTGTTCACTCAATTCAGTTCTGTATGGTTTTTCATGACCCTATGGATCATACTGTCCATGGGGTTTTCTTGGCAAAGCTCCTAGAGCGGTTGTCATTTCCTTCTCCAGTGAATTATAGCAAACAAAAGTTAAATGACTTGCCCAGGATCACACAGTTAGTAAGAATCTGAGATCAGATTTTAACTCAGGTCTTCTTGACTCTAGGGACAGTGCTCTACTGAGCCATCACATTGCCTCAGTGCAGTGGTATACAAACTCAAACAGAAACGGGACCACTAAACCATAAAGATTTCTGCTGGCTGCATTTTGGCTTAGTTTTAAAATATGATGTTATCTATGTTTTGTTTATTTTATTAAAATATTTCCTAATAACATCTTTTTTTTTTTTTTTTTTTTTTTTTTTTTTTTTTTTTTTTAGTGAGGCAATTGGGGTTAAGTGACTTGCCCAGGGTCACACAGCTAGTAAGTGTTAAGTGTCTGAGGCCGGATTTGAACTCAGGTACTCCTGACTCCAGGGCCGGTGCTCTATCCACTGCGCCATCTAGCTGCCCCTCCTAATAACATCTTAATCTGGTTTCACCAAACTCGGGGGTATTATAGTTCTATGTTAGACACTTCTGATCTGGTCCAACCCTGACATTTTATAGAATTACTCAAGGTCATATGGCAAATCAATGACAGAGCCACAACCAAAATCCAATTATCTGAATTAGGTTGTTCATTCTTTCATTCCTCAAGGAATCTCAAAGCCAAAGAGATCCTAGGGAAAAAAAAATCTTATTCATGTATCCCCATTTCATATGAAGACAGATCTGAGCTAGTTCTCATACACTGAGGGGAACCCAGGAGGGTGTGGGGTGCCTTTTTCTAAAGCTCCCCAAAGAAATGGATTTTCCAACCTCCCTTAGTTATCCTGGTCAGGAAGTTCAGCCTCTTCCATGGTCTAACAAAGAATAACAATCCCATATGTTTGTAGAGTGCTTTACAATTTCCAAAATTCCCAGTCCTCCCCTCCATTCCCCTCCCACTCTCACCTCCACACCTCTTAGAGGATTCCCACAATAAGTAGGACAGGGGTCAAAGTCTCCCTTTTACAAATGAGAAAACTCAGGCCCAGAGAGGTCATGACCTTTGAAGGACCACACAGCCTAACCAAGGAGGGAAACCCAAGTGTCCCGACCCCAGACCTTGCTGCTACCTTTGCTAGGAACTTTATTTTCAGCTTTTGTCACAAAGAAAAATGGAACAGCTATTCGAGGGGCCAGCAGCAACAAATAAAGATTGATTGATTTTTAGGGTAGGGAGATTGTCTAGTCTTACATTCCAAAGAAGGATCATAGATTGTGTACCCACAGCCAGTCCCACAAATGTATGTCACTGGACATGTATTGTTTAGGCAAAGGAATATGGATAGTTCACCGCAAACTGTCCCTAATCCTCGAGGAGAATCAAAAAATAACTTTTCCCATTACTGGTAGGATAAAAGTATTATCTTCATTTATGAGGGGAAGTATATTACTTTTATAATGGCATGTCTAGGCTAAGGAACAAAAGCAACATAAAGGGGAATGCACTGTTCTTATGATCACTGATGTCCAACATAATAAACTGAGGCCAACTCATGCTCATGAGAACATAACTAGGGCTCACAGTGGTAGAATCAACAGCTATTTAAAAAATGATGTTAAAAAAAATAAGTGACATGTTATAGTAGTTAGAAGGCCTGAGTTCAATGTGACCCTGGGCAAGTCACAGTCTCTCTGGGACTCAGTTTCCTCATCTGTAAAATTAGGAGTTTGACCCAAATGACCCCTAATGTCTCTTCGAGCACTAAAACCTATGATCCTCTAATCCCATGGGTCTGTTCACATGGGGTAGTAAAGCAGTGGCAGTAGCTTCAATGGAGAAAATGTCCTGACTTGGATGGCAAAACAAATCAGTGACAATAAGAACTAAAACTTCAGTGTGTGGGCTCACAGGTTAGCTTTTGTGTCCTTGCATCCAGATCCATAACTAGGGTTGGGGCACCAGAGCTCTGTCTACCCGTGCCAAAATTTAGAGGGAGCATTAGTAGTACTTTCAGTTCTTGGGTAGCTTAGAAACAATTAAGTTTAGCTCCTAGGTAGCAAGAATAAGAAGTCAAAATTGGGAGCTTTCAGGAAGCAAATTCATGGGATTATATCATCACAGATTTAGAGCTAAAAGGGCCCATCTAGTCTAGTGACTTTTATTTTACAGATGAGAAAGCTGAGGGATAGAAAGGCCAACTTACCCAAGATCACAGGAAGTATTAGGTTGGCAAAGCTAGGATTCAAACCCCATGTTCTCTAATTATAAATCTAATGATCTTTCCACCCTCCCTCATTGCTGCCTACCCACCCTACCTAAGGAGAACACTCCCTCCCTCTGTCCTGGCGCAGTCTCTCCATCAGCAATATCTCCATCCCATCTCCCAGTTCAGCTGAACGTGTATTTTGTGCCACTTGTCCCAGGCACAAAAATTGCTAGGCTTGGCTCTGTTTCCCTCATATCTTCAAATGGACTAGCAACACAAAGAAATTGTGTGGTCTCCTGACTGCCCCAGCAGGAATTATGAGAACTCTCCTTATGGTATCTTTTCTTTGCATACCATGGACATCCAGAAAACTGCCCCAAAGTGCCATTACCCATCTTTGAAAACCCAGATCAATTCTCCTAAACATGAAAGACTAAGACCATCTTTTTAGCAAGGCTTATGAGCAATTACTCAGTCATCAGCCAGAACATTAATTACCCATAGATAAAGGTGCCATTAGGGCTTGGTCTCAAGTAAAATGCATTTCTTTTGTCTTTCAGTCAGTGTTATCCTCCACTGGGCTCAGTGGGGTGAGTAGACAATCCAATAGCAAAGGGAAGGTGCCCTAGAGCAACCCTGAGAGTTTGGGGGGGGGTTGGGTGGGCACAAAAAGATGCCATTCAAGCTAATGTGCCTAGAATAGCTTTGGAGACAAGAGGCTCAATTCTCTGAATGAAAAAGAAGCATCAGAGTGGAGAAAAGAGGGACTAGAAAGAAAGGGGAGCCCATTTGGGAATATTCCATCCTTATTTATTTCCAACAAACTAGCTAGGATTTCTCACCTCACCTGCTCAGATGTTATGTAGAAAGAAGCTTTAGGAAAGTTTATGCCAGCTAGGACACATGAGCATTAAAAAAAAACAAAAACCCACCACCACCACCACCATCAAAACCACAGGAGAATAAATGAGATTTTGCTCCTGACATTATTATAAAAGATAAAATAACTGAAAAGGGGGGGAAAGGGGGGAGAGGGCGCTAAAGAATACAACCCACAATGTCAAATGGAAATGATTAATAAAGCTGAGGCAAAGTTTTTCTTAGTGCAGTGTGTAACACGACAGGTCAGGACAAACTCTAATTTCAGTACTTTCCCCCTTAGGGCTAGGGCAGGCAGCAACAGAGAGAAAATCATTTCACAATGAGAAGAGGAAACTGGCTGGCAGGAAGCACTCCCCAAAATAAATAAATATTTTTTTTAATGGTAAGTGAAGAGAAAAAGGTCCAGGGTAGCAAGGTTATAGATATGGTAAAATGTTGATGAAGTAACTGGAACCATCATCCATCGGTTCTGTCGTTAGGCCTTTTTCTTTTCCTTTCTTGCTTACTCTCTTCTTTGATAACCTTATCCATTCCCATGGCTTCAATTATCCCTCCTTTGTGGATGATTCCCAAATCTGTCTCCAACCCAAGCTCTTCTTCTGAGTTATAGCCCCACATATCTTCAGCTGGACATCTCCATTTGGATGTTATCCCAACACCTCAAACTCATGGATCTAAAGATGAAGTCATCACCTTGGGGATAAACTAAGGGTTTATGACCTCAGTTTTTTAAAAAATATATGTTTTGATAACTGTATTTCAGTATAATTGATTTCCTTTGTAGTCTTACATATTTTTTTATTTTATAGGATCTGGGGGGCAGAAGGTGCTGGACCTGGCATCAGCAAGGCCAGAGCTCAAATCCTGCCTGGAGACTTACTAGCTGTTTGATCCTAGACAAGCCACTTAACTTCTGCCTCAGTTTCCTCATCTGTAAAATGAAATCATAGCAGTACCTACCTCACATGGGGTACTGTGAGGATCAAATGAGTTAAAACATTCAAAGTGCTTTGCAGACCTTAAGGTATCATATAAATACTCGCTATTCTTGGCAGTCTACCCTTCAAACAAAGTAATCTTCCTTTTTAAAAAAAATTAATAATTTTCAACTGACAAACATTTGGATTCTCCCTCTCCAACCTCCTGACTAAAGAGAGATAATTAAATTTTTTAAAAAGAAAGAAAAAAAGCTGTCATAACACATATGTAGAGTTGAGCAAAGCAAATGCCTGCATTGGCCATACCCAGAAATGTCTTGTTATCATCCCAGTGCCCAGGTCTGACTGTTTAAGTCTCTTGGTTTTGTGCCTTCCCAATTACCTACTGGATAAAATACAACTACTCACTCTCACAATGAAGCTTATCCATGAACTGATTCCAACCTGCCCTTTTTACAGCTAGGTCCTGATGAGTTCAAATAATGAACCCCAGGAGTGGTCTCATATATTTAAAGTTGTAAGTACATAAAACATGGTCACTGGCTTTAGCCCAGTAGGATTATGCAGTGCAAATTTGAATACTGTGACTTCTTCGTGGATTTCACTATTTAGGCTAAACAGGAACTATTTCATAATTATCCACCTGCTTGTATGCTGTGTAGGGCAACTGGGTGGCAAAGTGGATAAAACACCAGGTCTAGAGTCAGGAGGACCTGAGTTCAAATCTGACCATGAAAACCTCCCAGCTATGTGACGCTGACCAAGTCACTTCACCCTGTTTGCCTCAGTTTCCCCATCTGTAAAATGAGCAAAGTAATGGCAAACCATTCAAATATCTTTGTTGAGAAAACCCCAAATGGGCTCAAAGAGAGTTGGACATGACTCAACATCAACCTATACTTCGTATTTTGGCCAAAGGAGACTGAAGACCATTGATAGTTCTTGCCCTGATCTATCCCCACTGCACACACTTGCACATACATGTCTGTACAGCTTGACAGAACTCCTCGACCCACTTTCTGTCTCTCCACCTATTTACATCCTTCTCTTCCTTCTAGGCTTAGCTTAAGAGCCATCCCCTGACTTGTATTTTATTTATATAGAGAGTCATCATCCCCCAATTCCTTGACAGCAGGAACTGGGTCCTGTTTCACCTTTAGGTGACCAGCACCCAGCACAGAGGGAATGAAAACCAAACAAAAATGATTGCCGAGTTAAGTACCCACAGAAAGAGGTACATGAGTTATGGGAACTTTATTATTAGATTATACACAGGGCTCAACACACTACCTCATTTAATTAATGAAAGATCTGAGAGCTGAGAACCTCCTTCTAACAGGTCATCTGTTTCTTCTCTCAGCATTGTCCTTAAATTGTTCTCAGGCAGAAGATGATATGCAGGCAGAAGTGCGTGCGTGCGTGTGTGCGTGCGTGTGTGTGTGTGTGTGTGTGTGTGTGTGTGTGTGTGTGTGTGTGTGTGTGTTTTAATAAGCTTAGGGCCCCCGGATGCTTTACTTTTCTCAGAGGAATCTTTTCAATTCACTTAGTTGACTTACTAATTAAATTCCATCCTTAAAGATTAAATCATCAGTACAAATTATAATAGTGTTATAAAAGGGCACAAAATGAATGTCTCCATTTTCCAAATGATATGCCTTGCACCTAGCCATAAAGACTTGGCCTTGACCAAATTGCGTTGAGCGGGGAATTTGATAAATAAGGATTCTTCATGAGAACAAACAGCGGCCTTTCTCTCTTTCCTGTGGAGGAACTCATATGTATAGCAGAGCACCAACTCAGCCCAGCCCTCTGGAAGCTGGTTAGCTCAGTTCATTAGAGAGTATCCACCGAACCTATAACTAGGGAGGGTGGGGCTTTGCCTCAGATTGCCAAAATTTAGCGGGTGCTGACAGCACTTCCAGTCCTTCAGCAGTATAAAAGCAGCTGAGCTTAGCACCAATTAGCAAGAATAATTAGTTAAATAGGAAACTACCAGATGGCACATGATTCCTCCTCCTATAGTCCTTCCAGGCCTGGCATTTCTCTGCCTCCACCTTGCCCCCCCAAAAGGGGCCTCTCAGTGTTTCAAGATCTCCACTGCCACCAAGCAGAACTTCCTTGCTTCCCAACTTTATTAAAGATGTTTCATGATGCTAGGGTACAGCTATGTGGCACATTGGGTAGAATGTCAGGCCTAACATCAGGAAAACTCACCTTCTAAAGTTCAAACCTGGCTTCAGACACGTACTAGCTGTGTGACTCTGAACAAGTCACTTAACATTGTTTGCCTCAGTTTCTTCATCTATAAAATGAGCTGAAGAAGGAAATGACAAACCACTCCAGTACCTGGAGTAACCCCAACAACAATTTTCATGCTGCTTGGCCCAATTGCCAAACTTGTATATGGTATTTGGTTCTGCATAATACTGATGAGACCGCAATCCCAAGTTTGAACCAAGGGTTGACCTGTTAGTTTCACTGTATTTTGTGGCCTCCAGACCTCTGGGCAGCTATCTCCAGATGCACCCCTTTGGTCACGATCAGGACCAAGTGAGATAACATGTCTGGGTCAGCACAAAGAGTTGTCTCCCCAACTAATGGTGACATTTATTCTGAGACTTCTCAGAAAGCAGCAAGAGAAACTCAAAGGGGAATCTCAGCCCACTGAATGCATCATTTGATCATTCACTACCTGTAGAGCTTTCGATTAGAAAAGATACAGAGGCGAAAGACAGTATGGTCCTCAGCCTCAAGGAGTTTATAATCTAAAAGAGGGTTACACGGACAGCCCCAATCATCTGAGGATGTAACAGAATTTGAGGAAAGGGCTGGGAATGACCCTTAAAACAAAAGGAGGGCAGAAGCAGCCTGCTATCCCTGGGCCCTCTATCCACTTACTTGGCCTGCTTTTGATTGGTTCCATTGGGAAGAATTTCCAGGTAGGCCTTCCTAGGTAGAACTTGCTAACACCTGGAATCTAGCTTGCCTAATTTCTCTTGCTTGCAAACAAGCAGCACCTACATTTCAGTTTTAAATGCTGTCAGCTCAGTGTTTGCCTGGAAACCATTCTGCACACACTCATAAATTCCTTCCAGAATCACATAGCAGCTGCCTACTAACCCCTCTGAAAAGAAAGGAAGAAAGGGAGGGGCAAAGGGAGGTAAATACCCCTGGACTGTCCAACCTGCTTTCCCAGCAAGATCCCTATCAGATGCTCATACTGAACAAGAACCCAGCAGTGCATTTAATTAATCCCCTCATAATCTAATTCCCCAAGGCCCAGAATGATTTATTAGGAAACCTGCCTTGACTACATTCCACTTTGGCTTTTTGGCTTTCTCAAAGCCATACATGAGCTAACCATGAAGCATGGGGCATGGGAGGATGCTAACAAAGTTACCATCACCTTTCTCTGTTCTTGGCTCTCCCCACCATTGCATGTCTATAAACTGCCTTCCACCTGGCCATAAAGCACACATCCCCACAAATCTCAAGAAAGAAGTTATCACCAGATTGCCAAAACCTTGGCTCCTCTCAAAAAGCCCCCTGTGGCATCAAATCCCATCCAAATCGCCCAGAGTTTCATCTCACATGATGGGGAGGGTAGAAGAGTTGAAACAGTTCCTCCAATTAAGGTCAACCAGGCAGCCCCTGAACCAGTAATAGCCAGCAATGTTCTCTAACATGTACTTCATTAGGACTCACAGTTAAGATTGCAAAAGTTTCATGCACATCCATCAGCATAATAACAGCTTTGGCACGACATCCCATCCCTGGCTGCATTTCTGCTGAGTTCATTCTCTGGTTACTTGTTTTAATGCAAGGCCAGGAAATCAACTTTAAATTTGATTTGAAGATACAATTCATGAAAGATAAAATTCATGTAGAGTCAGAAGACCTATGTTCAAATTCTGGCTTTGTCATATACTACCTGTGCAACCTTGGGCAAGTCACTGAACCAATGTAGGCCTGTATCTTCATCTCTTAAATGAGGGGCTTCAGCCAGATGACTTCTGAGATCTCCTTCCATCTTTAAATCTACTCTCCTAAGAATGTGCATGTTGTATTAAAAAACATTTGCCTGAGGGATAGAATTACTTTCCAACTCAAGCCACTTTTACCAAATGTCTCTCCTTCCTTCTCCCCTTCAACACTCACTCACTCTCCCTCTGTGTATATATGTATATATGCATGTATCTGTATGTATAAATATATGTGTGTACATGTGTATGTGTATGTGTATGTATATGCTTGTATATGTGTGTGTTGTTGTTCAGTGGTTTTTCAGTCATGTCCAATTCTCTGTGAGCTCATTTGGGGTTTTCTTTTTTGTTGTTGTTTTGTTTTTGTTTCTAATTTTGTTTTTAAATCACCTTTCTTTTTTTTAAGTAATAAACATTTTTATTTATAGTTTTGAGTTCCAATTTTTATCCCTCCTTCCTTTTATCCCCTCCCCCCTCCCTGAGGCTGTAAGCAATTAGATATGGGTTTTACATGTACAGTCATGTAAAACATTACCATATTAGTCATTGTCTATAAGAAAACTTGAATAAAAGAAAAAATGAAGGGAAGTGAAAAATAGCATGCTTCAGTCTGTGTTCCATCAATATCAGTTCTTTCTTTGGAGGTAGATAGTATGTTTCATCAATATGTCTTTTGGGATTGTCTTGGATCATTGTATTGTTGAGAATAGTTCAATCATTCACAGTTCTTCATCAAACAATATTGCTGTCTCTGTGCACAACGTTCTCTTTGTTCTGCTCAATTCATTATATATCAATTCATACAAGTCTTTCCAGGACTTCTTGAAATCATCCTGCTTGTCATTTCTTACAGCACAATAATATTCCATCACCATCATATACGACGGTTTGTTTAGCCATTTCCCAGTTGATGGGCATTCTTTGATTTCCAATTCTTAGCTATGACAAAAAGAGCTGCTATAAATATTTCTGTACAAATAGGTCTTTTTCTCTTTTGGGGGATGTCTTCGGGATATAAACCTAGCAGTGGTATTGCTGGTTGAAAGGGTATGCACTGTTCTATAGCCCTTTGGGCATACTTCCAAATTGCTCTCCAGAATGGTTGGATCTTTCCACCAACAGTGGATTAGTGTCATTTGGGGTTTTCTTGGCAGAGATACTGGAGTGGTTTGGCATTTCCTTCTCCAGCTCATTTTACAGATGAGGAAACAGAGGAAAACAGGATAAAGTGACTTGCCCAGGGTCACACATCTCATAAGTACCTGAGGCCAGAGCTGAACTCATTAAGATGAGTCTTTCTGACTCTAGGTCCAGCACTCTATCCACTGTGACACCTAGATGTCCATATTGTATGTATGCATGTGCATATGTATGTGTATATGTGTGTACATGTGTATATTGTATGTATATGCATGCATGTCTGAACCTTCCCTTGCTTTTGAAAGGACTATACCACTGAATCTGTAACCATCCTATTCTTAACTCTCCTTATACATATGGGTTTCTTCACCATGGCACACAGACTGTCACTCACAACCTTGACAGTCAACAGTGATTATAGGATCATAGACTTAGGTCTGCAAAAGACCTTAGAGATTATCTCATTTAACCCTATAGCCTCTCATTTAAAGTACTCCTTGACATAACTTCCAGTCATTTATTCATTCATCCAAGTAGCATGAAATTACTACACACCAAGGGTACAGATTCAAAAATGAAACAATAATACTTGTTTTCAAGGAACTTACATTCTATTGGGGAAGCAACATGCAGCACATAAGTAAACATAAAATGTAAGTAGATATAAAATAGTGGGACAGGGGACGGGCAAGTCACAAGAAAGGAACCAGCAACTGGGAGACAAGAAAAGCCTTAACCTAGTTTTGCAGAAAGCTAGAGCTTCAGAGAGGACAAAGGAGCATATTCTAGGTTCAACGCAAAGACAATATGAAAAAGAAAAAAGAAAATATATCTCCTTTTTCCCATTGTGAGGACCTGGTGGCCATAATTTCTTTCCCAGAAAGCCAATCAAAATACCACATCTGAGCATTTTCTCTTGTTTAACATTACTGTGGTTTAACAGATGATGGTGGGGAACTTATTTCCCTGGGGGTAGCTTGCAAATGAAATGGGCCAACAACATCTAACTGGCATACATAAGGTATTGCCATATCAGATGGCACAGAAAAGACATGTAAGTATAGGGGAATAAGAATAGGGGAGGGAGGGAAAAAAGAGAATTGGAGAAAGGACAAGAATTCCTCTTTTTTTCCTTAAAAATCTGAATCAGGATCAATTATGTTATTGGTATAGGAACTTCCAGAACAGAACAGCACACTATCCACTGTGACATGTTGCCTCTAGAATGCTTTTAGCACCCAGAATTATGTAACCTGATTTTTTTTAGTTAGTCTGATATTTCTAATTCACATTACCTCTGACAACTTTGAACTTCAAAACACTGACTGGAAAAAGGAAAAAATGGGTTAAGTTAATTAGAAAAAAATAACCCCACTGCAATGACTCTGCCCGTGTGTTTGCTTCAAGGCTAAGTATACTTCTGACTTTGCATAAATATGAATTAATAATCCATTTGGAAGCAGGAGGAATAATTATTCTCTCAGCCTGGCAGCATGCCTTGGTGCTACTTACCTGGTGATGAACTGCTATTGAAGATAGGATCTTCTCTTTGCCTACAGAACCAAATCTAGCTGGAAAAAACATGCCCCGCATTTCCCCTTCTCAGGAGAACTTGGTGGAACATTTTTCTCCCTCTCTAAGCAATGTGTGCCTAGGTGACTTCTGTACCCTATCCCAGGAGAATCAGCTGCCAATGACACCATTGTGAAGGCAAGACCATCCGGGAAAGGAAACCTGCCCAAGATAGAACTTTTGGAGTTTTCTAAATTTTGCTCCCACAACAAAGCCCTGATGGTCTTGACCTAGGTACAACTCCACAGAGACCCTCCCCCACTCCCTCCCAATCATGGAATGTCCTCCTTTCTCATCTCTACCTCCTGACTTCCTTCAAATATCAGCTAAAACATTGCCTTCTATAGGAATCCTTTCCTGATACTTCTTAATTAGTGCCTTCCCTCTGTTGATGTTTTCCAATTTATCCTCAATATAGCTTATTTGAACACAGTTGTTTTCATATTGTCATTCCCCCTGACCCCCTCCATACGCCCCATTAGAGTATGAACTCCTTGAGATCAGGGACTGTGTTTTACCTCTCTTTGTACTGCCTGTGCGTATCACAGACTCTGGTCCTTAATAAATGTTTAAGGGGCAGCTAGGTGGTGCACCAACCCTGAATTCAGGAGGACCTGAGTTCAAATCCAGCCTCAGACACTTGATACTTACTAGCTGTGTGACCCTGGACAAGTCACTTAACCCTCATTGCCCTGCAAAAAAAAAAACAAAACAAAACAAAACTTAAAGAGCTTAATAAATGTTTATTGACTGAGTGACCCAATCCCAACCTTTTTTTGGTAAACAAAATAGCTGGGTTTGGTCTAAATTTATCACTTCTCAACAAATAGAGTCCCTTTAGTCCAATACATATTCTAGTAAGAAGTAGGTGATAGGTATTATTATTATCCCCACTTTAAGGTTAAAAAAACTGAGGTTAAGTGACTTCTACAAAGTCATACTGCTAGTATCTGAAGTCAAGATTTGAACTCAGGACTTTCTAACTCTAGGCCCAGTGCTCTATTCACGAGTCCATCCAGCTTCCTCATATAGAGAAGAATCTATAAAAACAAATAAAAACATTTCAACTCCCATCTATTTATACAAAGAATAACATGATCATAGAAAATTAGGCTCATAGCCCTGGAGATGGAAAGGACCTTAGGATCCATTTTGTTGAACGTCCTCATATTGCAGATAAGGAAACTGAGGCCAAGAAAGATGAATGTTTTGCCTAAGTTTCCACAGATAGTAAACATCCAAGATAGAATTTGAAGCAAACTTTTCTGCTTAGTTTCTTTGCACAGAAATGTGCTGCCTCACTCATCCCTCCTCAACAGTTAGAGAAAATTGAAAGTATGCTTCTCAAACATTTGAGTACTGCATGTTCAAATAGAGGGAGCCGGGATTTGAATGCCAGTCTTCTGATTCCAAATCCATTCTTCTCTCCATAGCACTGCACCGCTTCAAAAGAAACCTCCAGGGGGCAGCTAGGTGGCGCAGTGGATAGAGCACCGGCCCTGGAGTCAGGAGGACCTGAGTTCAAATCCGGCCTCAGACACTTAACACTTACTAGCTGTGTGACCCTGGGCAAGTCACTTAACCCCAATTGCCTCACTAAAAAAAAAAAAAAAAAAACCTCCACAATATTGTTTAAGGTCTGGAAATACAACCTGAGGATTCATTCTCTTGAAATCCCAATGCCAGTGTCTTCCAGGACATCTTAATCTCTTAGCAATGAGGTACAGAATGGAGTGAAGGCAGATCTTGACTCTTCACATGTGGCCAGCCAAAAGGGATGAGAATGGATAAACGACAGAATCAAGAGACCCCAGAAGAACGGGGTCCAAAGAGTGACTCACTGCTCCATATGTGGATGTTGGATGCTTCCTGGGTCACCTCTACACTTTTTCTATGAGGAGTTGAGAAACACAAGAGCATCTGCTTTCTACCCTTTGTCCTTCAGCAAACAGTTTAATTTGCTTTGGGGAATCTTGTTTTTGTATATGACAGTGTAAAGAAGAAACAACACATCAGCTCAGCTCTTGACTATGCCAACAGAAGGCACTGGGGCTTGATTACTGAGCTGATGGGAAAAGGACGTGAAAGCAGAACTGGGACTATGGGTAGAAAAAGTGGGCAGCTGCCTAGAGGATAACATTCAGGGGATGGCAATAAGCAAACATTTTAAAATTCTACTCTCAATAAATGTGATAATTTTGAAAATTTTGCTTTCCCTGAGACTTTAACCAATAAGCATTTATTAAGCACTTCCTATGTGCCATGCCCTAGGGATACTACAAAGTCAAAAATGAAATACTTTGGAGCAGCTAGGTGGCACAGTGGATAGAGCACCGGCCCTGGATTCAGGAGGACCTGAGTTCAAATCTGACCTCAGACACTTAACACTTACTAGTTGTGTGACCCTGGGCAAGTCACTTAGCCCCAACTGCCTCATACACACACCAAAAAATGAAATACTTCCTGCCCTCCAGAAGCTTACAATCTAGCTGGGGTAGACAATATACATATATACATATATACAAATGCGTATACACATATTTGTATAAAAACTGGTACAAAGCCATTTGGGAAGGAAACACTACCAGTTTAAGAGGGTCAGGAAAAGCCTCATACAGAAGGTGGTTGCTTGAATTGAGACTTGAAAGAATTTAAAGAGGTAGAGGTGATGAGATAGAATATTCCAGATGTTGAGTACACCCAGTCCAAAGAGACAGAGACAAGAGCTAGAGAGCCATAGATGAGATGCTGTAGGGAGGTCAGTGTGGCCAGAGAGTGGCATCTACAAAGGAGATCAATGAGCTTTGTTCTGGATTGTTGTTTCAGATGCCTGATAGGATGCCTGGTCTAATAGGCACTTGGTGTTGTGGGCTGGAGCTCAGGAAAGAGACAAGAGATAGATATCTAGCTCTAGGAGTCCTCTTCATAAAGATGATAATTGTGAGCTGAAGGTCAGCAAGAAAGAATTTTTTTTAAGTCATACACACAATAATGAAAGAGTGAATCCTCCAGAAAAGAGTAACATACAGCAGGGACAATTGTTAAACCTCCAACAGGGAACCTGTTGCCTCAGCTCAGCTCTGGGTGGTGGATATAGCTAGACTTGGGAATAGAAAGATGACATCAGATCAGAATTGTGAAAATCCATTTTTTGCATCTAGTACATGTGATTTGCAAGTCCTATTTTTCATGATAATAATAAATTTATTTATTTAGAATTTCCCCCAAGTTACATGTAAAAACAAATTTTCACATTGATTTTTTTAAACTTTGTGTTCCAATTTTAAAACTTTGTGTTCCAAACAAGTCTTATTGGGGGGGGGGACAATGAGGGTTAAGTGACTTGCCCAGGGTCACACAGCTAATAAGTGTTAAGTGTCTGAGGCTGGATTTGAACTCAGGTCCTCCTGAATCCAGATCTGGTGCTTTATCCACTTTGCCACCTAACTGTCCCAACAAGTCCTATTTTTTTTTTGGTGGGGCAATGGGGGTTAAGTGACTTGCCCAGGGTCACACAGCTAGTAAGTGTTAAGTGTCTGAGGCTGGATTTGAACTCAGGTACTCCTGACTCCAGGGCCGGTGCTCTATCCACTGCGCCACCTAGCCGCCCCCAAGTCCTATTTTTTAAGACAAATCAGGAGACAGGGCCCTGGAACACATCTCATATTAGGAAGATAGAGACCCCAGGATCCTGCAAGGCCTCTACCAATGAGATCACCACTGGAGGATAGGGTGGGAGAGAAACCAGGAGGATCTTACCTGAAGGTTTCCAGGAGAGAAATACAAGCCAGTTGCCAACTAATAGCTTTTTCTTTTAAATTTTCTTTTAGGAGTTTTTTCTTGCTAAGCTCTGTGGCATCCACATTGCTAAAGAAGGAGGTAGCTTGGTGAAGTGATAAAATTGGGTTTGGAGTCAGAGAACCTGAATTTGAAATCCTGAGCCCAGGAGCCAACCAAATCAGGTCAGACTTAATACCTGTGTAACTATGGCAAGTCACTTAAGGTCTTTGGCCTCAAATTTCCTCATCTTCCAAATGAGGGTGGTGCCATGGATGGCTCTAAGAATCTTTCTACCTCTCCGTATATGATCATTGATCTCATAAAGGCAAATTTAGTCAATGCCCCCTCTTAATTGAGTTCCAGTTGCCTTGGGCTAGTTATAGCTTTGCACTAACTCTGAGAGAGAGAGACAGAGACAGAGACAGACAGAGAGACAGAGAGAGAAGGGGACAGGGAGGGAGGGAGGGAAAGAAGGAGAGAGAGAGACAGAGAGAGACAGAGAGAGAGAGAGACAGAGAGCAGATCTCAGTATGACCTACAGATCCAGCAACACTATTTTTGAGGTAGCTGGAGCCTGTTGAGAAGCAACTGAAATCCAGGTGAGAGTTAAGACTCCAAAAAAATATGTCAATTAATCCAGCTCAGTCATTCTTTCCCGTAGGCTAGTGTTACCAGAGGAAAGAAACTGTGAGAAGAAAACATAAAAAGGACATCCCATAATATCCATCCCAGTTCCTTTTAGGAGTTTTACCTAAACGTTGCCATGACAAGGTAGACACAAGTCTGTCCTCACTGTGAACTGCAATCTTTGACTTGACAGAAAGCTCCCATTTGAGATCCAAGGACAGTAAATAACAGGCCAGGATCACAGCAGCGTTTGTTGTTGTTGTTGTTGTTTGTTGTTGTTGTTGAGGCTGAAACCTGATATTACTTGATCACCAGGAGTAGTCTTGAGAGGTGGGTTGTTTGTTGTTTTTTTTTTTACCCCTCACTATCCTTCCTTCCTTACCTCCCTCTCTCTCTCCCCTACCACCACTCTCATCTCCCTCTTACATATTATAGAAGAAAAATAATCAAGGGCTTTTGGCAAGGGAACAGAAAAGTGGGAGAAATCATAAGGAAGAAAGATCTGGAAACGAAATAGAGTTGGCAACATCATGCCTGTGCTTAGGTTGACTCTATGTTACAAGAAGAGGAAGCCTATTATCCCCCCCAAAAAAAAAAAAAAGGACCTGGGAATCCCTCAGAATCATGATATTAGGATCCTGAAGTGTAAGCTGAAAGGGACTAGGGATATCATTTTGTTATTGCAAAGATGAAAATGGAGTCCTTGTTTGTCCTTTGTTTTCCATGAGGACCAATGACATCATGGGTGATAACTTGACTTCTGCATGAATTGGATTTCAGTGAGGCAGAGTTGCACAAAGTCATCAGCCTCACTCTCTCTTCCAGAATTATGGAAGTCCAGTGGCAAGACAAATGGAGTCCTAGACAAACTATGAGTGAGGGACAGAACCTGAACTAGAAACCAGCTTCCTTATGCAAAAAAGACCCTGACATCCCCTGGAGCTGTTAAAATAAAAAGGAAAACAAAAATAAATGTGCTGTGTTTCCAATCACATATAAAAATGACATGAATAAAAAAAACACTACATTTTTCAGGATTCCCAGAGCCTACAGTGCACTCAGGAGGAAAACCCCCTAATGCAAATCATTTATTGTCAATAATCAATTTTATATGATGATGATAACTAACATATATATATATATATATATATATATATATATATATATATATACCAGGGACTGTGCTAATCACTTTACAATCATTCTCTCATTTGATCCTTCCAATAGCCAAGGGAACTAGGTGCTATGATAATATTCATTTTACAGATGAGGAAACTGAGGCAAATAAAGGTTAAGTGACTTGTCTAAGATCACACAGATAGCAAGTAGACTATTTGAGGCCACATCTGAATTTGCATCTTCCTGACTTCAGGCCTGGCATTCTATCCACGGCACCACCTAGTATATATTTAAGAGCATGAGTGAAAAGTATACTAGATAACACCAGGCACCATATTGCAAAAAACAGCCTAACAATGCTGAGTTTCACAGCCAATCACCCCCAAACTGCTACAATCTGTCGATCAGAGTCTTCATTTCCAGGCGCAAGGTCACTTCAGGAGCTACATAATTTTGGATCTAAACTTCTTCTTCTGAGACCAGAGCTGATGAGGAAACAGAACTGAAAGAGTCATCTCACTCACTCAGTCCTTGGAACTGTGTTGTAAAATGATGAGATTAGACAATATCAAGTATTCTTAACCTGGGGTCCACAATTTTTTTTTTTAGTGAGGCAATTGGAGTTAAGTGACTTGTCCAGGGTCACACAGCTAGTATGTGTTAAGTGTCTGAGGCCGGATTTGAACTCAGGTACTCCTGACTCCAGGGCCAGTGTTCTATCCACTGCACCACCTAGCTGCCCCCACAATTTTTTTTTTAAAAAAACATTGCAATAATTGTATTTTAGTGTAATTGGTTTCTTTTGTTATCCCGTGGTTTTTATTTTGTGTATTTAAAAACATCATGCTGTGAAGGAGTCCCTGGGCTTCCCCCAAACTCCTGCCAAAGGGATCCATGATACATGGTAAAAGGCTAAGATTCTTAGCCTATATTGGGTGATCTCCAGAGTCCTCTGCACCTCCAATATTCTATGAAGCTACCCAGGATCCAACCCACCCAGGGACAAATGAAACAAACACAATTAATGGACAGAGTTGTATGGGGGACATGTTGGGGTTCACATGCCCCTTGCAGTTATCCTAGTAGTGAGAGGTTGGGCTTAACCATGCAAACTACTCTCTCTCCTGGTCCCACTTATAGCCAAGAGCATTCATTTGTGAGATAGCTGCCTGGGGTCAGGGTGCAAGCTAAGGCCATGGAGCAGGCCTAAACTAATTGGCCCATATAGGGATTGAACCCGTGACCTTGGCCTCATTAGTACCATGCCCTAACCAAACGAGCTAACCAATCACAGATTATTGTCTAATAAAGAAGTCCCAGAGAATGACATACCCACCAAGGTTGCCCAGCTTTAAGCAGGAAATAAATCAGTTGGAAGAAATGTGTACGGCTCCTGCTCAAGAGACGAAAGCTAGCACTGAACATTTTGGGGCAAAGAACCATGGCCACATTTACAGAATAATCATACCGCTTCCCCAAATAGCTGAATCTCAAGTGAATTTGGCAGCTTGCTTCTGCTGCTTGGGTGTCAACCAGATGCATTTGTCTGGCTCCCTCCCGGCCTTGTAGATTCACTTATAATATCAAGAATGGAGAGCTTGCTAGGCTCAGACAGTAAGGAGCCTGAAGGCTAAAGAGGAGAGCATCCTTGCTTAACTAAACACCACAGACAGTCAAGACAGGAAGTCCTGAGCTCTGCATCCCAAACTGGGATTTTTCAAAGTGTTTGAAAAAGATTTTCTTTTCTTCATCATGGAATCATGGGTATAGAATTGGAAGTGACCTTGGAGATAGCCTAGGCTAACCACAATCATTATACAAATGAGGAAATTGAGTTCCATACAAGTGAAGTGACATGCTCATGATCACAGAGCTCACGATCCCAGCTTCTATAAGGCAGGTAGGTGGTGCAGTGGATAGAGCACCTGGCTTAGAGTCCATAAGACCTGAGTTCAAATCTGGACTCAGACATTTATTAGCTGTGTGACCCTGAACAAGTCACCAGACCTTGTTTACTTCAGTCTCCTCATCTGTAAAATGAGCTGGAAAAGGAAATGACAAACCACTCCAGTATTTTTGCCAGTAAAACCCTATATGAGTTCATGAAGCCATACACAAGTGAATGACAATTTAAATCTCATCTCTAGAACTCCAAATCCATCACTTTCCATTTCAGTCTTAACTAATAAAGCAACTGAATATATGATTCTATCATCTATCGATCATCAAGCCTGCTTGTATTTGCACTAAGGGCCACATCTTTGATGTCCCAGAGACTCACCACCAGGCCACTGCCCAAGTAGTTGAGAGTCCTGTGCGAGGAAACCTTGAGGGCCACCCTGAGATTTTTGAACCTTCTAATTACCTCCTTTCATCAGGAGAGCTCCTCCAATCAATTGATGAGCCTGGCCTCATGTTTCCCAGTGGTTGTGGTACTCCCATTCTTTCTTACTCTCCTCATCCTAATGACACTACTATTTCCCAGAATTCCAAAGAACAAATCACCCTCCTTAACACCTGCTCTCTCATTCTGATCCATCTCAATCCTACCAACCCAATCTCCCACTCCAGATCTGCTCACCCCTTTATTCTTCTCTAGAATTAACAAACTTCATTTCATTTTAAGTCTCCTTCTAACTTCTCATACTAACTCAGACCTGGCTCCCCAAGGAAGATATTACATATCCAGCCACCCTTTCCTAAAACCATTGCACATTTTTTTATCATAAGTCCATCTTTAACATATCCACTTCTAGACACTTTCCTCACTCCAAAACTTCTCCCTTCTTTTTTGATTCATTCTAATCTGAATTTATCACCCAATAAAATCCTGGAAATTACTATCTACTGAGCCCCAGAACATTCTATCTCCTTTCTCTTTGAATTTGATTAATGGTACACAATCTCCCTCTTCACTTTAGCTCATGCACTCATACTAAGGGATTTTCATATATAGGTTGATATTCCCTCAAATGGTTTTATTTCCCAGTTCCTTAATCTACTTAGATGACATACCCTATTCCTCTACCTCACCTTAAACATACATAGTAATTACACATACCTTTGATATTGCCTTCACCCATAACTTGTCTACTTCTATATTTAAGAACTCCAAAATTCCTTTGTATGATCATAACTTTCTGTCATTCCATTTCTTACTATGTTTTACTGTTCCTAAATTTATTCTTCATGCTCTAATCTCTTCTACACTCAGTACATTCTGAAGTTTGACCCTTAATGAACAATTTCAACTGTACACTGATCTCTCCTCGTTCTTTTGTCCTTTCTACTTCTATACTTCTCAACAGAACTAGAGGAATCTTGATGATTTTGACCCACTACAAATTTATGTTATATAATCTCATCTGGAATTTTACCCAAGAAAGGCAATCCTCTGGTTGTTCAGTCATATCTGACTCTTCATGATCCCGTGGACCACCCTCTCCATGGGGTGTTCTTGGCAAAGATACTGGAATGGTTTGCCATTTCCTTCTCTTGTGGATTAAGACAAACCAAAGTTAAGTGACTTGCCCAAGGTCACATAGCTAGTAAGTGTCTGAGGCCAGATTTTAACTCAGACCTTCCTGACTCCAGGCACGGTGCTCTATCCACTGAGTCACTTAGCTTCCCTAAGGAAATCCTCTACCCTTCCCTAATTGATCAGCTATTTCACTCAACGTAATGATTGTTCCAAACCTTCTCTTCTTTGTTCAATCCTGCCATGTCACCCCTCATCACTTCCCCACCCATTATGCTAAAGATCTCACCTTCAAACTTTATGTAGGAAGTTAGGGCCATTCGCCTTGAGCTTCCTCTTCATAAAATGCTTTACATATATTGAAGCATCATATAAATGTAAATTATTATTCTTTTCCCATTTTTGCTAAATGAAAGGGAGGTAGGGTGATCACTTAGAAAAAAATGGGAAAGAATCATTATTATAAATATATATAAACACACACATATATATATATGTGTGTACATATGCATAAATGCATATCCTTAATTGGTTCTCTTTAAAAAAAAATTTTGTGCATGTATGCATTGTATAAGAAGGCTTTATCCTCCTTAAACCCATCATTGCTCTTTGGGTTCTATGGAATCTTGACTGTGCCAAGATATTCTATGATTCTTAGTCATATATTCCTTTGCACTGGTTATCTTCTTTGCTTAGAATGCACTATTTCCTCACCTCTGCCTCACAGAATCCCCCTCATCCTTCAAGATCAAAGCCCTAACTTTTACATGAAGCCATTCCAAACTACCCCAACTGCTAGTGTCTTCCCTTCCTATCTCATATTTATTTTAACATATTCTGCATTCTTCTTGGGGGTTTTTTTTCATTCTCTAAGAGGACCATGACATCGGGGTGATGTCATGACTTGCACTGAATTGGATTTAAGTGAGGGAGGGGCTGTACGAGGTCACCAGCCTCAGTCTCTCCTCCAGAGCCATCTGGGTCTAATGGCAAGATATAGATCAGGATGACTAGAAATGGCCTGGGATGTTTAAGAGAATTGGGGTTAAGTGACTTGCTAGTCACTTAGCTAATAAGTGTCTGAGGTAAGATTTGAACACAGGTCCTCTTGACTCCAGGGCCAGTGCTCTGTCCACTGTGCCACCCAGTTGCCCCCAAGGAGACTTGTTGTCTCCTCCTATGGAATATAAGCAGCTGCTTGAGAGTAGGTAGGTAACTGTTTCATTCTTTGTCTTTGTATCTTTAACTCCTAGTAAAGTGCCTGAAACATAACAGTACTTAACAACTACTTGTTATCAATGGATTCTCCCCCACTCCACTCACAATCTATAATCTGTAATCTGATAAATGTTATCAGATGAATGCAATAGTCTGGCAGGTCTTAGACTAGCTGCCTTGCAAGGGGACTCCATAACTTCATAGGTTGTTTTTCTATAATTTGCTGCATGGATTCTCCCTCATTAAACTGTGAATCCCTTGGGAGGGGGGATGCAATGAGGGTAAGGTGACTTGCCAAGAGTCACACAGCTAGTAAGTGTCAAGTGTCTGAGGCTGGATGCAAGGACCATCTTTTACTTTTCTTTGTATCTACAATACACAAAGCCTACTACATAGTAGGTGATTAATTTATTGATTGACTGACTGACTCAAGGTCTGCTTCTTCTCTGCTCAGGAAAAGAGGAAACTGTCTCTGGTTTGGAACTGAAGGGTAGAGTATTATCTACTACAACAGTGGTAGTCTAGGCAGGGATAATAGTCTTGTTAGACAACAAGAGTCTGTTCAGTTGAATTCTGTTTATTCCATTCTATTTTTCAGCAAGTCTATTACTTTTATAAGGTTCCTCACCTTCTGTTCTAAGCTATTTATTCTCAGTTTTATTTTCCCCCTTGACCTCTAATTTCATTTTTTTTAAATCTTTTCTTTTTTATCTATCTCTTCCTTTCATTCTTAAAGTTTTTGTAGCCAAGTTTTTTTTTTTTTCCTCTGAAGCTCTACTTGTAGTTGTTATGAGATTATTTTCTTCTTCTGGGTTGACTTCTTGGACTTCTCTTAATCCATAGCTTTTCTCTCTTGTGTTTAGTATTTTCTTCTGCTTATTCATATTTTCATTTTTCCTATTTTCCTATTTTCTTGGATTGGGATTTTGTACTTAGGATGGTCCTCACTAGGACTCTTGGATGGATTGAAGAAGTCTTGCTTACTCCTGTTCTTTAAAGATAGGGATTAAACAAAAATAAAGATAGGGATTGTTTCATTTTTGTCTTTGTATTTCCTGTGCCTAGCATATAATGTGTATAATAAATGTTTGTTGACTTGAATTCGTGGTGCTTGAAGTCTTGTATGTGGCTGGTAGAAAGTAAACATCTCTGAGTAGAATGAAGACCACAGAGCCATAGACTGATAACTAGAAGGAACCTTGGAGATCATTTCATTGAAACCCATTTTACAGATGAGAAAACAGTGGCCCAGAAAAGTTAAATGATCAAGGCCACCCAGCTAGTAAGAGACAAAACTAAGGGGCAGCTTGGTGGCTCAGTGGATAGAGCACTGGCCCTGGATTCAGGAGGACCTGAGTTTAAATTTGGCCTCAGACACTTAACACTTACTAGCTGTGTGACCCTGGGCAAGTCACTTAACCCCAATTGCCTCACCAAAAGAAATAACAAAAAAAAGAGAGACAAAACTAAGCTCTGAACTCAGGTTCTCTGACTCTAAATCCAACACACTTGCCAGTGAAGGCAAAGGCTGTTTCCTTTGTTTGTAGTTTTATCTCTATTGCTTAAGACTCAGAAAAGAATGTCCTTACCCTCAAAGTCCTTCCCATTTTTCAAATGGATCAGCATCAAGAATAGATATGCTTGGGGCAGCTAAGTGGCACAATGGATAAAGCACCAGCCCTGGATTCAGGAGGACCTGAGTTCAAATCCAGCCTCAGATACTTGACATTTACTAGCTGTGTGACCCTGGGCAAGTCACTTAACCACCATTACCCCGAACAAAAAAAAAAAGAATAGATATGGTTTTATCAATGGAAATGGAATTAAGGAAGATGCCTTCCCATCTGCTTTGGTGTTACACCTTCAGAACCAGGGTGGGTCTTTCAAGTGAAACCTCCTCTAAATGCTGTCTTCTTTAAGAGTAGGAATTGTTTTGTCTTTCTGTTTCTGTTTTTTGTTGTTCAGTTGTTTCAGTTGTATCTGATTCTTCATGAACCCATTTAGGGTTTTCTTGGCAAAGATACTGGAGTACTTTGCCGTTTCCTTCTCCAGTTTATTTTACAGATAAGGAAACTGAGGCAAACAGGGTGAAGTGACTTGCCCAGGGTAATATACCTAGTAAGTGTCTGAGACTGGATTTGAGTTCACATCTTCCTGGCATTCTATCCACTGCACTGCCTAGCTGCCCTCAGCATTTAACACAATACTTTTAATCAAACTTACTAAGTACTTTTGAAAATCATTCATCCATAGAAGTGCTTCTTAAGTACTTTTTAGATCATTCATTCATTCATTCATTCATTCATTCATTCATTCATTCATTCATTCATTCACTCATTCATTCCCAGTAAGCACTCAATAACCACTTAGAGAACTGCATTAAACCAGAAATGTGAAGTTCAACAGCAACAGAGAAAGGAAAGGAAAAGTCCATTTTTAAGGGTATATCCTCTTTACCACTAGAGAATTATTCAGGGGATATATTTCTCACCTTGGGAAGGGAGAAGCAGGAATAAAATTAGCCACAGGACCAAGATGCAGTTGACACAAGCCCTGTATGAGGACATATGTATGTATGTATGTATGTGTGTATGTATGTATGTGGGGGTGGGTAGGTAGGTGGGTATGCTGGAATGAGGGAGGGAGATACTAAAGAACAGAAAATATGGCTTCCACACTTAGGAACTTATGATCTAACAAGGGGAAATGACCAATGATGATGATGATAAATAATAATGAAATATTTTGTGTATAAAAACATACAACATAAATGTTTATGGAAACACATAGCTCATTATACCCAGGCCTTCAGAACCCTAAGCAACCATGAGATCAACAATTTCTTCTGGAAAATGAAAGAATCAAGATTTTTGGAAAAGGAAAATACTAATTTCTCCTTTCAGGGATTCTGATTTAAGGTGAAAAAGCAACTTTATCCCTATTTATTCTTCTGCTAAGTAACAGACTGCTTCCCACCATCTTACAGTTGAAGGAAAGATTGTCTAGCTCTTGGAAAGGGGAAAACCTGCCCAACTTGCTGAACCACAACCCCTGCTGCTCTGAGCAGGGCCCCCTCCTCGCCCAACACACCCTATGGGGGGAGTTCTGTTGGAACTGGAAATTTAATTAACAAAATGCTAACATGTAATTTAAGAAGAAAAAAAAAGTGTTATCACTAAGTTAATAAGAGAAGTATTTTAATTACAGTATTTAACAAGTTATGACCATACCACCAAGCTCTGGCTTGGGAAGGATCTGTATACTTCGGGAATCTCAGGAGAGAGATAGAGAAAGAATATGAAAAAGGTGGGGAGGGGGAGCAGAATTGGATTAGTCCTGAATCCACAGATTCTTTCTGCATTTCTATGCATTCTCTCTCTAAGCTCAGCTCTTATGCTGTCCTATAAGCTCCTAAAAGTAGAGTGTCTCACCTCCCATGACTCAGAGAAGGCTAACTGGATTCTCCCTTTCTTCTTGGCCAGTTTCCCTGCTAAGCTGTGTGTGTGCACAGTCCTGGATAATAAAAGCAAAACAAAACAAAAATCTACTGTCTGTCTTTAATTTGTCCTTACTAGCCAAAGGTGTACTCTTCTAGGGGTGACATTTTCCCCAAGAGTGGTCAGTCCCAAATCCCAATAAAAGGACACTCTCGAAGCTTTCAAAGTCAGTTCCATTTCCCCAGTTTTGGGAATAGTGTGCCTCATAAAGAAAATCAGTGAGGAAGTCATGTGATAGCAATGCCAGCCTATCCCTCTACTCTTACTGCTCCTGTGCTCTGTTCTTTGAAGATCTTTTTCTGAGCTTTTTCTGCCTCGGGCTGAGGTACCAGTATGGATGGTCTCTTTCTTCTTCTCCTGTCTACCTGTAATTCTCTTGCTTGTGTGTGTGTGTGTGTGTGTGTGTGTGTGTGTGTGTGTGTGTGTGTGTTTGGTGAGGCAATTGGGGTTAAGTGACTTGCCCAAGGTCACACAGCTAGTAAGTTTCAAGTGGCTAAGGCTGGATTTGAACTCAGGTCCTCCTGAATCCAGGGCCAGTGCCCTATCCACTGCGCCACCTAGCTGCCCTATGTAATTCTCTTGCTACTTCCAACTGTGTCCTACAACCCCACCCTTGGGGCAGCCAAGTGGTGCAGTGGATAGAGCACTGGCCCTGGAGTCAAGAGAGCATGAGTTCAAATTTGACCTCAAGACACTTACTAGCTATGTGACCCTGGGCAAGTCATTTAATGCCAATTGCCTCAAACATCCAGGCCATCTCCAGTCATCCTAAAATATTGGAGCCAGATGGCTCAGGAGGAGAAAGTGAGGCTGGTGGCTTTGCACAACCCTGCCTCACTTAAATTCAATTCACTGTAAGTCATGACATCATCTCCCAATATCATGGTCCTCTTCAGAGGAACAACAGTCAACAACCCCACCCTAGCCTCAGGAGATACATGGGAAGTTGGGAGGGGGAAGGGGTCACAGGCATAACCCAAGTAACAAGCCAATACAAAATTGGAAGGGGGCGTGAAGGAGGGAAGTAATATTGACAATGAAATATCATATCAGTCATTCCTGCTTTAGTCTGAACCTGTGAGGAGAACTGCTAGAGGATTAGTCCCAGGAATTAGTTCAGATGGAAGAATGTATATGTGTCGTCCCTTCCAAGAAGTAACTCCAAGAACCCGCTACACCTTCTCTCACCTATTCCTTAGACTCCCAGGTGCCAGATGTTAGGGTCCCTTGACTGCAAGGGTTCTTTGACCTCTGACACATATGTCAGAGAGAATAGGAATTAGTGTCATTATGATGACTTCAGACCCCTCTTCTGCCAATACACTTAGGTCTACAGCCTAAGGAACAGTTTAGGGACAACACCCCGGGTGCTCTGCCTTTACAAGCTGCCATAAGTGACCTAAGAGAGGGAGATAGGCCAATGCCCTCCTCGGGGTTCTTCGCAGAGCCACTGCAGCCTCCCTGTTCCAGCAATGCGTCTGCCCTGCTTCCCTGATTGCAATGACCCTAGGGATTCAGGATCTCTTCTCACAGGACTCTCTCAGATCAAGTCTCATCACCATACTTTCACATATAATGATAGGCTCTCATTTCCTGGGTGGGACACCCATCTACAGCCTCAAGTCGAGTTTTTGTTCCTCAAACCCTTCAGCAGCCAAAACAATTGTTTTCTTCTTGTTGGGAGAGAACTGTCTAAACCCAGTCCTCCAAACATTTCACTCAGTTCCCTTGCCCTGAAAAACTCTTAGCATTTATTGACCATCAAGGTCAAGCCTTTCTCCAGCTTATTGGAAAAGAGAACAGACCAGATGTGCCTTGAAAGGACCACTCCCATGTTATGTACAAGGGGCAGGAAAAGCGAAAGGAAGATGGAGGCTCAGCCCTGGCCGATGATGCAAATTGGGAATGAATGGAAGTTGGGTTGGAGTTCTAGGGACCCTAGCTGTTAACAATAATAATTAAGGCATATGGTGCTTTCACGTTTGCAAAGTCACCTCCAAGCAAGATTCCATTTAAACCTCAGAACAACCCTGTAAGGTGTAGATACTACCAGTATTATCATGTTATTATTGCTAATTTATAATGGCGAAACCCTGAGATTAAGTGATTTGCCCAAGGTCATAGAACCAGGATTTGAACTGAGGACTTTCTGATCCCAACTCATTCCTCTATCCATTGGATAACTCTACCTCTCTAAAGGAGAGTGAGGAAAGGGGGAGCTAATGAAAGCATTTAGAAAAATTCTCAACCTTGATATTGTTTATAGATACTGGAGAACTAAGAGAAGCTATAAAACCTGAGTTTGAGTCTTTCAAAGTGGTACTAATTACAGGCAATTATGTGAATTACTTAACATTTATGGCTAATTACCATTCAGCCCAATGATTACTGTTCACCTCATTAATATAGGTCAGATTAACTTTGTTGTAGATTTTATTTGATTACAGCAATAAACACAGCTCAGAATTCTCTATTGCTCCAGGAATGTAGTCTTTTTGTTGTTCGTTGTTTAGTCGTTTCAGTCATGTCTGACTCTCCATGAGCCCATCTGGGGTTTTCTTGGCAGAGATATAGGAGTGGCTTGCCATTTTTTCCAACTCATTTTACAAACGAGGAAACTAAGGCAAACAGGGTAAAGAGACTTGCCCAGGGTCACACAGCTAGTAAGTGTCTGAGACTAGACTTGAACTCAGGTTTTCCTAACTCCATGTACTTTGGACTCTGTGGAGATAACTATATCCTTTGTTGTCTCTCACACGTGTGTTTCTTTCATCCTTTTTATAGTTTTGGGAATTTTCCAACCTTTTCTTAAATTTCCCTTCATGTATCTTAAACTTCTGTTCTGCATAGCTAAGAGGCTTTAGTGTGATTTGGTTCAAGTCTTACTTCTGACACATACTGGTTGTGTCACCCTAGACAAATCACTTAACTTCTCAGTGTTCCTCCCAACACCCCCCCCCCCCCCCCCCCGCAAATCTATCAAAGACTTTAAGTTACAGGGCAAGAAATTGATGATCTGCATAGATAAAGGGCCCGTAGGTGGTGCAATAGATAGAATACTGGACCTAGAGTCAGGAAGACTCATCTTCCTGAGTTCAAATCTGGTCTCAGACAATTACTAGCTGTGTGACCCTGGACATGTCACTTAACTCTGTTTGCCTCGCTTTCCTCAAATGTAAAATGAGCTGGAGAAGGAAATGACAAACCACCTTAGTATCTTTGCCAAGAAAACCCCAAATGGGGTGACCAAGAGTCAGACACAACTGAAAGGACCAAAAAACAAGGGCAACAGATAGAAAAGGCCTCCTCACTGAGAGCTCCAAAAGTGGATGGAATCACAGCATTGTACCATAAACCTCCCCACCTCCTCAAAAACAACAACCACCACAAGAAAAATGTTACTCATTTACACTAGTGTCCTAATGAGGTTCACAGATGAGGACAGATGATTCAAGTGATAGCAAAATGAATTATAGAATTATAGAGACTTACAATTAGAAGAGACTTTGGCAATATGGTGCCATGGAAAGGGAATCCTGGTTGGAATCAGAGAACCTCGGTTCCAATTTTAGCTCTGGTATTAACTAATCACCTGTGTAGCTTCTGGAAAGACACATTTTATTTCTGGGCCTTAGTTTTCTAATCCGCAAAATGGGGACATAGGAGTAAATGATCCCTACTGTCTCTTCTAACTCTAGATACTATGATCTCATAAGTTATCAAGCACAGCCTCCTACCCAGGGCACACATAGAGTGGATTAGAATTCACTGTTTCGTATATATGACTAATTGTTAAAAAATCCCTCCCTATAACATGAATCTGTTTTCAGAGAATGCAGGGTAAAGATCAAAGGAACAGGGGACTGAGAAACTGGAAAGACGGAGGACTCAGGCAAAGGTCTACGGCTTCTTAAACTGACAGAAAATAAACCAGCACCTCTGTTACCATGTCTGTGGTATCTTCTGGGTATACTGCAAAAGCATCAGAACTGGATTCAGGAAGGCTTGAGTTCAAATCCCGTCTCAGATACTTATTTATGTGTTTTTTAAAATCTAAATTGTGGGTTCTAATCTGCCCCCGCCCCAGTCTTGGGGGAAAGCTGGCTAAAATCACTGATAAATTCAGCAAGAGTTTAGGCTTTTAAAGATTTATTAAAATATATCTTATAAGTTAGTGAAGAGAGAGAGATTGAGAACAGATTCCTTATAGCATGGAAATCCTAGCTCAGATCTAATTCAGTATAGCCAGAGAGGAAGAAAGCAATTTCCTTTCTTAGCAGCCCACGTGAAATCTCTCACCAAGCAGGTGTCTGACTAAGAGGGGCCCTTCTGTTTTCTCTCTGCTGCTAGCCTCATTCCTTCTCACCAAAAAGAGTGAACTCTTCCGTGTGCGAGTGTCCACTTCCTATTTTCTCTTTCCTTCCCTGAAAGGGGAGGTCCTTCAAGTTGGTTGGCTGAGAGTGGTCCCCTACTGACGTCAGTAGTACACCAAGATCGCACTCAGGGCTGGCCAGGTGTGGCTACAATCAAATCATCCCTAAGTAGGTACTTAGTCAGTTTCTCATTCTCACCCAATTCAAACAATACTAAATCAATCAGGTGGGACCCCTGGGCATCTGTTAAGTTCCATTATTTTATCACATTTAGCTGTGTGATCCTGGGCAAGTCAATTGAATTCTTTCGGCTTCGGTTTCTTCATCTATAAAGTGGGAATCGTAATAACTACCCTTGCCTCATAGTGTTTTTGTTAATGATCAAATCAGAAAACATATAAAGCACTTTGCAAACCCTAGAGAATATACATAAATGCTAACTATGTTGTCGATGACGATGATCTCAACACTGCCCCAACTCCAACATACCATCACCATCTTGAGGTTACTATTCAGCTAGTGCCAAATGAAAATTCAACAGTGTTCCTAGAAGCACAGAACTATGGCCTACCTCCTAGATTTCAACCTGAGGTCCATAGGTCTGGTGGATAGATTTCAAAGGACCCATGAACTTGGATGGGAAAAAAATAGGTCTTCATTTTCACTAGCCTTTAACCACTAATTTCTAGCATTTCCTTTAATTATGAATGTAGACAATAAACATTTTATTCTGAGAAGGCCCATGGGCTTCACTAGATTGCCAAAGGGATCCTTGACACAAAAAAGGTTAAGAACCCCCTGATCTGTGTCTTTAGTTTTTGAGGAAACACCCACCCGAATGTCACAAGCCCATCATCACAGAACTGTGAAAGGTAAATGCTTCATGGGACCAGCATCTATGGCTAGCAAATATACATGTCCTGCTCCTTTAATCTCCATGATTTAGACTCAATATCTCCTGGGACAGAAGACCCTTTCCCTTGTCCTCCAAGTCATCTCCAATACAGCTCAGATGACCAGATTCTTCCTTCATCTGTCCTTCCTTCATATTATTCCATTCTTGAGATCTGTAACCTCAACGCAACTGTTCATAAACTTCCCTTCAAGATTATGGAAGGACAGAAACACTAATACACTGTTTCTGGAGCTGTGAATTTGTCTAAGCATTCTGGAAAGCAGTTTGGAATTATGCTGAGAAAGTGCCCATAATGTCTACACTCTTTGTCCCAGACATCCCACTGATAGACATATACCCCAAGCAGGTCAAAAATAGAATGAATGGACCTCTGTCTCTCTGTCTCTGACTCTGTCTTTATGTCTGTCTTTGTTTCTATATCTATCTCTGTTTCTCTGTCTCTTTCTCTGTCTCTCCATGTTTGTCTCTTTGTCTCTCTCCACCTCTCTGTTTTTTTTTAAGTGAGGCAATTGGGGTTAAGTGACTTGCCCAGGGTCACACAGCTAGTAAGTGTGTAAAGTGTCTGAGGCCAGATTTGAACTCAGGTCCTCCTGACTCCACTCCAGGGCCGGTGCTCTATCCACTGCGCCACCTAGCTGCTCCTCTCTATGTCTTTCTATCTGTATCTCTGTTTCTGTCTCTCCGGCTCTGGCTCTGTCACTGTCTCTCTCTTTTCTCTTTCTCTGTCTCTGTCTTTCTCTTCCTCCCTCCCTCTCTTTCTTTCACCTTCAATCTTTCCCTAGCCACTGATTGTTTCCCTATTGTCTACAAGCATGTTCAAGACCTGCCTCAGACTTAAAAAAAAACCCAAAACTCTCACCTGCCCTGCCATCCCTTCAAGCTATTTACTGTATCTCTGTCCTCCCTTTCACTGCTTCCCTTCCCACACGCCTCTCAATCATCTATCTATACTCATTGTCTCACACTGCCTCACTACCCACTCACTTCTCAATTTGCCTCTCAGTTCTTTACAATCTGCTTCCAAGCCCACAATTCAGCTGAAGCTATTCTCTTTTAGGTGACCAGTGATTTAGTCCTTGATAACTTCAGTTCCAGTTTTCTCAGGCTTCTTGAACTCTTTGCAATTTCCAATTCTATTTACCACAAGCTCCTTCTGGCTACTCTCTCTTTCTTTATCTTCTTCTTTATCTTTATCTGCCCTTTCCTGGTTCTTTTCCTTCCTGTCTAACCACTTCTCAGTCTTTTGTGCTTGGTCATTTTACTATCTTTATGTAGTTGTTCCCCAGGGCTTCATCTTGGACCAAGGTCTAAGTTCCTTGTCTTTCTCTATATGTGTTCTCTTAGAGATCTCATCATCTTCCTTGAGTTCAAGAATCATTTCTATGCAGATAACTCCTAAAACCATATCTCCACCCCCCAATCTCTCTCGAGAACTCCAATCATAGACCATCAGCTGCCTGCTAGATATTTGCTCCTTGTTATCCAGTAAAAATCTCAAACTCAATGTGTCCAGATCAAAACTGGTTATCTTCCCCACTAAAATTTTAGTTATTCCCAATTTCTTCATTTTCATCTCAGGCACCAGGTATGTCACTTCTCTCCATATCCCATCAGTGGCTGAGCTTTGATGATGTTATTTCCATGTCATCTCTCATATCTGTTCCCTTCTTTTCTTTCACATGCCATCATTTCTTGCAAGATTTGCAAGAGCCTCCCTACTGTCTCTAGGCTTCTAGTTCCTCCTGTCCCTAATCTATCCTTCACATATTTGGGGGGAAAACCCAAACTTCCTAAAGCATATGTCTGACCACATCACTCTCCTAATTAAAAAAAATGTCAGTGGCTTACCAATGCCAACATGATAAAATGCAAAGTCCTCATCTTGAAGTTTCCACAATCTGATTCCCATCTACCTTTCAAATCTAATTTCAACCCACTCCCCCAGTTTCCCCAATTCTATATTCCACTTAGAAATTGATACTTCACCTCCTTCCTCTGTAAATTTTATTTTTTTTGAGGGGGGCAGGGCAATAAGGGTTAAGTGACTTGCGCAGGGTCACACAGCTAGTAAGTATCAAGTGTCTGAGGCCAGATTTGAACTCAGGTCCTCCTGAATCCAGGGCTGGTGCTTTATCCACCATGCCACCTAGCTGCCACCTCCTCTGTAAATTTTAACAAACCACCTCCCTCCCCACTTAGTATCCAGAAGACAGTCCTTCTTCATTTCTGCCTGCCAACATCCTTGTCATCCTTCAAAGCTCACCTCAGGTGTCACCTTCTCTGGAAATCCTTTCTCAATCCCCTAGCTATTGGTTTCTTTTCCTTCCTCAATTTACCTAGTTTTATATTTCATATTAGGTCCTTATATCCCTGGTGCTTGGCACATAGTAGACATTCAATAAATATTTTTTGAATTCAATTGCTGATTTGTTGAATTGAACCTGCTGGTTCTTGATGGAAGGAAGACTGAGAGAAGTGAGCAAGAATCAATAGCTAGGGTCTGAGGCTGAGACTAGACTGTTCCCCAGGACCAAAAAACAAACAAACAAACCATTTTCTTTGTTTTAGCTGTTTATGCAACTGAGGTATAACCTGTATTTCCCTCCGCTTCACCAACCCTTTCCCTCATCTTCTCAGTACTGTGCTGAATTTAGTGGTCAATGGTTATTGAGTAGTAAAAAAAGAAAAAAATTGATAAAGATAATACAGGAGAAAGGAAGGAAATAGGGTCCAGCAAGAAACAAAACATTATAGAATCAGAAAATTAAAGCAGTGGAAGATACTTTGGGGGTTTTCTGGTCCAACTATTGCTGATATCAAGAATCCCATCTATAGTGTATCCTAGAAGTGATTACTCAGCCTCTACTTCAAAAACTCCTCTGATAGGGAATTCAGTGCCACCAAGGCAATCTATTCTACATCAAAGCAAGACATATGGGAGATAAGGCCAATTAGCTAAAGAGTCAACAATGGCCAGCTACCTTATGGTGACACCATTGAAATAAAAAATAACATTATATCCAGCAAAGTCACTAATCCTCAGTTGTCTGAACCAAAGATTTATTGTCTATCATCCAATAAGACAGCAGAAAGTTCTTCTGAGACCAATTTCTATTTTCAGAAAGATCACACCCAATTCAGAAAGGGAAAAGAAATGTGCTGTTGTCCAAATGTCTTTCTCCACAGAATTCTCCCCCAAACAGGAAGAATGTAGAAAATATTCCTTGCTCAGATCTCAACCTGTCATGTGGTTTGGCAGGAGGTGAGTTAGCAAGCTGGTGAGTATCATATAACATGGCCTTGGCACTTAGCCCCATGCAGCACCCTGACAAAGCAAACACCAGAACACCGGGCTCATTCCTTACCACCATGACTGCCAACAGGCCATCCCTCACTCAGAACACTCATAGGGTTGGAGAGATAGGAAGGAACTTTTTAAAAATATCATCCCAAGGAGTCTCAGTCATTATGTATTGTTAACATTTCATAACTGAGATGCTTTACCCCACCTGTGGTTAAACGTTGACCCCCCCCAGGAAGCATGCAAATTCCGCTATATACAATTCTACACTTTTCAGATGATAAAACCAGGGCACAGAAAGTTTAAGTCCCTAGCCAAAGGTCACTCAATAAGCCAATAACCAAAGAAGAAAAGACCAAGGTCCCCCACTGCATCTAGGGCCATGGCCAATCGTCCTGACCTACGTCTTTCCACTGACTATGAATGATTCTGGAGGAGAGAATGAAGCTGATGACTTTGCACAGCTCTGCCTCACTTAAATCCAATTCACTTGCAAGTCATCACCTTCCTGATGTTATTGGTCCTCTGAGAAAGAAGGAAGAGCAACAGCCACCAAAGCTATGCTGTCACTTGTGTCAAGTGTCTGAGGCCTCATTTAAACTCAGGTCTTCCTGAATCCAGGGCCAGTGCTTTATCCACTGTACCACCTAGCTGCCCTCAAGTAAGATATTTTCTAACGGGATAGACAAAACACAAACGAGTAGGAAAATACAAAATTTATACAGAAAAAAAATGGGAGGTAATACCAGAGGGAAGACACTGGCAGTGAGAGGGGCATGAACAGGCCTCTTGGCAGTGGAGGAGATTTAAGTTGAATCTTGAAGAAAGCCAGGAAAACTACAAGGTGAAGGTAAGGAGAGAAAGCACCCCAGCCAATATAAAGGCAAGGATCCAAAAGATGAGGGTGGGGAGGAGTGAATAAACATTTATAAAGCTCCCACTATGTGTCAGGTACTGTGCTAAGTGCTTTACAAATATTATTTTATTATGATATTATTATCCTCATTTTACAGTTAAGGAAACTGAGACAAAAAAGAGGTTAAGTGACTTTCCCAGGGTCACGCAGTGAGTTAAGTGTCGGAGGATGGATTTGAACTCCGAAGTTCCTGACTCTAGGCCCACTGTTCTATCCACTGTGTCATCTCTTTGCCTAAGTGTCCTGTTTTGGGGCAGCTAGGTGGCGCAGTGGATAAAGCACTGGCCCTGGATTCGGGAGTACCTGAGTTCAAATCCGGCCTCAGACACTTGACACTTACTAGCTGTGTGACCCTGGGCAAGTCACTTAACCCCCATTGCCCCACAAAAACAAAAAAAACTAAGTGTCCTGTTTGGGGAAAAGGAAGAAGTCCAGTATCTCTAAGCTGAAGAGAAGAGTATGTGGAGGGGAATCAAGGGTAAGAAGTCTGGAAAGGTAGGAAGGAGCCAGGTGATTAAGTGCTTTAAAAGACAAACAGGATTTTGCATTTTATTCTGGAGGCAATAGGGAGTCCCTGGATTTTATTGAGCAGGGGAGCGACATGGTAGACATGTACTTTAGGAAAATCAATTTGGCAAGAGAATGGAAGATGGACTAGAGTGGGGAAATTCATAAGACTCATAAATTCAATAGGTTTAAGGCAGGAAGAGACCTAGAAAACCATCTGATTCAATCTCCTCATTGGAGAAAAGATGGTATTCTTCCACTAGATTAAACAATTTTCCTAAGGTCACACAAATTGTTGGTAAACCAGGATTCCAACCCAAGTCTATTACTTTTTCCACTATGCCATGCTTCCTGGCCTTCAGAAATCTTTGTGGATGTTGTCATGGCTAGGTCTTCATAACCAAACTCTTCATGATCCCATTCGAGGTTTTCTTGGCAGAGATCCTGGAGTGGTTTGCCATTTCCTTCTCCAGCTCATTTGACAGATGAGGAAACTGAGGCAAACAGGATTAAGTGATTTGTCCCAGGTCACACAGCTAGTTAAGTGTCTGAGGGTGAATTTGAACTTGGGTCTTCTTTAATCCAGGCCCAGTGCTCTATCCAGTGTACCTCCTATATGCATTAAATCTTTGAACACAGACTAAACTTTAGTTAGTGCATCTGTGGCTTCTTTCCTCAGTAATGGCAGCAGAGTAGTTACTAGTTTTCGGTGAGACTTGGGAATTGTTTTTAACCTTTATCTCAGCTAGTTCATCTACAAATGGTGGAAATTGTACTTCCTTCCTAGGGCAAAGCTTCTCTAGTCTTCTGTCTTCTCCTTATCTTTCTTGATTTTGAATGATTATAATTATCATTTATCCTCCTTTGAGAGGAGCATTTTCAGATATTTCTGACTGTGGTGGGTTCCAAAAAACAGATCAGATCAAACTTGAAGAGGCATACTCCAAAGAGAGACAATTCTCAGAACTGCTTCAGTTCATGCCACCATATAAACCGCATGGATGTGTGGACACTAGGGACTCCTGTCAGGACCTGGTGCTAATGAGTTTCATATCAAGGTGACCAGTCCCATTTTCCCTTAGTTTCCCACAGAGCAGGATGGCAAAAAGTTACACCCAAGTCCCCACCAGTTGTCTTACAACTGCGTACTCTTCGTCATAAGGGTGTTGGGACTGGAAGGCACAATGTGTAGAGCTTTGGGCAAGTCACTTAACCTTTGTCTGCCTCAATTCCTTATCTGTAAAATGGAGATAATCATATCATTTATGTTTCAGGGTAGTTGTGAGGATCAAATTACATTTGCAAAGTGCTTTGCAAACCTTAAAGATCTATATAAATATTTGCTATTAATATTAAAAGGACAAATATATATATATATATATATATATATATATATATATATATATATATGGAGAGAGAGATATTCAGAGGTCCTCCTTGTTCCTGCAAAAGTTTTTCTCTCCTGCTATGGTATTTAGGCAGAACATTTTTACACACTGAACTCTATGGAGGATTTATGGGAAAATATGAAGAATTCAATAGGATAGAGTCATAGAGGCAAAATCCACACCAGGGGAATTGTGGTGCCTTCAGAATGTCAAAGTAAATTATGATAGACATCTTTTTTGATTCTCATGAGATAAAAAGAAAGAAAGCTCACACGGATGGAGAGAGGCAACTGGAAAGAGAGCTGGCCTTCAGGTCAAAGACCTGAACTCTGGTACTAGTTAAAGAAAAATATTAAAGCCTCAAACTTATAAGCAAAGTAGAATTGAAAAGTCTTAATATTCTGGTTGAAATAACTAGACCAAGGGGCGGCTAGGTGGCGCAGTGGATAAAGCACTGGCCCTGGAGTCAGGAGTACCTGAGTTCAAATCCGGTCTCAGACACAACACTTACTAGCTGTGTGACCCTGGGCAAGTCACTTAACCCCAATTGCCTCACTAAAATAAAATAATAAAAAAAAAATAAAGAAATAACTAGACCAAAAACCTAAGCCACTAGCTGTAGAGCCAAGATTAATTGCTTACATGCCAATCGAGTAGAATACAAAAACATCCTAATAATATCACATGTATGAAAGCCTCCTGTTCTAATAATTTGGATCTCTGTGATTGGTCACTTTTTTTTTTTATTCTGGAGTCCTTGCAACTATACCTTACTGATTTGTTACAACTAACATCATCAGTGTATCTTTGACTTAATTTCCCTTACTCTATTCTTGAGTTGCAACTATAATGTAGAGTGTGTGGTTATAGATAAAGATAACTGCTTAGATTTCTGCAGAAGCTCCTTGGAAAGGTATACAAACTCTCAGACTTGGAATTGTAGGCTGGTAGGGTAATATTCATACCAGTCAACAATTGTTGCAGCAATTATTGTTAATGATTAAAATTAATTAATGACTAAATTATATTTAGATAAATTTACATAATAATATAAATTAATTCATAATTAACATATCAAGAACACCTTTCATTTAGTCCCATGTAATACACTAACAAAGCCAATGCTATATGAAAAGGTTTATTTCTTGCCAGCATTGCTAGTATCAGGCCATCCTTCATAGATTTTATCTATTCAAATATGATAAGGAGTGGCTCATTTTGTTTCAATCACACATTAGTTACATGAACTTAGGTAAGTCCCTTAACTTCCTGTTTCTTCATGTGTAAAAAAAGGGGGAAATAATACTTGTATACCATAATTCACAGGACAGGCTTCTCTGGACCAGGCAGGGCAATGATGTCAGTGAATTATGTGGCTAGCCTCTTGCCTTATCAGACAATGGCAAGCATGAATTCCCCCAAATTCTCAGCCCCCTCATGAGCTATATAGAAAACATGGGAGCTAGTATAGCTGGTTCAGAGATCTTCCAATGCAGTGTTACACATGGGTGTAGACATCAGCACTTCCTTAGGCATCCCAGACTTCGGGGGGGATCATTGAGGAATGGAGCTTGTCACCCAATGATACAACATTTTGAAAACACCTGGTATTCTAACACCCACACGGCACTATTATAACTGGAGTTGGTGGGCGTCCTGAAGTTCCTGGTAAGCCAGAATATAGATGAGTCATACATGCTCTCTGGTTTCCCTAGGGACAAACTGGCTAAGCTCCCTGGGAAAATGTTCTTGAAAGAGTGTTCCTAGTGTAAGATGCAATATGTTCATGCTATGGTGGTGGATAGCAAAGCCATCAAGGTAACTATAGTAAAAGTCTGAGGCCTCTGGCCTGTAGGAGGCAGCTGACAGCCACCATCCTGGACTGGGAAGAGGTTTTGCCTAATCAGGACCTTCACCTTGCAGATGAAGTCAGTGGGAATGCAGACCTGTCCTTTGACCACATCACTGGGCTACCTGCTTTTGTTCACCAAACATAAAGTCAGGTAATTGATCATAGTCAACCTATAGGCCTCCAAATATGACCTCCAGGGTGGCCTTCGAATCCATAGCTATGTAAATTATGCTGTCGCTGAGGTCATGAGACATCCACACCTGGAGATCTGTGAGTGGCAGGAACCCCTTGTGATGTGATATGTCTCTCCTCCCCAGGTAGGCGAAGGATGATTTCATGGCCCTTCTACTCCTTTCTGCAGGAACCAAGGCCAAGCCCCGAGCCTAGAAAAACAGCCCTTGGCCTGAATATAGCAAAAGGGACCTGCCACCAGCTCAGCATCTGCCTGAGAGAGTGAAGGTAGAACCATTTCTCAGCTGAACATGTCTTACATTGCTGTGTGATGCAAGCTAATGTTTTCCCCTTCTAAACTTTAGTTTCCCTCACTGTACAGGGAGGAGAGGAGAGTGTGTACTCAGTAACATCTCTGGGCCCTTCCAACTCCAAATCGTGATGACAACATAATAGAGTATGAGGAATACTGGACTTTGAGTCAGAGTGCTTCAATTGGAATCCCAGTCCTACCTCTCACTACCCATGCGACTTTGGGAAAGGCCCAATGTCTCTTGGATTAGAGTATTCTCATCTATAAAGTGAAGTTGGCCTAGCCCATCCAGCTCCTATAACGTGATCTTTGAGTGGGAAAGTCTGAGTGTTTTGTTTTGGTTTTTTAATATTAAAATAAATTAGGTTTCCTTTTTTTAAAAAAAGCATTGTTTAGAGGAAAGTATGTATAAATTTATTATTACCGTTATTATTATTATTATTAAACATTCTATAACTTACTAAGTAATTTCATACATAGAAAGTAGACTGGATCTGACAATGATCTCTGGTATAACCAGGCACATTAGCCCCATGCCTATACACACCTATGTATATAACGGGCTGAGATAACTCAGGCATATCTTGAGTCATCTTCCTGATTACAACTGTAATGCAAGATGCGTAATTAGAGATAACTTCCAGAAGAGCTACATTTTCCCCTGTGATGTATAAAGAAGAGCTGATTTGTCAGCTTAGACTTTTTATTTTTTAACACTGTCTTCTCAGATTTCCAGAATGAAGTACCACAAGGGGATGAGGTACAAAGGAGATATCTCTCTCCTCTGCTCCTACTCTCACTCCCAGCATCAGAAAATGCCAATTTGTAGGAAAAGCATGTGGTCAGAGGTCTCCCTATGCTTACCTACAACAAGACTAAGAGGGTACCCACTACAGCCCAGCTGGGGAATAATACCACCCAGATATCAAGGTTGGTGTGAGGATCAAGCAAGATAATATGTATAAAGTGCTTTGCAAACCTTTGAGCGTTATACAAGTGTTTGCTATTATTATTATAAGGGCAATCAGATGGTCTATCCAGAGGTCCTCCTTGCTCCTTTAAACCTTCCCTCCTGGGGCAGCTAGGTGGTGCAGTGGATAGAGCACCAGCCCTGGATTCAGGAGGACCTGAGTTCAAATGTGGCCTCAGACACTTAATACTTACTATCTGTGTGACCCTGGGCAAGTCATTTAACCACAATTGCCTCACCAGAAAAGAAAAGAAAAAAAAACCTTCCCTCCTGCTATGGTATTAGGACAGCACATTTTTACACATTAAACTGTATGGAGGATTTATGGGAAAATGTAAAGAATTCAGTAGGATGGAAAAGTATGGAAGGTATACCCACACCAAGGAAATCATGGGGCCTCCAGAACATCAAAAGGTATAGGTATAGGCATATGTGTGTATGTGTGATTACATATGTATATATTGTTATCATAGTCTACAGTACATATAACATGTGTTGTACATATAATACATACAGCATATACATGTAGTATATATAATAGTATGTTGTTTATATTAGTATGTGTAGAAAGTGTGTATAGTATCTATACGTATAGATACTACATGCTGTATCATGTGTACACTACATATTCTAACTATATATCATACCATATCATATCCTACTATACTATGTTATATATTATGTGATATTATGTGTGATGTGTGATATGTTATACTATACTATATTGTAATCATATCATATCATATTAATATCATTCCTATCCCAAAGTCCTAAATAGTCCCAAAGAGGACTGGCAAAGGCTGGAGCTCTCTCACCCTTCACCAATTCTATCCTATCCAGAGTCCCATACCTATGGACTTTGGGACAGGGGCTACATTTAATAATATATTAGTAATGTATATATTATATGTAATATATTACATATATAATATGTGTGTGTCTGTGTGTATAGATAGATATATAGATATATGTGGAAAGGTAACTCAGAGAGGTTAAATAACTTGCCTAAAGCCAATAAATGGCCTTAGAACCAAGACTTGAACTTGAGTCTCCTGATACCAAGTCCAATGTTCTTTCTAAGGCACAGGGAGTGACATTTCTTTAATGGGCAAAAAAAAAAATCTCTATGTGTTCACTCAAGTGAATAAGCCTAATAACATTTATATAGCATCTTAACATTTGTAGAATAGTTTACCTACTCTGTCTCATTTAATCCTCACAGCACAAGTCCAGAGCCCAGCAGAAACCACAGATAAGGCCTCCAGAGGCCTAGAATCCTCTGCTTCTTTTCTGTCCTCTTCCTTTGGTTTCCACAGGACTTGTTTTCTGGGAAAACTGAGTACACATGCTTCCAAAACTCCTTGCAAACTCCTAACTGTTGGCCATGGGTAAGAAAAGAAGGTGGGTAGGGAGTAAGCTAAGTAAATGCAGCTGGGCCCAAAGTGTGGGCTTACTGCTTTTGGAAAAATTACTTTATAGGCTGAATTGAAACTAGGGGATGTCTGTGTGGTAAAGGACGCTAGAGATAAGTGAGTCCATTGTTCTGATTTTATGGACAAGAAGAGGAGGGCCCATCCTGCAGGGGTGGTTTGCCCAAGGTGACAGAGCTAGAACCTGGACTCAGCCATCCTGACCTCTAGTCTAGTAGAGTTATAACTAGACATTCTTTTTCACCTAATGCAAAAACTATAGAGTAGAGGAAAGTTCAACAATCCCCTCCCAATCTTGTTCCAGACACAGCATCCTGGGGAAAAGCCCCTTTCACTGAAGGCTAGCTATGGCTCTGGGGCAGCTAGGTGGCACCATAGTGCCTAGAGTGGTAGGACAGAGTCAGTAAGACTCATCTTCTTGAGTTCAAATCTGACCTTAGACACTTACTAGCTGTGCAACCCTGGGCAAGTCACTTAACCCTGTTTGCCTCAGGTTCTCCATCTATAAAATGAACTGGAGAAGGAAATGGCAAACCATTCCAGTAGCTCTGCCAAGAAAACCCCAGATATGTTCATAAAGAATCAGATACCACTGAAAAATGATTGAACACAAGCTATGGCTCTAGAGTTTAGTGCTCTTTACAGTAAGACACACTCTGATAGTCAATGTAACTAGCTCTAGAGATCTGTAGAGTTTGGTTCATACCATGCGTACAATGATCCTTTGGATCTATTTCAACTCTTTTTTCTAAATGGAGACCCAAATACCTTAATAATCAATAAAGCTACTTACATCAAGTTAGACCCATTCATTTCCAAATTGGAACCTGGATATAATAACTACTGAACCACACAGAGACCCTTGTGAGTAGAAAGTAGTTTATTTGCCACTTGAGATGGTGGCGCAAAGTACAAAAATGCTTTATCCCAGAGGACTGGTCAGATACCTCTGTGTGCCCTCAGTTTTCATGAAGACCCTTCACCATGCCTTTTCATTTTCTTATACTTGGAAAGTAGCAGAAATTGCTTCCGCTCCAATAGTAGAGTCCACCTTTCCAGTCAATGCCTTATTTTTTTGTTTTGTTTGGTTTTTTTGGTGAGGCAATTGGGGTTAAGTGACTTGCCCAGGGTCACACAGCTAGTAAGTGTCAACTGTTTGAGGCCAGATTTGAATTCAGGTACTCCTGACTCCAGGGCCCGTGCTCTATCCACTGTGCCACCTATCTGCCCCTTAGCCAATGCCTTATTATATTCATTATTCAACAGTATACCAAGCAAGTTGTCAGGGAAATGGGAGATTAGAGAGGGAGCTAGACTAAGAGTGGACACCAGCTGAATCTCTGGGTTTCTTATATGTGATGTCTTGCTTTCTTCAGAGAAAACAATGTTCATAGAAATGAAGACATACTAAGGGTGACAGAAATAAAGGACTTAGAGAAAAGATTTTATCCTGTTGCTTTTTTCTATGAATGAGGGATTCTCGTTAGGCCTTCTTGGTTTCTGCCCGGCTCTGGACACATGGGCTGGGGCTTGTTTTGATGACTTCTCTGCTTCATCTTCACCATGTGAAGCAAGTCACAAAGACAATGATTTCTCAGAGGTTTGAGGAGCCTGACTGATTTTCTTAATTGTACTATGATCTCCATGCACACATTCTTTGGTTTGGGGGCTTCCTTCTTTCCTACCTTCCTTCCTTCCCTCCTTCCTTCCCTCCTTTCTTCCTTCCTTACTTCCCTCCTTTCTTCCTTGCTTCTTCCATTCCTTCCTTCCTTCTTCTTCTTCCCTTTCATCCTTCAATCCTTCCTTCCTCCTCTTCTTCCTTCCTTCTTTTCTTCCTTCCTCTTTCTCCCTTCCTCCTTTTCATCCTTCAATCCTTCCTTCCTCCTCTTCTTCCTTCCTTCTTTTCTTCCTTCCTCTTTCTCCCTTCCTCCTTTTCATCCTTCAATCCTTCCTTCCTCCTCTTCTTCCTTTCTTCCTTCCTACCTTCCCACATCCATGCATTCCTTCCTTCTGGAGAATAGAGTATGCCAAAGAAAGTGTATAAGATTTTTAAAAAGAGTCAAAAGATAATAAGATGACAGATTGTAAAGGACCCTGAATGTCAGGCAGAGGGGTTTGAACTCTGTAGGCAAAAGGTAATCCTAGAAGGGTTCTGAGCAGATGAGTGATGTGCATAAAAGGTGATCATTATGGGGACAGCTAGGTGGCTCAATGGATAAAGTACCAGTCCTGGATTCAGGAGGACCTGAGTCCAAATCCGGCCCTCAGACACTTGATACTTACTAGCTGTGTGACCCTGGGCAAGTCACTTAACCCTCATTGCCCCACCAAAAAAACAAAACAAACAAACAAACAAAAAACAAAAAGGTGATCATTAGTCCAGTAGCAGTGTGAAGGATGGATTAAAGTGGAGAAAGAGTGACGATTGGATAGTTCTGCCAATGTGCTCTTTTTCCACTTCAAGGTCATTGCCAAACTAATGCCCTGTGATTATAAGAGGAATCTATTTCCCTTCTGGAGATTTTTGAATTTCAGAACAAGATAAAGACTAAACTGTAGGCACTCTTCTCCAAATTCATAGAAGCAAATATACACAGGCAAATACACACAGGCCCACTAACCCAATACCAGAAAGATATTGAACTTAAGAGAAATCAGGCTATCATTTTAAAAGGAAAGTCATCATTGTTACCATCCCACAAAGTGGAGAGAAAGGCCATCATTCTGGAACTGGAAATTTTGGGGACTGGTCCACAAGAGTACATTAATACTACTCCTTTGCCCTTAGGGACAAAAGGCCCTCTCTGAAAATACTTCCTGGTTGTTGAGAAACTGACCCTGGGTGCTCCTGGCAAGGATTCCTGCATGTGTTGGTAACTTTACCATCTCCTTCCAGTAGTCAGCAAGCATCACACTCCACATGAAAGGTGTCCTTTGACATTATTGTCCAAGAACTCCAGTTAGCCCATGGGGGAGTATTTACATTCCATTAACCCCAATTTCAGTTACCCTTCAGTACCACTATAAATACTAGGCTAATGCCCTGGCAAGAGAAAAGATTCCCCACCTACCCAGAGTACCCGAGGGCATTATCTCATCTTCCATGTCTCAAGGTGAACTTGAATTTAATGAGGTAAGGGGGAGGAGTGACAGACTGAATCAGAAGTTTGGCAGGTCCTCTCCCCACCACCTTGAGCAGATCTTTTTTGCTGATTAGATGGAAAATCTTTGGAAAAATAACCTCAACTGATTTAGTTATTGTTTCCATCTGTAGTTGCTATCAGTTCTTCCTGTTTGCTACCCCTTCCACTCACACACACACACACACACTCATTCACTCATTCACTCACTACATGGTTAGATAAATAAAGGGTTAAAGCCATCTAGAAGCAAGGGAGAAAATTCTAGATGGCTACAGGTACCAGCACAGGAATGGTTTGGGATCTCCAGCTATTTGTGAAGTTTCCAAAGACTCTTTTTTATAGGAGATGTCACCGACTTTTCCAAAACTCTTCAGTATGGGAAAAACTAGTTTACCCAGAAACTGTGAATGTTGATTGAAATCCCACATTTCTAGGAAAAATAAATGACCACCAAGAAAAAATAAGAATGCATTTATGAAAAGCTGGCTGCCTATAACTATCATTCCAGAGCAGAATCCCTGGAAATTAAATGTTTTTACTTCATGTCTTTATCTCTAGGTTTGGTTCTCTGCTTCCCTCTCTCTCCCTCACCTTCTTTCTCCCTTATCTCTTCCTATCACTCTCTCCCCTTCTACTTTCATCTCCTCTTTCTTACCTTTTGACCCTTCAATCCTCTCCAATTCTTGTCCCTCTTCTTATTTTCTCCTCTGTCTGCCTCACCCTCTTTTATTTTAACCTTATTATTCACTCCTGCCATTCCCCATCGTCTTTCTTTTCAAGACTGTGTAGGTTTGACTGTTGATACCATTAAAGATCTCTCTCTCTCTCTCTCTCTCTCTCTCTCTCTCTCTCTCTCTCTCTCTCTCTCTCTCTCTCTCTTTCCCTTTCTCCCTCCCTTCTCTCCTTTCTCCCTCTCTCTTCCCCCTTTCTTCTTCTCCTTAGCTCCTTTCACTCTCTCCCCCTCCTTTTCTCTCCCCACTTCTCTTTCTCTCATCTCCCTCTATTTTTGCTTTCCCCTTCTTCTTTTTCCTTCCCTTTCTTTTCTCGCTCTTGCTTCTCTCTTCTCCTACCTCCTCTGTCACCCTCCAAACTTTCTCCCTCTTAAGGCATGCAGCTTTATCTGTGTATATCTCACAATTTCTTTATCTTCTCCCCTTTTCTCTCTCCCCGTGTCCCTTCCTTTCTTAACCTATCCCCTCTTCTCTCTCTTTTCCCACCCACATTCCTCCCCCTTCTCTCACCAAGAATCAATAAGTCCAACTATAGATACCTCTAAAGTTCCTTTCCCCCCTACATATCCAGCAGGCCTCTCCTCAAATCCAATAAAAAGCACTTTTGTTTTTTTTTTTAAACTTAAGTTGTTGTGGGTTATGTGGTGCTTTCCTTATCTACTTGGCAATGACTGCCTTGCCAAAATAACAACTGTTAAGCTCCTTAGAGCCAAGGTATAATTACAGGGATGAACTGGAAAAGCAGGGCAGGGGCTAGCATTCTTCCCAAAATTCAGTGACAAGATCTTTAGTTGAATAAGCAGTCCAGGGGCCTGCTTATTCTAGGGACAAGAAAAGTCTCAAGGGGAAAATGGCCTCAGTGACCTTAACTCAAGTACCTACCCTTATCATCCTTTTTCCTTCTTTGTGCCCACAGGGAGAAACATGGAATTCTTCATTACTGGAAAACCAAATTATCTCAAGCTTCCTTCAGAATCCTAAAGGAAAGCATATAAAGGAGGGAAAAAAGAAATAAGAACACCATTGAAAAAAGAAAGAAGAATGACAAAGCAAGGGTTGGAGGGACCATGATGGAGAGAAGATGTGCATCTATTCAAGGTTTGACAAGAATTGACTGCTTTTCAATACTGACAAGGCCACTACTCTAGTTCATTTCTCAATAGTTTGGTTTTTTGTTCTTTGTTTGGGGTTTGGGGTTTTTTGGTGAAGCAGTTGGGGTTAAGTGACTTGCCCAGGGTCACACAGCTAGTAAGTGTCAAGGGTCTGAGGCCGGATTTGAACTCAGGTCCTCCTGACTCCAGGGCCAGTGCTCTGTCAATAGTTTTCTTTTTTTTTTCTTTCCCCCTCCCTTTTTTTTTTTTTTTTTTTTGTGGGGCAATGAGGTTTAAGTGACTTGCCCAGGGTCACACAGCTAGTAAGTGTCAAGTGTCTGAGGCTGGATTTAAACTCAGGTCCTCCTGAATCCAGGGCCTCAGCTTTATCCACTGCACCACCTAGCTGCCCCCGTCAATAGTTTTCTAATCGGTCAGTCTGCCTCTAGTCTCTCCCCATTCCTAACCATCCCAGACACAGCTGCTAAAGTGACTTTCCTAAAGTGAAGATCCAGCCAACCGTATCACACCCCTACTCAATAAACTTCAATGGTTAGGATCCAATTAGAAGGTGGGGGGGGGGGAATTCCTCTTTGGGCCTTTTAAAGCCCTTTACAACCTGGCTTCAGTCTATCTTTCCAACCTTGTTAAACACTGCTAGGGGGAGGTAGTGTATAGAGCAGTGGGCCTGGAGTCAAGGAATTCCAATCTGGCCTCTGGATACAATCTAGCTGTGTGACCCTGAGCAAGTCATATAACCTCTGCCTATTTCAGTTTCCTCACCTGTAGAACAGGGATAATAACATCTACATTACAGGGGGTTTTTGAGGATCAAATGGAATGATATTTATAAAATACTGAACACAGTGCTTAGCACATAGTAGCTTTTCCCATCCCCCAAAACCACCATTCTATGTTCCCCCCAGATTGGATTTATTTCTGTTTTTCACACACACACACACACACACACACACACACACACACACACACACACACACACACACACCATGGTCTCCCACCTCCATGCCTTTGCACTGGCTGATCCTCATGCCTGGAATACATTCTTTCCTCACCTCTACTTTTTATAACCCCTCATTTCTTTCCAATCTTAGTTTAAGCAGCACTTTCTATATGAAATTAGAGCTGCATCTGGATCTAGCTATTACTGCCTCCTACCCAGTTACCTGCTATTTATTTTGCATACATTTTTATATATTTATATTTATGCATGTTGCACGTGTATGTTGTCTCTTCTAAGAGAATGCAAATTCTCTGAGGGCAGGGACTATTTCTTTCTTGTATTTTTATCCTCACAAGGTAGCACAATGCTCAACACATTGTTGTTGTTGGTGTTGTTGACTCGTTTCAGTCGTGTCTTATTCTTCATGGATGCATCTGGGGATTCCTTGGCAAAGATCCCAGAGTGGTTTTGCCGTTTCCTTCCCCAGCTCATTTGACAGATGAGGAAACTGAGGCAAACAGGATCCAGTGACTTACCCAGTGTCGCATAGCTAGTAAGTGTCTGAGGCCAGATTTGAACTCATAAAGAGGAGTCCTCCTGACTGCAGGCCCTCTATCCACCTCACCACCTAGTTGCCCACAAAGTAGGCACTTAATAAGTACTTATTGATTAATGGATTTAAGAGGGTTAGAGGAGGAAGCTTCTGAGATTCCTCAAAGATTGCGCCCCACTTTAAGCATCAAGTTGTAGCTGGAACATGTGGGTTTAATATTCTTGATCTGTCTATGATTCTTCTATTCACATAGGAAAAAAAAGATGAGATTAGGTGTGTGTTGGTAAATATTTAACAACCAGAATGGGGGGGAAGGGGAGGGAAGGAGTGGGGGAAGGAAATGTTTGCACACATTTTAAAATTTAATTAGCATTAGTATCTCTTTCTTAAGTTTAAATAATCAACAAAGCAGCAAATCAAGTTCTGATTTGTCACAACTGCTGATTTCTGAGGTGTAAATGCTCACACTGAAAAATTTAACAATCAGCTCTGACTCCAGCACACCCCAGGATGACAGGCACTTTCCTAAGGGATGTTGAAAGGTATGAGTCAAATGTAGGAGGGAGGAAAAATAAGTTCTAGGTTAAGAAAGTCAGTGACCCAAAGAAGGGGTTACTCTTAAGAAGAGGAAATCACAGTGTGACACTTCTCTCCCTTTACTCCTCCCAACTCCCACTTAGAGGCCACAACACCTGGAGGACAACTACCCCAGGGTCAAGGCATTTTGTGAATCCAAGCTCCTAAAACCATAGTTCAAAAGTTCCCACCAATGTGTTTATCTTTCGGTAATTGGCCAAAGGACACAATTAGCTCAAAGCAAAGGCATTTATAGGGTAACATGGTAAAGTGGTTTACAATAGAACATGCCCTGCCATAAACTTAGGGTGCATTCTCCGGTAAATATACATACCATCAATGGGAAGGGAAAGAGAGTAAAGAGGTTACCCACACATGGCCCCTCATGAGTAGATGCAGAATTCATATATCCAACACTACAGGGACCCTGATATCCTCTTGTAACATACCTCTTGCTACTCTTCCCTGCGCAAGGCATCTTGGGTAGGTGTATTGCTCCACTGAGTTAATTGTGGCTGAGCCCATTGCTACATCAGTGGGCTAAAGGATCCACAATCTCCAGCTTCTAACTAAATTGAAATCCTTGAATAGGGCATTTACAGCCAGTTTCAGGGCGGGGAAAACACAACCCTCATTCAGTGTATGTGGCAATGGAAGGTGTGTAGGGGGAGGTTCCTGGTGGTCACTGAATGAGGGTTGTGCGCACACACACACATACGCACACACACGTACATTCATACACATACATACTCACACAGTTCTCTGTCAGAGTCTCAGTTCTGAGGCTACCTCCCTAGAAGCAATATCCCCACTCCAGGAACCAACCTCTTTCTCTTTGAACTTCTCCACAAAAGGTTGGGGTTCAGGAAGCCATGTTCTTGAATTCCCATCTAAAGGCAGCTAGGTGGTACGGTGGATATAGCGCTGGGCCTGAAATCAAGAAGTCTGATTCCTCATGACCCTATTTGGGGTTTCCTTGGCAGAGATTCTGAAGTGGTTTGCCATTTCCTTCTCCAACTCATTTTATAGATGAGGAAATCGAAGCAAACAGGGTTAAGCGACTTGCCCAGAGTCACATAGCTAGTGTCTGAGGCCAGATTTGAACTCAGGAAGATGAGCCTTTTTTTTTTTCTTTTTTTTTTCTTTTTTTAGTGAGGCAATTGGGGTTAAGTGACTTGCCCAGAGTCACACAGCTAGTAAGTGTTAAGTGTCTGAGGCCACAGAAAGGTACTTAATAGGGGCTTGTTCCCTCCCCCCTTCCCTCTTCTCAGGTTTCATGCAAACGTATTCTTTATAGTCAGGTATGTCTGCCACAAGATTACATTGCTGATTGAAGTAGAAGATGAGAGATACTCTATCCCACACGAGCACTGCAAGGGGTACAAGGGTGAGTCCTCAGGAGCTGGAAGTGTCTTCAAGAGCTGAGTCTCTTCTTCTGGTCTACTTTTATTTATTTATTTTTCTTTTTTGGTGTGGCGATTAGGGTTAAATAATTTGCCCAGGGTCACACAGCTAATAAGTGTCAAGTGTCTGAGGCCAGATTTGAACTCAGATCCTCCTGAATCCAGAGTTGGTGCTTTATCCATTGCACCACCCAGTTGCCCCCAGCTGAGTCTCTTCTTGACTAGCTCAGAACAGAGTCGACTTGCTTTTTATCTAGGCCACAAGGGGCATGGATAATCCTCTTGGTCAGTCAGGAGTTCTCTTTGCCCCATCAGATGCCTACAATGCCAATGACTAAAGTTTTTCCAATTTAATCCATTACTATCAATGGTCCATACAGCGTGTATGTGTGTGTGTGTGTGTGTGTGTGTGTGTGTGTGTGTGTATGTATTTCAATTGCTTAAGAAACTCCTTCAAAATGTTATCGAATAATTGCCTGGGAAAACTCCCCACTTTGATCAAGGACTTCCCTGATGCACCTCTTTTATAGAAGACCATAGAATTGGAGGCGTAACGAACCTTACAACCTATCTAATTGAACTCCTTCATTTTACAGATGAGGAAACTAAGGCCCAGAGTGATGAAAGGTGTTAAGGTCACAGAGGTAATGTGGAAAATTCAGGATTTGAACCCTGGGTCATCTAGCTTCAAATTCAGTTCTCTTTCTACTGTACCATACTACCTTCCTAATTACTCAAGGGGAAGACTTTCTATCTCCCATCTTTGCTCTCTATCATCCACCTAAATTCTTTATAGAATCATAGAACTCAAATGTTGGTTCTTTTTGAAATCCAAATGCTGTCTAGATAGAGGGGTCAAGATTGGGTGAAAGGTAGATAGGTAGTCACAACAGTTCAGAGTAGGGGGCAGGGTGAAATCCATTCCCAATTGATCCCTTCCTACCAGATCAAGTTGATGGAGATTATAGCTTCCCAGAAGATGAGGACCATATCATCCTATCCACCAATCCATTGAAAAGTCAGAGCCAGAAGGGACTTCAGAAGCCTCCTATACCAACTCCGCCATTTTGCAGATGACTGTAAAGTTGACTCAAACAGGATAAATTATTTTCTCAAGGTCAAAGTAACAAAGTTGAGTCTAGAACAGATCTTCTGACCAGACCTTAGTTTGTAGAGTACTCACAACAATTATTTGATGTCAGCTCAGGATAATGGCTTATCAGCAAATCCTAACAGTGTCAAATTTCCACCACTAATACCTTGCTGTATCTGGGTTGCTTTGTGTGTGATCAGGACAAAGCTGACCATATTTAGAGCCTGCCAATCTTATGGGTGTAGTCATGACTTCAGAACCACCTTTTATAGACTGTATGGTTCCAAAGTATTGTCTAAACTCCTAAAACACCCTTCTCGTCATCTAATATAATAGAACCAAAGAACATTATACCTAGAGATAAAGTCAGATCCAATTTTAATGAGCATGCCAAGTGCTAGTCCAATTTGTATTGGCTATCATCTATTTTGTTGCATGTGAATTTAAGCTTAATTCAATTCAATAAGCATTTATTAAGTTCCTATTATGTACAAGATGCTGTGCTAGACACGGGAGATATAGTTACAAAAAAGAAGATATAGTTCTTACCTTCAAAGAGCTAAAACTCTGCTGAAAGGGTATTTATTGTAATGTGATTTGATTCACTGGGTACTTTCTTGTGTACTAGGTAAAGAAAATGACACCAGAAAGAACACTGCCCCCTCAAATTTTATAATCTAAGACAGAAACATGGCATATCAAAGACTAATGATGACAAACATATATGGGACAATCAGACAACCCATTGAATAATAACAATTAAGCAATTGAAGAGCACATCATAAAGTGTTGTTGTAAGATACAAACCAAAGTCAAGCCATTGGAGTTGCAAGTTAATAGGATTTCCTAAACTATCCAAATAAGAGATCTATTTAGGAGCTAAAATGTATACATACAGAAAAAGAGACTGAAACCCAGTCGTGATCAGCCCTGTCCTTCCAGAGGTTACTCAGGGAAGAGACCTGGGCCAATGAAACCTATATCTCTCAACTTAAGAAGATAGAAGCAGTCTTGCAATCCAGCCTTAGGGGTCTGCTCACCAATAAAGAAGAAAGGATTATAAAGTAAATAACAGAAAGAATTTTGTAAAGTTAAAATACCAATGATACAGAGAGAAAAAAAGCCTTGATAAAATCCCAATATTTGAACAAGTAAATGAAAAGAAAGGATGCTAAAAACATAAGTAAGAATGAGTAAAACCCCAAAGAGAATACAAAACTCCTTTAGTAGATATTATATTATGAAGGAAAGTTAGCTAATAGTGTCTAATGAAAGACAGAATCCTATGGTCTCTCTAAAGAACATGAAATGACTAAAAGTCCAAAATTATTTTTAAGAAATACAATTCATTAAAGAAGAAATTAGGAATGAATAAGGGCCACAAACTATAGCTCACAGTGAAGAATTTTAAAATATCATTGGAAAATTAGGAAAAAATTGAATCTATGATACAGAATCTCCCTAAAGAAGGAAAAACATATGAAACATAAAAATACTGAAGTAGATGAAAAAAGAAAGAGAAAATTTTGACTTATGGGATAAAAGAAAGAATAAACAGTGACCATCAAGGAATTTAAAAAGTGACACAAAGGGATAAAAATTTTGGCCGAACTTGAAGAATCAAGAGGAGCCATCAGGAGGAAGAGCAAATTTAGAAAAGTTAAATTGAAGTAGCATAAATCCTCTAACTCCCTACAGGTGAATCAATGCATTTTAAGGGAAGGAATTGCAGAGTATGAAGTTACACAAGTGGGGAGAGGATAGGGGAAACAGAAAGTAACAAGTGATGGACCCCTTCCAAGTCCATGAGTGAGCATTAAAGAAATCATGATTCCTATAGTCTATATGAGAATGAGAAATGTATCACAGGGGAGATACTTAGAATGAGAGACTGGAAGGGAGGTTCCTCCCAGCAAGTGGGAAGGATTTCATTGAAGAAAATTACCACTACAGAGATAATATGTGCCTTAGGTGGAAAATAGGGACATCATGGTGGGTTTATTTGGGTGTTTGTGTATTGGGAAACCACATTTTCTAGCAAAGTGCTATGCCTCCATGGGCATCATACCACCACCCTCCAGAAAAAGGATATGGAAGTTTCTGGGGTCATCTGGAACTCATAATTGAGGGAGAGAAACACAGAGCCAGAAATAAGATGTCTTGGCCTTTGGGAAAAAGACTGATCATGGTGAGTGTAGGGGTAGGTCTGAACTATATGATTTGGGACACAAAACAATTTATGCCATGTGGTACTATTTCTATCCAACATTGCTTTCTTCATAATATAGTATTTCCTTTCTCTTTTTATTTCTTTTAAGAAAAGGTCATCCTACTTCACTCAGATTGGAAGTTCAGGAGCTACTCTTGGGTCCAATCCCACTTTTACTGTCATGGGAGTTTTAACCTATTCTATTTCCAACCTAGGCTGATTTGCTCCTTTTTAGGCAACCTGGGGGGATGCTTGTTTCAAGGGACACACCATATAAATGATGAGTTCAGTACAGACACCCAATCAGATTAGCTCAGAATTTCCTAGCCAAAGAGATCTGAAAGTTTCAATGTCCCCAAAGCAGGGATTACAGGCATTCATCACTATACCCAATCTGAAAGATGAGAGAGAGAGAGAGAGAGCAAGAAATGCTTAACAAAGGAAATAACCTAGAAATTGAATGGAATAGGGAGCTCAAAATAAAGATTTAGCTCATATACCAAAGATAAAATTTAGAATAGACTACAAGAAAAGAGAAATAATAAAGAAAAAACTTAGAAAAGTGCACAATAAAAAGTTAATAAAAGAGGTTAAAAAGGGGGAAGATAAGATCTTAAATTAATCACAACTGAGTAAGAAAAGAGAAAGAATAAAAGAGGGAGAGATATAGATAACTAAATAATTTTTTGAAAGAAAAATAAAGTAATAATTAAATTAAAATATAAGAATTTGGAAAAAGATAGGGGAATGAGAGTGGGTAATGGAGAGAAGCTATATGAATAGATCCGCATCTAAGTAGAAAAAGCAAAACTGATTCCAGGGACAAAATACTAAGTTACAAGGGAACCAGCATTAAAAAAAAAAAAAAAGACTAAAGAAACAAATGAAGGAAAACATAAACCTAATAAATTTAAATGTGAATGGATTAAATAGTCCAATGAAACAAAAGAGAGTAGTAGACTAGATAAGAAAACAAAACTCAACAGAATGAGGGACCTGAACAAAGTTTTCTATGCATTGAGTAAACTCCAAAAATTATGAGTTGTGATCAGACAAAGCAAAAATAAAAGTCCATCATATAAACAAAGAAACTATATTATGCCTAAAGGGACTATAGACAATGAATCAATATCAATACTATTGATAAACAGATTCACTAAAGGCTGTAACATTTAATTTTGTAAAGAAAAAGGTAACAATCAAAAATAATATATTTTTTATATATTTATATATACACACATATAAGTATAGCAACATTATATATATGTATAGTAACATATAGTAACACACACATATATGGTAACAAAAATAAAGAATATTAAGCAAGATCATATGCTGCTTTGCAAAGAATTCTACTATGTTAAAGATGGAAAGGACAAATTATGAACCCCTCAGTTTACAAACAAGGAAACTATCTAAGAGGGTAAAGGGTAAAATGGCCTAAAGTCACACTATTTAGCCAGCAGTAGGCTAGGAACAGAATGCAGATCAATTCATTCCCATTCTGATGCTCTTTCTACTCCATCATGCTCCCTAGTGCTCTCATGTATGTCTATCTTTGTTTTAATTACTTTTTAAGTTCTTTGAGGGAAAGATCTACTTTTCAGTCCTTTAATACTAGGGCACTATATACGCAGAAGGTACTCAGTAGAATTATGACTCCCATTTTATTTGCTTCTCAGACAAACACTTACTAGCTATGTGACCCTGGGTAAGTCACTTAACCCTGTTTGCCAGTTTCCTCATATGTAAAATGAGTTGGAGAAGGAAATGGCAAACCCCTCCAGTATCTTTGCCAAGAAAACCCCAAATGGGGTCATAAAGAGTCAGAAATGACTAAAAAAGGACTGAATAACAAAAAACACATCATAGCAATTCCAATATCCCTCTCAACAAAACAGTGTCCTTGTAAATACAGAAAATATATATTCTGGTAGAGGCAAGCCATTTATTTAAGTTAATATATGGCGGACACCAATGAGAGTAACTAGATTTTGGGAGAGGCAGGGCTCTACCTCACTGCATCTAGACCTCTGGTTGTCACATCCAGATCCTACCTCCATAACTGCCCCAGATAATCATCAGGTTGGTCAATTCAATAAGGAAAGCCAATCTTTCTAGACTGGCTCTGTAGTTATATTCGCATGAGCGCTAAGGAGTTAACTGCCTCATTGCAGAGGGATTTCTTCATAATCTGTACACATGTCATGGGGATCAGGCCTGTGGGTGGTAGTGCTAGTCTGTGGCAGTTGCTCAGACCCTTGGCCCAATGCCCACCAAGCTCAGAAAAGCCCTCTTATCCAAGTCGCTTTCAAATTTAATTAAGAAAAACCCAAGCACAGGCCAAGGCCATTGGGGAATGTGGAAGTGGTCTCAGAAGCACCACCACCCAACTGTTCTGAGAGGCCCTAAAAGACAGGGGTGAAGGGGGATGGGGGGAATTAAAGTCTCCATCCTACTTAAAACATGACAAATCAAAACCATCTACCACCAAGGTGTAGTTCTTGGACTTATGAGAAGACCAAGCCTGTGGAAGAGGATCAGAACAAAGTTATATTGCCACACTGAACTCGCATCCAATTTGGGTTAGATCTGTAGAACTGCACCCACCAGGGAGGGAGACAACAACTCCACTCTCCCTCTCATCCCTACTTTCCTTCTCCTAGTTAAAATGCCTGTGTCTAATGAGATCATCCCAGGCTGGGCGAGTAGACAACCAAAGCTAAGCAAGAGACAGAAAGATGGAAAAGAGGGAGGGAGGGTGAGGGGGTGGGACAGCGACCAAGAGACAGAGACAGCACAAAAGAAAGGAAGAGGACAAAAGCAGCCAAAGCTATTCGCCAAATTCATGGCATTCATGCTGCTGCCTGTGTGGGTAGGGGTGGGAAGGGGGAGGGCAAGAGGTAGGTGGTTTGAGTTGATTAGGCAGGAAACTGGCTCTCTGCCTTCTGGATTCCAGATAAAGGTTGGGAAAACCTAGTATGGCTACAGTGTTGGCAACATGGTCCAGCTTCATTTCCCTGCCCCTCCTCCCCTCCCCGATCCTAGTCTTCAAATATTTTTTGTTTGCCAAAACCCAGAGCACATCCTGCTCGTTCCACATTTCTTCCTTTGACTTTGAAACTGTGTTGCATTCTAAGTGTATCCTTGCTTCACAGGAACAAGAATTCCCAGAAAGAACAGCGCTGGATGTTTTGGAGAGAAACTCTAACCTGGCTTGGTTTGGAGTAATTAACATGTCACACAAAAACACCATCAACTCAACTCTGAGGACCGCTCTATTCCAGAATTCATGGAGCCCTCACAATTAATTTTCCTTTTGGACCCGAGCTTGGAAGAAATTAAATCCTGGGGTCCCAATTCTTAGCTCCCAGTCCAGAAAGTCATCGCTTCAGTTAAAGATGTCCTTCAGTTCTGAAGGTAATGTGAATGCTGTTTCTCAATTGGGATTGAAATGTTAGAAATATTGTTGCTGGAGATTTCAACCTTCCCTCTCCCATTAGAAAGACAGTGAGATTTCTCTGTGTGTGTGTGTTTGCGTATGTGTATTTTTTTTAACCAATTTACCAATGTGCGGATGACATTGGCTAAATTGAAAATGCTCCTCCTCCTGGCTGGATCTAATCCTCAAAAAAACAAAAACAAAAAAGAAAAAAAACCCACTTGTGCCTCCCCTCCATCCCTATCTCCAGGCAGCTCTTGATAACCTCCTTTCTTGACACTCAAATACATTTATACCTGCAAGATTAGTCAAGAACTAAGCAAATCTGACCTCAGACACTTGGCACTTACTAGCTGTGTGACCCTGGGCAAGTCACTTAACCCCGATTGCCTCACTTTAAAAAAAAAAAAGAACTAAGGTTAATATCTGGAGGGTCAAGAGGGAAAAAGGCAACAATATTTTTGTATGGAAATCCAGGGCACTGAATTTGTTCTTTGTCTTGGGTCATCTTATACTAGCTGCCTCCAGTCTCTACTTTTTGTGGTCCAGATCATAGACTTGTGTCTAGAAGATGCCTCAGAGATCATCCAAGGCAACCCCATCATTTTAGAGATAAGAAAACTGAGGCCCAGTAATGTTGTGACTTGCCTAAGGTTAAACAAGTACTAAGGTGTCAGAGGCAGGATTTGAAACTAGGTCCTCTGACTCCAGTCATTTGTTACTTTTCCCACTGCACACACTGTGCCTGCAGTTCTGTCTCAAAGAAATCATCATAGGTGAGGTCCTGTTTGCTAGGTCACTGCCCTATATCTAACAGAAGAGAAAAAAACTAGGACAGGGTTCATAGGCTTTTATCCAGGGTGCCAAAATTTAGAGGGAAACAACTGAACTAGTTAGTAAGAACTAGGGAAGTAGGAAACTAGCAGATTCCAGCCTGCTCTCCCATTCCAACCCTCCTACAGGGGTGACCTCATGGTGCCCTAAGGGCTCTGCTACCATCTGACACACCCAGACCTTGCTGAATTGAAACCCATGAGGCAGCTGGAAGGGAACAGCCACTAGCAAGGGAGCTGTCCCCTATCCTTGACCTAGGTTACCCAGATTCCTTGAGGGTAGTCAGGCAAAAACAGCCACCAACAGGGCCATCCTTTGACCTTCCTTTTCACCTTCCCTTGATCCAGCTCACCCAGACTTTTGTGGGATAGCCATGAAGCAAAAGCCATCTGTGAGAGTGCCTTTTCCCTGACCTTTCCCCCTTTCTTCCTCCTTTCCCTTCCCTCTCTCCCACTTGGAGCTCCCAGACCCCATGGGATATAGAGCAAACCAGTGGGGACCTTCTTGCCAATGCCCCCCCCCCCCTTCCCCTTCCGTCCCTCCCTCCTTACTGGATAATGACTTCCTTCTCTCATCCCTGATGGAGAGAACCCAGAATCCCACTTCCTCAAGGCTCCTCTAAGTGTCCTGATGGTGGTAGGCCAGACCTCTTCAGCTGCATCCAAACCCATTTCTGTAGAGTTGAAATGGCTGTTCACACTGCTTGGATAAACTGGGAGTCAGCACAGTCCTTCTGATATAATAGAAGACCATGAGGCCTGTCATCGTTTTTGCCACTAGATTCTAAGAAAGGTGCATACTGAATGAGAGCAGACTGTTAGAATCTAAGCTTCTGTAGGGCAGCAGTCGTCTTTGCTTTGAGTGTCTCAGATTAGTTCAGGGCTTGGCACATAGTAAATACTTACAAAATGCTTTCATCATTACTTAACAATGGTCTATGCCCCAGGCCAGTGGATGGATGTGAGTTTAAGCTTGCAAGTTAATATGAACATCCCGCCAGGATAAAAATCCTCATTCCTTTTTAGTTGGTCACTATTGATTTGGAGAGAGAAGCTAAAGTGATGGAAGCTATTCCCAATCTCAATCCCAATGGAAATTGCAATAGAGATGGATTTTGAAATAAAGTTCTTTCTCCTCTGCATGCCAAACTGTTTACATTGTCTCCCGAGGTGGGGAATATAAAATGGCATCTTGGGTCAGCTGGGAGGCACAGTGGATAGAACACTGACCCTGGAGTCAGGAGAACCTGCATTCAAATGTAGCCTGAGACGATTATTGGCTGTGTGACCCTGAGCAAGTCACTTAACCCTGATTGCCTTCAAAAATAAAAGAACTGGCATCTTAAATTCACTCAGAGAAGAAATACCCCATTTCCCTCACCCATGTTTGCCTCCATACTTCCCCTGAAGGCAGAGAGATATTTTATTTATCAAAGGAAATGCCCATTTCTTAACTTTTCTCATCTTTCTTTCAAAGTTCCATCAGGGAAGCAAGACTTGAAATAGGTTTGGTACATCACAAATGTGCTTTCTCAGCAGCATTTGGCACACTGAATACAGTGTCGAATTTGGAGTTAAGATCTAGGTTCAACACACAGCTCAGACACTTACTGTGGGGTACTTACTGAGAAGTCTTTTTACTTTTCTGGGCTCCAGTTCTATCATCTGTAAAACAAAAATAATAAGAGTACTTACCTGCGATAATAGCAGTGATGCTGTGAGGATTATGTGATGTAAATCACTTTGCAAAATGTGAAATGTTATGATAATGCAATCTCTGTTCTTACTTAGGGAATTTACATAAGATTTTCCCCACTGCTGGAGAAAATAATGACTTAATTCTGCATGCCTGCACAAGGGGCATCACTGACATGAGAGCTTTGGACAGGAGACATTCTTCTTCTTCCTCATTCAAGAAAGAACATACACAATTCTAGAGACTCTTTAGAGACAGACCCAAAAGAGAAAACAGATTTTGGAAAAGCGATTTATAGGGAAAGGCTGGATCCTCCAAATTTTACCCATTTCCAACTTACTTCCTCTATAAACTTTGGAAAAGTTACCCTTTAGTGAGATAGACTTGGATGAATTGAGATAGCTCACTCCCAGTGGGAGAGTTCATTTACTGTGTCTGGTATATTCCAATATGTATAATTTCTCTGATATCTATTTGCTATCAGCTTGGATTAATGGATCTGTTTGCTACCAGGCTGGATAGATAAGCTTTCTATTCACTATCTGTAATAGTCTTTTGTGTAACTAGTATTTAGTGAAAAGGTATTAAACCTTCAGATATTAGCATAGGATAACCATTCCTCTTTAAGGGAATAGCAGCCAGAGAAGTCACTTGAAACTAAGAAAAATCATCCCCTTAAACTAGCAATATTTAAAGAGGCAGATAGATATAATTTTAGTCTAGTATCACCACCCCCTCTCTAAAGAGCGCAGAAACAGTCATCATAGTGGTGCCTTTTTCTGCTCCTCTCCACACAGGCATCAGAATCTCCCTTAGAAAAGGTTTAGTAGGGGGCAGCTAGGTGGAGCAGTGGATAAAGCACATGCCCTGGATTCAGGAGGACCTAAGTTCAAATCTGCCCTCAGACAATTGACACTTACTACCTATGTGACCCTAGGCAAGTCACTTAACCCTTATGGCCCTGCAAAAGAAAGAAAGAAAGGGGTGAGTAATGGGCCCCACTTGGACACACCCATGTGTACATCTACATAACAAACATGGGCAACATACACAAAGGTTCCTTACAAAAATTTGTGAACTTTCATTGTTATACTTTTCCATCAGAGAGCCTTTCTCATGTGCTAGTCTTTATTTTGATTTTTTCCTTTGAATTCAAAGAATCGTTTGGCAAAATATAGAACTTTTTAAAAGAATAAAGCTTTATAGAAATACAAAGCACCCTCATAGTTTGGTTTCAGTAATAGAATAAAATTCCCAGAAAGAGAAAGTAGACTTTTTTTTTTTGCTTAGTTGTCAGTCAGGTTACCTGTATTATTTTTATTTCATTTGGAGTAGTTTAGATGAGAGGAAATAGAAATGTTGAAAGCACACTGTAATAAATTTAGAGCTGGAAAAGACATTAAAGGTCCTCTAGTTCAGTGTTGTCAAACTCTTTTTTTCTTTTTGGTAGGGCAATGAGGGTTAAGTGACTTGCCCAGGGTCACACAGCTAGTAAATGTCAATTGTCTGAGGTCGGATTTGAACTCAGGTACTCCTTAATCTAGGGCCGGTGCTTTATCCACTGTGCCACCTAGCTTCCCCAAATGTTGTTAAACTCAAATAAGAAATGGATCCCTACAGTCACATATTGACTTAGAAAACCACAAATTAACATTATCTATATTGTATTGTATCTTCATTGATTTTATTCAACATTTCCCAATTACATTTTAATCTGGTTCAGGTCTCATTGGGGAGGTTTGCAGTCGGTTTGCAGCCAGCAGGTAGGTAGATGCCTTTTAGCTAATCCAACTATTTTATTTTAGAACTGAGGGAACTAAAGCACAGAAAAGTTAAGTGCCAACTCTAAAGTGACACAGGTAATGTCAGAAGTAGTATTTTAACCTGTCTGCTAACTCCAAATCCAAATGATTTTCCTATTCTGCTGTGTCTTCTAGTCAGAGCCCCTGAAATTCTTCTTAGTAACATGACATCAATATGGATTTATTTGACCTTCTTTGTAATGGTCATCAGTTCAGTTCTGGACTGATAAAAGACCAGGGTAAAAGGACAGGATCTGAGTCCTGCTTAGGTATTGCTATTGAGGTCTTGGGAATGTGTCCATCTGTCTCACAGCCCTAGAGAGGTATCCCACATGATGTATCCCAACAGAATGCTTCTCCTAGAGACCGGTGAGAATGTTGGAGCTGGAATTCAGACAAACTAGGACATGTAGTCTGGGCCAGTTTCTGGGTTCACACTGGGTTTGGGGACCATGAAAAAATGTCTCTCCCAGGGGCAAGGAAAGAACCAGAAACTTGACCTTGAGAGCAGTGGAGAAAGAAAAGGACTGGAATCAGCAGTGCTTCCCTGTTGGGATGCCCATGCTGAGCTTTTCCACTGTGGGTTGAGTTGTGTGCCAACTGGCTGACCACTTCCCAATGACAAGGGCACTGGAAAGGAGGCGTAAAAACTGAGGATGGACATTCCAGACCCTTTCAGCATCTACTGGAAATGTAGAAATGGGTTTTATTATTATTTATTATTGAGACCCTGGGGGATGCCTCACCTACTCTGTTTGGGCATAGGAATCCATTTCCCATTCATCCACCTCAGCTGCTCCCTGGCTTTACCCATTCTTTTCATGGAGGGAAACCATGCTGCTTCTTCTCTCCTAGACACCACCACCACCACCCCCCTTGCCTCATGAGAGGAGCAGCTGGTCCCTTTAGAACTGTTATCTCAATTAGTATTGTATTAAGTTTTCTTGGTATGCATGTGATACTATATTAAAAGCCAGATAGCTCTTTGAATCTCTGCCAATTCTGCTTACTTGAATGTGAGCTGGGAGATTGGGAGAGAAGAGAGAACAAACCAGAAAGGAAGTAGATTTAAATTATTTAGGTTTTATGAACCCAATTTGGATTTTGCCAGTACCAACTGCCTGGGGGTTTGAGCTACTTATTTAACTGAAATAAGAGCATTAGAAGGAGAAAGAGAATAATTTCCAGGGTCAAATTCCCCTGAGATATCAACTGGTTTGTATAAAAAAAAAAGGAAAAAACATAAACCCCAGAGGTAGTTAAAGAAGTCAGTGTGTCATGAGCAGTCATTTTAGCCCACGGAGGGTAAAACAAAAGTGCCTCCCCCATGAAATGAGTGGGGAGTGAGTTGCTAGGAAAAGCAAACTGTACCCTTGAGGAGAGTTGAAAGATTGAGTTCTTCCCCTGCCCAAGCCAAGGGGTATATTGACAGCACAGCCTGCCTGTCTCACCAGGACTGGCTGGGGGACTAATAATAATAAGTTGCTGAAAAGTTTTCAATAAAGCAAATCCATCTACATCAACTCCTATTCATCCCTACTATCTTTTTTTTTTTTAAGTGGAAGTGAACTTCATCCTCTGGCTCCATGGCATAAAGAAATCACCCTTTTAAAACCACATATTTGGGGGCAGCTAGGTGGCATAGTGGATAAAGCACTGGCCCTGGATTCAGGAGGACCTGAGTTCAAATCTCAACTCAGACACTTGACACTTACTAGCTGTGTGACCCTGGGTAAGTCACTTAACCTTCATTGCCCCACAAAAATAAAAAAGAGTTTTACAAAATCATATGTTTACAGATACAAAAAAGAATAACTATAATAATACAAATTTTTAATTAAGGTTAGTCATTAAATGTGAATGCCCATTGGTTTTTGTATATGATAAAATTTTGAAGCCCAACAGAACAATAATGGCAGCCGACACAGACCCTCTGCATCTCTCAAACCATCCCTTTTCCTCCCCTCCCTAATATTCCACAGCAGGAGAACATGAAGATTTCTCTTGTTGCTGAGACTCAGTACACTGCCATTTATAGAAGGTGCAGCTGCTTTGGGGTATATATATATATATATTTGTTTTGTTGTGTTTTGTTTTTTAGAAGAGATTTACCGCAATTGGTCTGGACAGAAAGGAGAAAAAAAGAACAACAGAAATCATGAAAAAAAGAATTACTAAACAAACAAGGAGGCTATTTATTGGAACACATAAATTTAGTCATGGGAAGACAACATGGATGGGGGACGGGCATGGAATGGACAAAGATCGGGATTAACACCCAGTGAAGAAAGTCTTCAAGTGATATGCACTTTATGTACAGCTCAATACTACAAGTGAGTAGAGTCAAGAGAGGCCATTGTCCCAATGGAAACATTTCAGACTTAAAATCTGATATCTCCTCTTTGACTTTCTCTTTTAATCTAACGATTAACTGACTGTGCACACATAATCCAGGAAACAGTCAAAGAAACCAGCCACTATGTCAGTGCCTCCCACTAGCTTATTTTTTCCTAAACTATTTGCATGAGATAATAGCAGTAGTAGTAAGGACATTACAGTAGAGCAACAGAAACCACATGATGTCATACAGCAGGCATCCAGAGCAGGAAATGATAAGAGTAGAGGTAATTTATAAAATGGGGGGGGGGAGTAGGAGTAAAGGGAAGGAACCTACCTATAAGCAAATGTGATTTTCGAAGTTTCTGACACAGAACACTGAATGCAAAACCATGGGTACTTCACACATAACCCACTATGGCTACATGGGTAACCAATTTTAATCTGTTTTTTTTTTAATAGGAAAACTTTCCTAATATCTGTCTTTTCCCATGTACTGCAACTCAGTTCTGCGAAGTTTAATGGTACCTTTAAATACCCTTTCCAATTTGGACCATCTTTGACAAAAAAAAAAAAAGTCTCCTTTCTGGAATAACATATCACAAATCATGGGAGTTACAATGACAAGACCTGAATTCAAATCCTGACTGCCACTTATTACCCATATGATCTTGGGGAAAATCACATTTCCTCTCTGAGCCTCAGTTTCCTCATCTGTGGTGAAGGGGTTGGATTAGATGACCTCTAAGGTCCCCTCCAGCTTTAAATATAGGATCCCATGACCTTCTGGTTTGCTTTGGGTCATTGGTCTATTCCCTTCATCCTTCTCAGACTCAGTTTCCTCATCTATAAATGAAGGGGTGGGACTAAGCTCACAAGGTACCTTCCAGTTCTAAATCCTATGATCTTTGGATCTAAAGCTCAGCCGTCTTTGAGAGCCTAATTCATAAGCATTATCATAAAGAATTAGAGATGTGGCCAACACCCTCTGTCTCATGGTCTACCCTTATGTGGCAAGTAACAGTACTTTTTCTAAGAGCCTTTTATGTCCAGCTGGTTTTCCCACCACAAATGGAGGGAGGATCGAGGAGAGACCAATTCCACCTGGTTAATGAAGGCAGTGTTTTCTCCATCAATGAGATTTTCTACTACCACCACTGACATTCTCACCTTTAAGGCTTTTCAAAGTGCAAAAGAAATTACAGGGAATGCTTTCATACCTGAAAGAGGCAGGAGATAGCAATCATAGTGGGTGGGGGCTGCCTCTGACACCCAAGCAAAGTGATTCAGGCTGGTTTTACGGTTTTCTCACCAATAATACCTACACAGTGTGTAGTTAGTGTATATTAAAAGTTTTCTTCCTCCCTCCCTAAGCCCCTAGGGGCTGTGCTCTCAGTACTGGGGGAATAGCAGGCTGAGAATATTTTCCATTAGACATGGAAAAGTGCTAGGCTTCCCAGACAGTTGGGTCCAAATGGACACTTAACTCTTTTATGGAGTTTTCTTTTCCAATCATTCTCTGTAGAAATTTGCTGACAAAAACCAATCCCTCCCACTCACCCTCCTTTCCTCACCTAATTCCCATATTCCTCCTTAAAAGCCTGTTCAATCCTTCATGTGAATTTGTATAAATTAGAACAAACAACACAGTTTCACTATCTGAAATATGCAGGTTCCTCATTCCTTAAGGCTCTGCTAACAAATAAAGAGAAGGCACAGCCATTGACACAATTTTCACAAGTCCTACTCTGCGCTTCTGACAGGAGCTCTATTGTGAGTTTCCTTCTACTTTCTCTCAGTAACAACCAACAACTGGTCTCCCTGTTCTCAAGGATCTCTCACAACCATCAACATTGAATTTTTCCTAACAAATTAGAAAATTCCATCAAAAGACATTCCAAGGCTGGAAACCTAAGAGTCATCTCTGACTTTGCCTTCTTTGCCAATTTTCCCCATACCCAGTCCATCACACATTTCTGTTTCTTTCTTTGAAGCATGTATTGGATATGCCCTTTCCTCTCTGTGCCTACTACCACCAACCATGGCTAGTCTTTTGTTACTGCATACCTGGTTTACTACAATAACTACTACCTAGTTTCTCTTCCTTTAGTCTTTCTCCCATCCATTCCATCCTACACACCCATGCCAGATTAATCTATTCTGTTTTCATCATGATGCCACTCCCCTGCTTAAGGACCTTCAATGGTCCAAACTCCTCTGCCTGGCTTTCAAGGGCTTCCATAATCTGGCTTCAGCCTACTGATGTCCTACTACTCTCCAGGAAGTACCCTCTGTTCCAGTCAGGCAAGTTTCCCACTGTGCCTGGTAACACCATACTCCAGTTGTTGTTTGACCTTCGTCCTCAAAGCGGTCTAATGACATCAGGAGGGTGATGTCTTGACTTGCAAGTGAATTGGATTTAAGTGAGACAAGGCTGTGCAAAGTCATCAGTCTCACTCTCTCCTCCAGAGTCATTTGCAGTCCAGTGGCAAAACATAGTTCAGGATGACTGGCGATGGTCCTGGATATAGTGGGAGACCCTGACTTTTTTAAGCTAGTCTTTCTCAGTCTCAGTTTGTCTGAGACAACACCTATTCAGTGATTAAAGGCTAGGTAAGAAATGAGACAAAAGACAGACTAGCTTGCCTTCACAAAAGAATCCGTCTAGAAGGGAAAGACCCTTGATTTAAAAACATAAGAGGTAAGCATAGGAGTGTGACATGGTAAATGTTGGTATGATCTTGAAGTCAGAAGACCTTAGGAAATTCTACCACTGATAAATAACAGTTGTGCATCCATGGGCAAGTTAGTGACCCAAGAAACTCTAAGACCATAAGTTACATAGGCTAAGGATTGGGATAGAGATGAGGATAGGGATGGAAATAGGCATAAGGAGAGGGACTGGACCTATAATTTCACTGAGATAGGGAACTCATCAATGAGAAAATTCCTTCTATCAATGTGAATCAACACCTTCTCTGAAACCTAGAGTCTGATGCTACATATGTTATTGTGGAGAGAATGTCAGACTTTAAGGTAATAAAACTTGGTTTCAAATCCTGCCTCAGACATTTACCAGCTGTGTGACTCCAGGCAAGTCATTTAATCTTTCCGGGTCTCAGTTTCCTCTCCTGCAAAATGAAGGGACTGGGCTTGATCTCAAAGAACCCTTCCATCTCTAAATCCATGCGGCCATATGAATAGTCTGCAACAGTAGAGGGAGTTTCTGCCCTGAGAATATCTCAAACTAATGAAATCATAAGTCCATACTGCCCCCCCGCCCCCAAAGTACAGAGTGGGGTAAGACAAAGGTGCTTCTTATAGGGTACAAGGACAAAATAGAATCAGCTGTGACCTCAAGGACATTACATTTCTTTTAGTTGGGCTGCCCTTCCTTCTCCCTTTTACTTACCTATATCTTCCCCATCCTTTACGACCCACTTTATAACCAACCTCCTCCATAAAACTTTTCCAAAGCCTCAAGTCCACACTAACCTCTCCCTTCCCTCAGTTCCTAGGGTACTTGTTTTTAGTAGGATGTTACCATTTATCATCCATTTAGCAGTTCATTAATTTCTTTCTGTATAGTAATGCCTCATTCATCTGGCTTCAGGGATGAGGCGTTCCGAAGGATGGACGTTTCACTTCACTGGAAGGTTTCCTTGAGTCATTGTGAAGTAGCAGGTTATGATCAAAAGTACACCAGATTACAAGGCAAGAAGCCTTGACCCTGCTCCTGGCTGTGCATCCAACGAGCTTTAGCACTTGGACAAGTTCCTCAACCCCTCTGGGCCTTGACTCTCATTGCTAAGATGAGAGGGGTGGTATAGATGCTATTGAATGCCCCTTCCAGCTCTGAGTTTATTATACAATAAAATCTTTTTAAAATGAATTAGATATTTTACTGCCTTCTTAAGCAGATGATATTCAACATGTCAATGTAAGCTTTCCTTGATAATTTACTTGATAAATCATTGTTCTATGCAAAATCTCACAATAAAAACCATAGGGGGAAATGGGGTTAGTACACAACACTTAAAAACTTTGTCAGTAACAAATAAAAAAGATAGGAACCTAATAAAAACAGTAGCAGAGTTTTAAACATGTTAAATGGTTAAGATATGCATCAATATTACAATAAATAATGGTGTGGTCTGATTTCTCCCAACTACTACTCATCAGGCCAGTAAAGTCAATGGCTTTGTGTGAGAGGGTAGCCTTGGCAGGCAACTCCAAGACAAAGGAGCCAGGCGCTGTGGCCATAACAGAAGGTGAGAGGGATGTGAGTGTTAAAAGGATGGGAGAAGAGTCCATGGATGCAGATCAACCCTCTTCTAGCAACACAAGATATACAATAAATATAGGACTAACACTGAAAAAACACTGAAGTTTGCTTACAGAAGTGTTAAAAGGGTTTAGGGTATGTGTGCTTGTGTGTGTGTGTGTGTGTGTGTGTGTGTGTGTGTGTGTGTGTGTGTGTGGCGTATCCCTACAAGGCTTAGTTCATCTGGGTGGGTGAGATTTTCTATATTCTTGCTGTTTTTCTCTAGGCAAAATTTCATATAAGCAAAAGAAAAATTGCTTCATATTCAAATTGTCTTCTAATCCATCAATCTCGGAACAAATTCATGTTTTCAAAACAAACATTATAGTAGAACTGACAGTGTGGGTGTATGTGTATACTCAAAAATGTGTATATATGCATATGTAAATATATGTGTATATATGCATATAAATAATACAACTATAAATGTGTATAAAGATATATATGTATACACATATAAATGATAAATTGGAAATTATCAATAGAAGGAAGGCCCTAGAATTGAGATCAGGAAAGGCTTTTTGGAGAAGGTGAGGTATTAACTGGGACTTGAAAGAATACAGGGAATACAGGAAGTGGAGAGGAAGATGGAGAACACTTCAGATATGGTGGACAACCATTGAAAATGCATAGTCAGGAAATGTGGTGTCTTATTCAAGGAACAGCAAAGAGGCCATTGTCACTGGATTGTAAAATCCAGTGTAAAAAGACAGAGTGTAAGGTATAAAAAGACTGGAAAGGGGGCAGATAGGTGGCAAAGTGGATAAAGCACTGGCCCTGGATTCAGGAAGACCTGAGTTCAAATCCGACCTCAGACACTTGACACTTACTAACTGTGTGACCCTGGGCAAGTCACTTAACCCCATTGCCCCGCCAAAGAAGAAAGAAAGAAAGAAAGAAAGAAAGAAAGAAAGAAAGAAAGAAAGAAAGAAAGAAAGAAAGAAAGAAAGAAAGAAAGAAAGGAAGGAAGGAAGGAAGGAAGGAAGGAAGAAAAAAGACTGGAAAGGTAAAAGGGAACCAGGTCATGAAAGGCTCTGAATGCCAAACAGAGGAGTTTATATTTGATGCTGGAGGTAGAGAGAGCTACTGGAGTTTATTGATTAGGGGGGTAATATGATCAGACCTACATTTAGGAAAGTCACTTTGACAGCTGATAGACTAGAGTGAAGAGAGGCTTGTGTTGAGGGGAGGGAGGGAAGGAGGGAGGAAGAGAGAGAGAGAGAGAGGAGAAGGAGAAGAAGAATAAGAAGGAGGAAGAGAAGGAGAAGGAGAAGGAGAAGAAGAAGAAGAAGAAGAAGAAGAAGAAGAAGAAGAAGAAGAAGAAGAAGAAGGAAAAGGAGGAGGAAAAGGAGGAGGAGGAGGGAGGGAGACAGGGAGAGAGGAAGGGAGGGAGGGACAGAAAGAGAAAGGAGCAAAGGATGACACCCAGGCTTCCAGCCTCAGTGATAGGAGGATGGTAGTACTCTTGACTGTGATAGGGAAGTGAGAAAAAAGGGAGAGCTTGGGATGATGGACATGTCATTGTGTTGATCAGAGTTCTTAAGTCTTTTAGAGTTGGTCTTTACAATGTTGTTGTTATTGTACAAATTGTTATGCTGGTTTTAAGGAGTTCACATCTGCAAGGGGGTTACAACACAGAGAGGGGATTAGAGGCCAGGGAAAGGAGTATTGGTCTGAGGAGTCAGGATTTGTGAATGGAATCCCAGAGCAGTCAATCATCAGACCTTTTCCCTGAGCAAATATTTCCATGGGTGGTATTAATTTGATTGTCATTCTAAGAACAAGAGGCTGAAAGTGTGCATGGATGGGGTGGGGAAGAGCACAGAGGAAGAAGGAGAGGTATGCTGGTGGCAACAGAGCAGATGGCAAGATGCTGCCAATGGGTAGCCACGATGTCTCAGTGGATAGTTAGTAGAAAGATGTTCTGGGTTCAGCAAAATAGGGGGTTTTCATTCACTCAGCCAATCTTCTACACTTAATGCCAAACTGCCAAATGATGGATCAATGGATCATAGTGTTATCTGAGTCCAAACCCCTCATTTTACAGATGAGGAAAATGAGGTACCAAAGAGTTGAAGTGACTTCTCCAGGGTCACACAAGTCTGGCAAGTCTCTGAGGCAGGATTTCAATCCAGGTCTTCCTGATTCCAACTCTATTCCTCTAACCACTGCACCAGGCTACCTCTCAATGGATCCAAGCCTCCTTATATCTTCCCTGCCGAAAGATCCCTGACCCCAGAGCTTAGAAAAGAGTTGAACCTTCAGTCAGTTAGTCAGTCAATAAACATAATGCCCAGGATGGGCTGGGCACCATGCTAAATGCTGAGTATACACAAAGAGGCAAAAGTTCCTGACCTCAAGGAGCTCACTCTCTTCCCCACCCCCTATGTTTATGCAACCCAATCCCCATCCTACTTCCACCATCTCCTTTCTGTAAACTCAGTATTGTATCAACAAGAATATATGAGAAAGTATGATTTCCATTCTCTGGTCCAGCATCATTCCAGGGACCGTGGTCTGTACTTCCCTTTGTTCCTTTTGCCCTCTCACAGTACGCCTCCCCCCACCCCGAGTATTTCTATGAAGCCAGACAAAAAGCTTGGTCCCTGGCCCTTCAACTGGGATGAGCCACAATGGTTCTATAAAATGTGCTAATAAGCAGAAGCAGTAGGTCACAGGAACAGGATGCCATAGATAGACTGGGGGTCTTGTGCCCATCCACTGGAGAGAAAATCATCCCGAGGGACCAACGTGCTTCCCTTACATACTTCTTGTTCACCTTGCCCTTCTCTCACACCTAATCAGCTCTCTCCTTTCAAGGGAAGCTTTTCTGATCCAACCTATGGATGTCATGGGTGAGGCTTGTGGGGAGAGGTTAACTGGAGCTTTGACCTCATGAAATTCAGCCTCAAGGTCTGTGCTTCATCTGTTCAAACATATTGAGCTTTCTAAGAGCTGCCTTGGCTGTTCAAATGGAAGGCTCAGCTTTGTGGCAGTGCTTTGAATGAACCAGCAGTTCTGTCTCTTAGAGAGCCAATCACAAGAAGGATGCTATGGGAAAAAGAGGAGGGGATGGAAAGAGGAAACCAAGGAGGATGTCCCTATGCACAGAGTAAAAACTATGAATTTTGCACCTGAAGAAAAGGGGGCAGGGAGTGTTCATCTGGAGTTTCGACCTTTGGGGGAGAAAATATACCTAATAGCACTGCAATGTTTCTACATTGCTAAAGGGCTAACTGCTGATTTGTTGGGAAGGTGGGGAGGGTGTGATGGGCCAGAAATTAGGAAGATATGGATAATGGGTTAGGAAGCACGCCCTGACACCAAATTTTCTGAGCCCTGTAAATTTCAGCACCTTGAGAAACATTCCAATTGTCCTGCCTTAGTTATAGTTCTCAGCCGCACACGGTAAGGGAGTAGGGCAGGGGTATAAAAATTGCCCGCAGTTCTGGAACTGCATCAAAACAGAATCAGAATTATAGACTGAGAAGGATCCCTAGAGTTCATCTGGTCCAAACTTTCCCTCTGACTTTTTTCAGATGAGAAAATAGAAGACCATAAAATGAAACTGACTTGCCCAAGTCACCTACTTACTTATTGACAGAGCTATGAATACAATCCAGATCTCCTGACTCCCAGTCCCAGGCTCATTCTATTACAACAGAGGCATCTCTTTGTCAGGTCAGGTTTTCTGGATCCAGAAAGTAGCTTCTATTATTGAAGATGCCCCTGTATACTCAAATTAATCATCATGGTAACCTGGAAACAGAGAGAAGCAAAATCATAGTATCCACAAATCCCATAGTAAAGGAGACTGATACCAGGGTGGGGAACAGAAGAGGAGAAAGACAGGATCTCAGGGGTAATGGGCAACAGGACCCATTGATCAAATCATTAGCCAACTGGTGGGACTACAGTGTAAAGGAAATTAAATATGCAGATCTGGCTTTTGGTCTTTCCAGATGATAAATGAAAGGGACACCTAGGCTTCTCTCTACCCTCACATTACCTGACCAAGGTAGGGCACCAGTCACCTCCAACTTCACATTGTGGAAGGGCCAAGATTTGAAGTTAGACAAACAGGCGTGAATAAACCATTCCTCTCATTTAAAAAAAAGGAGAAATCACAATCACAATTTTGAGCCTGAGAGGATATGGAGAAAGGAATAGAAGGAGGAGGAGGAAAAGAAGAGGCTCGTCTCCTTTCCCTGCTCTTTTAAATATTATTAAACTATTATCTCAAATTTCTAATAAGCAGGTTGAAGTTTAAATTACAAGATCTCTAACAGAGTCAGAATCCAAACAGTGCAGGAGCCAGCAGACAACAATTGCCTGGGTCGGATAGATTTCATGGTGGTTCTTTGCAAGGACAAAGCTCCTATTCAGTGGGGGAGAGGAGGATTTGGGGAGAGGAGGGAGAGACCTCAGAGGGCTTTCATTACCCTAATCATCCCCCCCCCCACAGAAAGTGGGAAAGGAAGAAAGGAAAAGCCAACTCTCCTGATGCGTCACTGGGAATGACAACTTGGAAGGCAGCACACACCTGAGGTTTATTGCTTTAATGGAAAGAGAGAAAGAAAGAAGGGGGGGAGAGAAAGGAGAGAGATGAAGGAGGGATAGAGAAAAAGAGAAAGGAAGGGAGAGGGGGAGAGGGGGAGAAGGAGAGAGAGAGAGAGACACAGAGAGAGACAGAGAGACAGAGAGCAATTGATTCTTGGTAGGTGGTCCAAGTCCAGAAAGGCAAACTGATAATTCCCTATTTTATTTTAAGACTCTTCAAAAGCATTAGATTGGAATTCTCCTCTGCCAAGGATAGCTTTATATATTAGGAGAAATAGCAGTTTAAAAACAGGTTCTTTAGCAGAGGCGGAGCAGAAAGAATTAGGTAAACTACTAACATGCTAAGCTGTCCAGCATGCAGTTTCTTCACTTAGCCCAGCAACTCCAAGGCTATCACAGGGTATGAGCAGCAAGCTTCCATTTCCACTGAGGCTGGGACTGAATTAAAAAGGATTTAGGTTAGACCTCAGTGTAATTCTTTGTTGGGAAGGGGGGAGGGTATCAGATACCCTAATATTATTTAGGGAGGTTTCAAAATCTTGTTGGGATCTTTTTTTTTTTTTTTTTTTTTTGAGGAGAGGGTAACATTTCAGGATGTTTTTGAAGTATTCTTGCTTGGAGGCATGAGAATGGCTGAAATGCATGCTTCCCCCATAATACAATATACATTTCTAAACTGACTCTAGCACAAATGGTGCAATGGAAAATAACTTAGATTTAGAGTCACTGGATCGGGATTCAAATTCCCAGTTACTATTAATGTGACCTGGGGCAGGTTGCTCAACCTCTCTGGGCCTCGGAATTTCTTACCAATAAAATAAGAGAGTTGGACTAAATGACTTTTTTGGGCCCTCCCAGATCCTAAGATCAAAGAGGACCTAATAGGGGTGTGCTGGAGCCAGCTCACACTGGTTCTAGAGAAACCATTGTTAAATTTTCAGTGTGAATATTTATACCTCAGAAATCTGCAAATATTACAAATGGGGGGGATTAATTGTTTTGTTAATTGTTTAGACTTAAGAAAGTGTTGGAGAAAATTTTAATAATGCAGATGAAACTTAAAACTATCACAGAGATTTATGTGTATATGTATATGTGTATGTGTGTATAATGTGTATATATAGCATATATACACATATACATATATACAATATATGCATATATACATGCATACACACATACACATATTAGAGAACCAGTTGTTTACCAGCACCCCCTAGTCCCTACATTAGTAGGGACTCACTGAATACAAAGTAAAAAATAGGGTGTAATAAGCACCCCCCCAAAAAAGAATATAATAAAACTTTTAAATAAAAGACGACGATGATGAAGAGAGATATGAGAGTCTAAAGAGAGTGGCTGTAATGCTAGATTTGGAGTCTCCCTGGCTTCAAATCTCATCTCAAAACAGTTACTAGCTTTGTGACACTGGACATGTCACTTAATGTTTCTCAGACTTGTATGTAAAGTAAAAGTAAAAATGTAGTACTTACCTTACAGGGTTATTGTGAGGATCAAATAAGATAATGTGGGTAAAAGGCTTTACAAACCTGAAGGTACTATATAAAATGCCAATTACCTTTATTATTATTATTTTTGTGGGGGGGGGGGGCAATGGGGGTTAAGTGACTTGCCCAGGGTCACACAGCTAGTAAGTGTCAAGTGTCTGAGGCCGGATTTGAACTCAGATACTCCTGAATCCAGGGCTGGTGCTTTATCCACTGTGCCACCTAGCTGCCCCCCCCCAATTACCTTAATTATTAAAGGGAGGACAGTGGTAGTCAGCCCATGAAAGGCAGCAGCTCTAACTATAAGGAGAGCCCAATTTTCCACAATGCAACATTGGATCCTTTGAAATTCCTAAAGTATGGGACCTCTTAAAGTCCTTTTTAGCTTAAGGACCATCACTTCTACCAAAATCACAGATCAGATAAATGAACAATATCCAGATGTGTACTCATCCCTTTATTAAGTTTTAAGTGTGGTTTGCTTAAGTCAACAAGCATCTGTTAAGTACCTATGCTGAGACCTTAGGTTACAAAGTCCCTAGGGAAGGTGGTAAGCAGGGCAACTACAACTATATACCAACTGTCCTACAGTCACATCTCAACCCTTAGTGATAAAGAGTTTGTGGTGCCGGGGAAGACTAAGGGAAAACAACCTTGCCTGGATGGCCCTGCTGATAAAATATAAATACAAATATAGGGGCAGCTAGGTGGTGCAGTGGATAAAGCACTGGCCCTGGATTCAGGAGGACCTGAGTTCAAATCTAGCCCCAGACCCTTGACACTTACTAGCTGTGTGACCCTGGGCAAGTCACTTAACCCCAATTGCCTCACCAAAAAAAAAAAACCAAAAAACCCCCAAATATAGAAAATAGGGAAAATGCATTAATTTTTTTTTTTCTGGAAGGGAAGGATGTATCCTGTTACTGAACCCAGACTTATCTTGGGTTTCTTCTCTCTCAACCCTCAACTTCCTCATCATCCTCAACCAGAACTTTGGTTCCGGCCTCCAGAACCATGTTAGGCTCTGTTAGGTATACTCTGGCCTTATCTTGCCCAGATCCAGGCATCCTTACCTCTTCAGTTCATTTCCAAACCATATTTTCTCCCACCCCTGGTTCTGTGTTTTGTGTTGCCCTCTTCTATTGGAATGTAAGGTCTTTGACAGCAGGAACTATCTTTCTTGTATTTGTCTCCCCAGGGCTTAATTCAGTGTCTAGCACATAGTAAGTACTTATGTAACTTTCTATATTCAAATGCTTTGTTATTCATTTGTTCATTTCACCTGATTGTGACTTAACCATCGTGGTCTACAAAGGGATCCTTGTCATTAGGTTCTTGTTATGTTGAAGTCATAGTTTACCCATGATTGTCCATACCTGGATAATTGTTTGTTGGTCACTTGGTATCATTGTACACAGCTGGAATTATGGTTGTCTGCTGTGTAGCACTCACACTATTCGTAGCAAGTCTGTCCAAAGTCAGTCAGCACTTCCAAAGCTCCTGTGTGCCTGACAGTGAACACATTCATGCCTTTGTCACCCAACACACACTAAATGTTCATAATTAGCATCAGAAGTTCCATGGCTGTCACTTGGCTGCCCAGTACTGGAACCTGATTGTATCTGGCTGGATCCTTGACTTCCCATTTCATTCTTATATGACCTGGTTGACCATGATCAGATGATGGGTATCCACGGTTGCCAATATGCTCAGTTTCCTCCTTTTTTATTAATTAGAGTTAATTGGTTCTTGGAAGTGAGTCATATGTCCCTGACTAGGTTGTTCTTTTCTATAACTTAATGAGTTGTCATTTTACCCCTGACTTTTTACTCACTTTGTTCCTTACTCAATTCATACTCCATCTCTTTGCCACCAGACTCCCCACCCTGCATATACCTCCATGGTTATTTAAAGATTGTCTGTTCCATTAGAATGAAATCCCATTGAGGACAGAAACTTTTTTTGCCTTTCTCTATATAGCCGGAGCTTAGCACAGTGCCTGACACATAGTAAACATTTAATAAATGTTTATTCAGCTGACTGACCACTCAAAACTAAAAGATATGTTGTTCTTCATGTTGTTCTTATTCATGTTGTTCTTCACTAGAAGTTTGGCCTCTTGAATTGGGTTCTTATACCTTTTCATAATTTCTAACACATTGAGCTATATCCATGTCTTCTGAGACCAGTTAACTCCACTGAATCATACTCATGTTGCCAACAGGTAGAGGACAGAGCTAGATCAGACCCATGTTGCTCACACCTAAAACACTGTGTTGAACCAGACCCACATTATCCATAGCTAGAAGAATGACCTGAACTGGACCAGTTGTCATCCACAACTCCTCGGATAAATTAAACCCAAGCTAGGCCTACTCTCTTGTCCTTCATGTTGTCCATAACTATATGACTGACCACCTGAGTGTGATTTTGTTCCTCCAAATATCCCTAAATGAATTGAACTGAACCCCAGTTGCTTTCTCTAAAATCCACCTGACTAGGATTAGACCCATGTTGTTTTCCACATCCAGCTGAATGACCAGAAGCTATTCATCATTTGTACTCCCACAGATGACCACAGTTGGTTTCATGCCTTTGTTGACCAAACCCTCCAGATTAATTAAATCTGGTTTCCAGAGTTAGATTACACATGAATTCAGGGATAGTCGGAACCTGACATATTCTTGTATATTCCAGGACCCAGCCTATATGAAAGGACACCAGAGCAAGATCAGTCAATTAATCAATAAGTATTTATTAAGCACTTACTATGCACCAAGTATAGTGCTAGGCACTGGGAATACAAATACAATGAATAAAAATATCAGAAGCTTACATTCTAATGGAGAAGATCAGCATTTATATAGTAAATATGTATGTTATATATAAAAACAAAAATAAATGTAAAGTAATTTTAAAATAAGATATTATGAAAGGAAGGAAACTAGCAGTTTGGAGAGATTAGGAAAGACTTCATTACAAAATGGTCCTCAAGGTGCATCTTTTTTTTCTTTTTCTTTTTTTGGTGGGGCAATGAGGGTTAAGTGACTTGCCCAGGGTCACATAGCTAGTAAGTGTCAGGTGCCTGAGGCCAGATTAGAACTCAGGTCTTCTCGAATCCAGGGCCGGTGCTTTATCCACTGTAGCACCTAGCTCCCTCCCCTCAAGGTGCATCTTGAAGAAAGAGGAGAATTCTATGAAGAGAAGGGGAGGAAGTAGTATATTCCAGACCACAGGAGCCAATGCAAAGGTATAGAGATGGAAAATGGAATTTTGTGCATAAGGAACAGAAGGTCACTTTAGCATGATCACAGAGTATGGGAGAGAGACTAATGGCTGATGAAATCAGATGATAAGTTGGGGCCAGAGTGTGAAGGACTTTAACAGCTAAAAAGAGGAATTTATTTTTTTCCTAAGAGGCAATAGGGAGCCACTAGAGTGTATATGGTAGGAAGAGTGATAAGATCAATCTACACTTAAGGAAATCACATTGGTGGCAGTGTAGAGGGTGGACTGGAATGGAGAGAGACTTGAGGCAAGGAGACCATGATGCAATAATCTTGGCAACTGGTGATAAAGGTCTGAATTATCTCAGGTAAGAGAAGGGACTAAATGGGAGAGATGTTGTAGGAGTAGAAACAGCAAGATTTGGCAAATGATTAAATATGTGGTGTGAGTGAGAGCCTCAGTACTCAGTTACCAACCTAGAAGATTTGAGGAATAGTGGTGTTTCACAGCAATACTGTATGAAGATGTCCTGTGAATGACTTAGCCCTTCTCAGCAATGCAATGATCCGAGACAATTCCAAAGGACTCATGATAAAAAATATTATCTACCTCCAGAGAAAGAACTGATGAAGTCTTAATGCAGAAGACAGCATACCATTTTTCACTTTCTTTCTTTATTTTGTGTGGTTTTTGCTTTTAGCCTATTTCTTCTTTTACAACATGACTAATACAGGATTATGTTTTGCATGCTTGCTCATGTATAACCTATATCAAATCACTCAGGGAGGTGGGGAGATAAGGGAGGACAGGAGAAAATTTGGAACTTAAATTTTTAAAATTGTCTTTACATGTAATTGGTGTTTTGGACAGAAACAGGGAAGTTTGGAAGAGGGATGAATTTTAGGAGAGAGATAATGAGTTGAGATGTCTCTCAAATATCCAGCTTCAGATATCCAATAAGCAACTGGTGATACAGAATTGAAGTTAAGAAAAGAGATACTATCTGTGTCACCCTGGGCAAGTCACTTAACACTCATTGCCCTGCAAAAAAAAATGAGGTGGAATATATACATACACATATACATAAACATATACATACGCATATGCAAAATTTTACATATACATGTCATTAGTATACAGATAAATTTTACTCTAAATTTACTTCTTATTTGTTCATAAATAAATGAATATACACAACTTGTAATATAAAAGTCATAAAGCCTCAAGGAAAAACAAGTCATTTTTCCCCTTTTTCCCATGTGGGGGAGGGGAAGGAAAATTTTAATGGACACAATGTGAGATCCAATACTAAAAAAAACAAAACATTAAACTGGTTAAACAGAATTCTTTTAGGTCCACAAAAAGCATAATACATCATCTTTTTAGAAAATTGTTTAATGGTCTTAGAACAGAATAATAGGATTTAACATACTCTTATTAAAGAAATAGCTTAAAATTCTGCCACACATTGTACAGTGGTAAGGACACAGCAACAATGAATGACCATGGTTTCTATAACAACTTCTCATGTTCATACATTCTTCAAGGGAAGCAGGCACAGGAAGTTCAGAGAACAGTAAAAATCTTAATCAAATTTTTGTCAGACCGTCGATCACTGGCATAATCTCAGTTTGTTGGTTTATAGTAAGATAAACAAGAGTTTTTGATATGTAGAAAATCATTTTCAATTTCATCTTAGAGATGATTTAACCCATGGAAACTGAGGAAGAGACTGAGAATGTAGAGAGAGATGATCCTTAGTCTTGCCTACTACAGCTTCCTGACAGGTTAGAACCAGATTCATGATCTTCTCCAAATATCCCTGGAGGAACTCATATTTGGGACTTGTGTTTCCCCTTCTTCCAGGTAACCTGAGATGAACCCATATCATTCCCATCAGGCTTTGAGTCATGTGACCTTGTACCATGAATCCTCCCTGAGTCCCAAGTCAACAAATAACCTTGACTCATTTGCTTTATAGTGTTAGACCTGGACCAGAACCCATGTTACCCTGAGCTGGACATGTGTCCTGGACCCTTCAGTCCAATTTGAATGCCTAGAACTCAACTCCTCTTCAACTGTTTCATTCATTTCTCTTTATGATGATGGCTTTGGCATGTCTGTTTTGACCTCGACTCCTGACAGCATTCTTTGTTATTGGTATAGCTGTAGTCAGGCCAGAGCTCATTTGAATATCATAAGAAAAAATCCTGTAAAGTCCACTCTCTTGTTGTGTTCTCAAATCAGGATATGCATACTGATTATGTAGATTCTGTCTAGGAGCAAGGAACAGAGGGAGAGTTAATCAGCATGGTGTACAATGTGAATTTACCAATTGCAGATACATTTTTGTATTATGACTAACTAGACTGAACCAGCCAGCCATGCCTGCCAGCTGATCCAACCTGACATACCAATGCCAGTATCCATAGATATAAAGCAGAATGGAGGAAGGTAACAGAAGCAGAAACCCAAAGTAGTTCCTAATAATGGGGGCAAAGATAAGGGTGAAAAGGAGTCAGTCTATCATTCATAGCAATCAATAAAATATGAAATTTTCTAAATTGGGAACTGTTTTAGCATCAACAGTTACATTTCTTGAAATGGAAAGAGCCTAGTAGACATAGAATCACAGTGTCATGGGAAAAGCCATCAAGTCCAGAGCCATAATGTTAAAAATCAGGAATCTGAGGCAGAAAAAGGTTAAGTGACTTGCTCAAGGTCAACAAGTAGTTAGACATCAGAGGCAAAATTTGAACCCATGTCTTCTGACTCTAAAACCAAGGTTCTTCATACTATATCACATTGCCTCTCATCATATTAGCTTTCAAGTTTTCATCCAGCCTCGCTTTTTCCCAACCCCTTAAATAATTGCCTCTGAAGCACCCTTATGACTTGGAGTAAGCCTAACTTGGACTAATCTTCCAATAGTTTAGGTTTGATATTGGAACAAAAGGAAATGGTTGTAGTGCATTGAAAAATTAATAAAAGGAGGTTTACTTATCCATAGCAAGGAAAAAAATCTTCAACAAGTTTATTCAGTTAGGACACCATGTTGATTCAGTTGATGCCAGCTTCCTGGTGTTGGTCATACCTTTGGTCAGAAGCCCCAGAAATAACCGTAGCTCCTTGTGCTCATTTGTACTTGAATGACCGGGGAAGCTACATCAACAACCAATTCCCTTAATTGATCAAGTTTTGAAGAAAGTATCAAAGCCTTCTAAGGAAAAGAAGTGGCTTAACTTTCATGGCTTATAGCTTTAGGAAAAGCTAGCCTCACCTACATGGTCATAAAAATATTGCTTCTATCACATTTTAGGAGCAGATGGTTATCTATGTGGTTTGAGGAGGTCTTCTGGCTCTTGTCCCAACAAAGATATTGGAACATCTGACACTCTATCATGAGAGTTCAATTGCTCTCTCTAAGAGATATGTTTTCTCCAAGGAGGGAGTCAAACTTTAACATATTTATAAGAATTCATTTATAAGAGGACTGGAGCAGCATGAGAGCCCTAAGCATCTGGGACTGGAGTACGTACAGAGCTTGCTAGCAGAACAGGACATAGACACAGTCAACTGACATGGTGTTCAAGAATAATAATTCAGCAACTGTGTGGAGGCTGAATTGGAAAGGGGAGAGATTAGAGACAGAGCAATTAGAAATTAACTACAATAGTCCAGATAAGAGGTGATTAGGATCTGAACTACAGTCTTGGCTATGGGAATGGAAAAATGGGGATATATATATTATATATATATATATGAGAGATATTATGGTGGTAGACCCAAGAAGACTCAGAAGTTGATTGTATGGGGGCAGCTAGGTGGCACAGTGGATAAGGCTGGATTTGAACTCAGGTCCTCCTGAATCCAGGGTTGGTGCTTTATCCACTGTGCCACCTAGCTGCCCTTGAGTTCAAATCTCAACCTTGAAACTACTTGTATGAAAAATTGGGCAAATCACTTGATGTCCCTGGGCTTTAGTCTTCTATAGATAGAATGAGGGAGTTAGGAAGAAATGGTCTCTGAAGTCTTCCAGCTCAGAATCCTTAATCTTGATATTTGAATGTAAAGAAAATGTAAGTCAAGATCCCTGATGTATCGTACCTCTTTTAGAATTCTGCCTAAGACCAGTCATATTCCATACCCAAAAATATTTAGTTCAGTCCAATTCAAAATTCCTTAAACACCTACTATGAACAAGGTATTCTGCTAGGTACAAGAATTCTTTCCAGAGGGCTCCAAAATGAGTCATTAAATACATGGATGTTTTGTTTGCAACTCACTAGAATCATGAACCATGATCAAATCAAGTGTGCCAAATTCCTGGATGGGGTGTGTCAGTCTACTCCCCTACATCCCACTCACCATCCCTGTAACTTTCTAACCAAAAAACCTCTCCTGGCTACCATTCTCCTATGGGAGTTGTTTTCTCCCTTCAAAAGTCCTAGGGCTGGGGCAGGTGTGATTCACACCTTTTGATAAAGTGGAACACCAGCAAAGAGATTAAATGACTTGTCTGAGGTCCCATAGCATGCTAATAAAGCTAGGATCAAAATCCAGGTGCCCCCCCCCATTCCCCAACCCAACACAAAGACAGGGGTAATTATTTTAAGATTAGGTCCCCTTCCTGGAGAGACATTCGGTACCTTGGCCCCTTTCCTGGAGCTCGTCAGATCTGGCATGTAGCTTTCCCCTTGTGTCTTGCTCTTTGTAGGTCCCAGATTACCACAGAAGAAGGGGAGTGTGTCCTCCCCAGTAAGCCTGGACGCTCAGAGAGTTCATCCCAAAAGAAGTGAATAAAGTAGGCAAAGCAAGCAACAGAATGAAGGGAAACCAGGAATTTCCACACATCAGAGTTGAGCCTCTGTGACTATCCTCATCTCCAGTTAATTAAAATTACTGATTTGCAGCAACCATCTGTAAGAGGCTGTGGGGTTTCCATGGACACGTGGCAAGAAGAAATAATGATATATTCATCAGTGGATGCTACAATCCTGGTTTAGAGCTGAAAGGGAACTTGGAAGTCATCTCACTCAAGCCTCTCAGTTTACAGATAAGGATACTAAAGCATAAGAAAGGGTTAAGTGACTTGCCATTGGGTCACACAGCTAGTAAGTGTCAAGTGTCTGAGGCTGGATTTGAACTCAGGTCCTCCTGAATCCAGGGCCAGTGCTTTAGCCACTGTGCCACCTACCTGCCCCCCTGAGATAACATTTGAAATTCAGGTCTTCCTGACTCCAAACTCTATCCATTATCTCTTAGCTGCCTAGAAAAGAGAAACTGACTGGTAGATAGGAGATTTTCCATAAACTGTATGTAGTGAACAAACTCAGTAAAAGACAGAAAACATCACTGTAGCTATTTCTCCCCTCACCCTCCAGTCTCTTTGAGCCTCTGTCTGGCAAAGGAGGAAAACTTCCGTCTTCATTTCTTTTTTAAAAATCTCATTTTGGAGCAGCTAAGTGGTGCAGTGGATAGAGCACTGGCCCTGGATTCAGGAGGATCTGAGTTCAAATCCAGCCTCGGACACCTAACACTAGCTGTGAGACCCTGGACGAGTCACTTAACCCTCATTGTCCTGCCCCCCCCAAAAAAAAGCCTTTTTTTGTTTTTACATCATATACATTTCCCACTGTATTCTTCCTCCTCCCATGTCCTCCCAGAGAGCCATCCCTTATAATAATAAAGGGGGAAAAATAGGAAGGAAACAGCATTTAGCGAAACTATTCAACAGAGATCAAAGTCTAATATTAAATATATTGTTTCACACCCATGATCCCCATCTCTGCAAAGAATCTCTTTCCTGAGCCTAAATTTAATTATTACAGTTTTGTAGCAACTGATTTCTATTCTGTTGTTGATGTTGTTGTTGTTGTTGTTCTTCTTCTTCTTCTCCTCCTCCTCTTCCTCCTTCTTTCTGTTAAACCTAGCACTTGGCATTGTCTCAGGCAAACTGAGACCTGGGAAAGACCTTAGCTTAAAAAGGCCAAGGTCTCTCACTGCATCAGGGCCATCTCCAGTCATCCTGATGTATATTTTGCCACTGGACCCCAATAGCTCTGGAAAAGAGAGTGAGGCTGGTGATCTTGCACAGCCCTCCCTCACTGAAATCCAATTCACTGAAAGTCATGACAACACCTCCCGATGTCCTGGTTCTCTTCAAGAATGAAAGACAAACAACAACAACAACAACACTTAGCACAGTACCTTAAACATAATAAATATGTAGCAAATGTTTTTGATTAGTTGACTGATTGATTATTTTGTATATTATTTTCCTGGTTCTTCAACTTTGCATGAGTTCATATAGGCCTAATATGTGTCTTTGTATTCATCATATTCATTTCTTATGGAATGTAATATTCCATAATATTTATGTATCACAATTGTTTAGTTATTCATCAATGGATGTTCTGCTCTCATTTGTCCTGAGGATAGAGAGAGATTATACTTGCAATGGCCTTTAAATTATATAAAAAGCAAAGTTTTCAGGCATCTTCTGCACATTGCAGGATTTATATTGGCAGGTAGGAGCCACCCATGAAGTGTCTGTCACTGTCACCAGACTCCAATCCACTTATCCAGTTCACCAAAGGAACAGGGAGGATGTTGACTGAAGCAGTTGGCAGAGCACCCACTATCTGGGATGTTTGGATTTTTATGGTGGTTTCAATGGTTCCCTATAAAGGAGACACCCTTTCTGTGGGTCTTCATTCCCAACCCAACCCAGCTCCACCTTTGTTTTGAGGGACATTTGTTTACTTTATGAAGTCTTCCCTTACTCATCTGTGATTATATTGGCAACTTCTAAATTTGGGCTAGTATCTCACCCACCTACCAGTGAGTTAAGGCATTTTACTGCTGCTGGTCTCAGAGACAGGATAATTAGATTAAAATCCTGCCTCAGATGCAGTTTAATTGTGGGAAAGTTCATTGCCCTCTTAAAACTTCAGTTACTTCACCTGTTCATGCTACCTTCCTCACAGGGTGGTTACAAGGGAAATGTTTTTACAAACCTTAAAACTCTATGAAAATGTAAGATTTATATAGCACTTTAAGGCATCACAGACACAGGTGACATAAAAGGCAATAGAGAGATACGTAATGGATGCAAGTCAGCTCCAGTATATTTCCAATAAGGTGCTACACTCATAAGAAATATGATAAAGACAATATATGATCAGAAAAGAAGATGGGCCTATTATGAGACAAGAGCAAGGAATAACAAAAAGGCAGCCAGAATGGCCCACTAGGATCCATAAAAGGTAGGATGTTGAGGAAAACATCTAGAGTGTTGGTTGGATTCTCTATGAAGGAATGATTAAAGAACATGGAGAAGAAGCAGACACTATCGGAAGATACAAATGAGGTATGATTTTAACCACTGGACACAATATCTATCCCATCTTTCCCTGCTGCTTGCCCCCTCAGTCATTCTTCGTCCCCACTTCGCTCCATCACTCCCTCCTTCTGTCTCTGTCTCTGGTCTCTGTCTCTCTGTCTCTGACTCTCTCTTTGTGTCTTTCTGTCTCTCTCTGTCTCCCCCTCTCTCTGTTTCTGTCTCTCTCTGTCTGTCTCTCTCTGTCTGTCTCTATCTCTGTCTCTCTGTCTCTGCCTCTCTGTTTCTCTATGTCTCTGTCTGTCTGTCCTTCTCTCTGTGTCTCTGTCTCTGTCTCTCTGTCTCCCTCTCCCCCCCACCCCAAATCTTTCACTTTTTATCCATTGACTCCTTCCTGTCTACTTGTAAACCTGCCCAGGTGTCTCTTTCTTTTTTTAATTTTTTTAAATTTAAAAAAAAATTTTTTTTTAGTGAGGCAATTGGGGTTAAGTGACTTGCCCAGGGTCACACAGCTAGTAAGTGTCAAGTGTCTGAGGCCGGATTTGAACTCAGGTACTCCTAACTCCAGGGCCAGTGCTCTATCCACTGTGCCACCTAGCTGCCCTAAATGGACAGCCATTTTGATTCTAGTTTTATTGCCACAAAAATTTTGTGTTCAAAATTCTCTCCCTCTCTCCCTTCCCTTCCCTTTCCTTGAGAAGGCAAGCAATTTGACATAGGTTATACATGTATAGTTATGCAAAACATTTCCATATAAGCCATGCTGCTAAAAAAAGACAGACAAAAATTATATATAAATACTAGTTATTAGTATATATATCATATATTACATATACTAATTTATATATCTTATTCATAAAAAAGGTTTAAAAGTATGCTTCAATCTTCAGTGATGCATGAAGCAAGATTTCAAGTCAGGTTTTCCTGACCCAAATTCAGCATTCTATCTACAGTACTGTCTAGCTGCCTTAGGAATAATACATCTCAAGGGCAGCCAGGTAGCACAGTGGATAAAGCACCAGCCCTAGATTCAGGAGGACCTGAGTTCAAATCCAACCTCAGACACTTGACACTTACTAACTGTGTGACCCTGGGCAAGTCACTTAACCCTCATTGCTTGGCCAAAAAAAAAAGGAAAGAAAAAGAAATAATATGTCTCAGATGGTTTTACAGGGAATAAGCTTTCTTCTCCAATCTTCTACCACCATTCTTCTGAAGGGAGCCCATGACCTTGAAAAAAATCACACCTTTATTTTCACTAGCCTCTAGTTGAAATTTAGCATTTTCATCCATTATTTAAAAACATTCAACTCAGAAGGTATTCATAAGCTTCACCAGACTACTAAAGAGATCTATGGCACAAAAATAAAAATAAAAACCTCTGCCCCTTTTTAGAAACTAGAAAAAAGGAGAATAGGGTGGAAATTAATGTGTAGTAGCTTTGAGATGAAGAGAATGGGAGAAGAGGATCCTGATGTTAAATGACCTCAATTTGCAGAAGTGGAGGTCAATAGCTGTGGAACACTGTAAATTTCAGGGGCCTTTTTCCAATACGTTGGTTAGTTTTCCTGAACTGTTTTTCCCCCTCTCTCCTTTATTCTTTGTTGTAAGGGATGACTGCCTGTCTAGGAGGAGAAAAACAAGACATACACTGGGAACACAGGTAATATGTAAATAGAAGATATCCAGATTTTTTTTTTAAAGAAGAGATGAGACAGGCACTTCAAGAAAATAGGAGAAATAAATAACAGAGAAAAAGCATAACATTGCTTATTTTGCTCCTGTTTTAGCTACCAAGGAAAAAGAACTTCAAACTGGGAAGGAAAAATAAAAAATAATTAAAAAGGGAGGCATTATGAGGCATAAAATAGGTGAAGAAACCTAAAAGAACACACCTAGCTGCTTTCAACAAGCTAAAAGAATTGGTCTCAGATGAACGACATCTCAGAGTATTCTGACAGGTCTGATTGCTGAACCACTGTCAATGATCTTTGAAAATCATGGAGATCAAAGTGCCCAAGCAGACACAACAGGAAATTACTAGGCCATCGTAGGAGGAAGAAATAAGACCAATTATCAAAGAATTATACTTCCAAAAAGAAAAGAAAAAACAAAACAAAAAAAATCTGGCCCAAAGTCTTTCAAATTTTCCTCTAACAAATAATCTCTATGTTACAAAGCTTATTTGGTAGGTTGGATGAGTGTTCAATGTTAAGTTTTCAATGAAAAGTTCCTTAAGAGTTAAGGAGGAAAAAAAAAATAATGTGGTGCTTAGGGAAAACACCATAGACCTTGAGACTGGAAAATGCGGACTCAACTTTTACAAAAGGGAGAAACCAGAATTTTTCAGGTTTGGTCTCATTTTCTATTCCTTGCAATATTTTAGAAGAAAGAGAGACTTTTTCAGGATATAATAATAAAATAATAATAACTAGTATTTATGTAATACTTTAAAGTTTTCAAAGTGCTTTATAACTATTAACTTATTTTGTACTCAACAATACTGGGAGGTAGGTACTATTAATATCTCCATTTTACAGCTGAGGAAACTGAAGCAGACAGAGGTTAGGTGACTTGTCCAGGGTCACACAGCTAATAAGTGTCTGAGGCCACATTCAAAATCAGGTCTTTCGGACTCCAGGTCCAGTATCCCATCCACTCTATCACCCAGCTACCTATATTTGGGAAGGGGAACTAATCATTATGAAAGATAGTCTCCAGTGGTACATATATAACCTATCTCAGATTGCTTGCTGTCTTGGGGAGGGGGGAGGGAGAAAAATTTGGAACTAGAAATTAAAAAAAAAAAACAAATGTTGGGGACAGCTAGGTGGCACAGTGGATAGAGCACCAGACCTGGAGTCAGGAGTACCTGAGTTCAAATCTGGCCTCAGACACTTAACACTTACTAGCTGTGTGACCCTGGGCAAGTCACTTAACCCCAATTGCCTCACTAAAAAAAATGTTGAAAACTATCTCTACATGTAACTAGAAAATAATAAAATACTTTTATGATTTAATAAAAGAAAGTTTTGGGGGGCAGCTAGGTGGTGCAATGGATAGAGCACCAGCCCTGGATTCAGAAGGACCTGAGTTCAAATCTGGCCTCAGACACTTGGCACTTACTAGCTGTGTGACCCTGGGCAAGTCACTTAACCCTAATTGCCTCACCAAAACAAAACAAAACACACACACACAAAAAAAATAAAAATAAAAAAAGAAAGTTTTTTTTTTTAAAAAAAGATACTATCTAGGACCAAGGATGCCTCTGTATTTTGCTCTGATCCAGACCTCATCTGGAGAATTCTGGGCACATTGTGAAAGAAGGAATAGGATCTTGGTCTTCTGTGACAAATGGTGAAAATCAACTAGTGCATTCACTGTTATGTAATAATATGAATTCAGGCAGCTTCTTAGAGTCACCTAGGTGGCACAGGTCATCATGCCACATGATATTTCTTTTCTTTTTTTGCAGGGCAGTGAGGGTTAAGTAACTTGCCCCAGGTCACACAGCTAGTGGTAAGTGTCTGAATCCAGATTTGAACTCAGGTCCTCCTGAATGCAGGGCTGGTGCTTTATCCACTGCACCACCTAACTACCCCATGCCACATGACATTTCATGGAGTACTGGGATTGAACTTCTGGCACTTACTCTCAGTCTGCTTCAGTTTCTTCAACTGTCCAATGAGAATCAAAATAGCTCCTACCTCCCAGACTTATGGTGAGGATCAGATGAAATCATATCAGTAAAGGACTCAGCACAATGCCTGGTACAAAGTAGATGCTAAAAACATGCTTGTTCCCTTTCTTTGTCCCCCATTCCCTTCAGTTCTCCAGTGGCATATCTATCCATGTGGCCCTGAAACACTTTTCTTCTTATTTATCATATTCTGAACTTTGATCTGTAATATCTAGTTCATCTTTAAGAAAGCCCTACTCTGGTGCCATGTCAGAGTGTGGAGTTAAGGGTTATGCAGACCAGACACAGGGGGATGAATTCATTGGCAATGGCATCCTATGAAACCAAGAAAAATAGTAAAATGTCCCTCAGTCCTGCATGGACCCCTTTCTCTTCTGTGGATGGTGGCAAAGTGTCAGACAAGGGCTGGAGGTGTCAGGGGAGAGAGGGGAGGAGGCATTAACAAGCACACAGTTCTTAAGCAGTTCTCTATGCATTAACATAACTGTTGGAACTCTAAATGTGAGGTCTTTGCCTAGTGCCAAATGAGCTGACATTGAGCCAAAAGCAGTAAGATGAAATTTAATAGGAATAAATGTGCAGTCTCATACATGAGTTCAAAAAAAAACCCAACTATATAAACACAATATGATGGAGACTTAGCAGACACGAGTTCATCTGAAAAAAAAAAGACCTAGTGAATGTTGCAGACTGCAGCTCAATATGAGTCAACAGTCTGATATGGAACCCAGGAAATATAGCACAATCTGAGAATGCATTAAGAGAGGCATCATATCCAGGACTAGGGAGGTGAGAGTTCTGTTGTGCTGTGTTCAGTTCTGGGCACCACATTTTAAGGAGAATATTGATAAGCTATAGAGCGTACCAAGAAGAGGAAGAATCATGTCTTCTGAGGACCATTGGGAGGAACCAGGGCTCTCTAACTTGGAGAAGAGAAAGCTTGGCAGAGATGGTGGGGGCAATGTAGCTCTAATTCCATTTTCTCTTTATAGCTCTTCAAATATTTGACTTATACTGCTTGGCCCCAGAGGTAAGGATCAGGAGAAATGATTGGAATTTGTAAAGAAACAGATTTAGGTTTACTGTAATGGGGAAAAAAATCTTATAATTAAAATAGTTCAAAAATGACATGGGCTTCCTTAGAAGGTAGTGGAGGTCTGGGGCAGCTAGATGGTGCAGTGGATAAAGCACCTGCTCTGGATTCAGGAGGAACTGAATTCAAATCCAATCTCAGATACTTGACACTTCCTAGCTGTGTGACCCTGGGCAAGTCACTTAACCCTCATTGCTCCACCAAAAAAAAAAAAAAAAGAAGAAGAAGAAGAAGGTAGTGGAGGTCTCCAAGAAGAGGAGAGGTAACCACTTGTGGAGTATGTTGAAGAGGGAACTGTTTTTCTGCTGTGGGTTAGACTAGATGGCTGCAGAGGACTTTTCCATCTCTGACATTTTGTGACTATTTCCTATGTTTCTGTGATTCCCTGTAAAGTCAACCCCAACCCACTTTGGAAACAATGACCCACATCCTGAAAAACAGACAAGAGATATCCTGTTTGTAGCCAAAAGGATGCCATATATTCTATTCCATATGCATTCCCATTGCCCTCAATGGACTATTTAAAACAGCTGAATAGAGTCAAGCCAGGTAGTTCATTAACTAGGCCTCGCATCTCCTCTTCAGACATGTGGTTCCCTTTCCTTTCTATTAAACAAATGGTTGCAGAGTTATTCATGTGAGCCCAAGACTGTGTTAAGAGATGTATAAGGAGATACAAGAGAAGGGCAAACCAAGGTGCATGTCTTCATGAAGATAATGTTGTCCATTAAGGCTATTCAGTAAAATATCCTCACATGCTTAGAGAAGCTGTTGGTACCAATCTATCACAGATTAATTTGATTTCAGGGATGTGAGGATGGTGCTCATTGGATAAATATCCCCTGGGAAAAGGTGTCCTATCATTTAGACACCTCTGTCCTGTTAATAAGAATGTCATCAAAAACTTTGTTGTAGATGACTTTAGACCAAGTTTTCTGACATATTTAATATGCATGGTAGAGGAGGTACAAAAAGGGAAATCAGATGGGTTGAGGTTGCTGGTTCTGATTCTTTAACATACACACACATATGTATGTATATATCTATATATGTGTCTGTGTCTGTGTCTGTGTGTGTGTGTGTATATATATATATATATATATATATATATTCAATCTTATTTGAAATCAATCTACTTGGCACTGGCAGTCTTCACTAACTGCATTTTCTAACTCCTTCCCCCAAACGATCTCATTTATCTGTCCCCTTTTCCTTCCAAACAACTCCCCATTTTACATAGGAGAAAACCAAGGCAGAAGGTGGCTAAGTGACTTGTTCAGGGTCACACAACTAGTAAAGTGTCCAAGGAAGGATTTGAATTCAGGTCTTTCTTTCTGACTCCAAGTCCAACACTCTTTCCACTGTACCACCTAGCTGCCTCTCTAGCTGCATTTTCTAACCCCATCTCCCAAAGGGACTCCCCATTTGTCTGTCCCCATCTCCTTCCAGGCAACTCTCCATTCTTTCCATTTTTAAAACCAAGTGTGGGTGGGGGAATGCATAAACACTGGGATTGATGGTGGCAGGGGACAGTAGGAAGGAGATGGGGCAAAGCTGGTTGCCCATCTGGGTTTCCTCCTCTCCCTCACCCCTAGCCCTGCTCCATATTGAGGCTGATAATTACAGCTGAATAAAACTTTTAGATTCCCAGGCTTGTCAGTTCACCCTCCTCCTCCTCCTCCTCCTCCTCCTCCTCCTCCTCCTCCTCCTCCTCCTCCTCCTCCTCCTCCTCCTCCTTCCACTTTTTTTCCAAAGGGAGGGAGGAGCAAGAGGATTAACTGTAGGTTTTGCTTCAGCCTCTGGGAAGGGTAGAGGGGGTGGGGAGGAAAGCCCCTGCTTTCTGAAGAAACAGAAAAAAGCCCTAGGAGAGTAGACCAAACTGGGATTCTAAAGCCATTCTTCCTTTCCTTGCCTTTACTGAAGAGAAAGGAATGCCTGTTTTCCGGCTCTCCAAGGGATAATCAAATCTTAGATTTAAGAAGGGACCTCCAAGCCTATCTGAACTCTTCATTTCACAGATGTGGAAACTAATGACCAGTTAGTTAAGTGACTTGTCCAAGGTCAAACAAAAAAATTAGTAAGAGGCATAGATAGTATCTGCTCTCAGAGCCAGTCTTCATTTCTTCTTCCTGTTGTTCATTTGTTTCATTCATGAAACTCTTCATGATCCCATTTGGGGTTTTCTTGGCAAAATTACTAGAGTATTTTGCCATTTCCTTCTCCAGCTCATTTTATAGATGAGGGAACTGAAACAAACAAGGTTAAGTGACTTGCCCAGGGTCACACAGATAGTATTATGCCCATTGTATCTGCATCTTTCTCTTATTCTGAAAAATAAACTACCGGAGGCCATGTAAGTTCCAGAGTAAATGGGAACCATGGGTTGCCCTGACATCCCCATCCTGCCTCACCCTCCTATAGAGCTCATTTCAGAGTTGGAGTTCTTAGCCTTTTCTCAGTTCTGGACCCTTGAGTCAATGAAGCCTATAAACCTCTTCATTCTCAGAAGAATGTCTTTCAATGCACAAAATAAAATTGGTAGGATTATAAAGGAAACCAAAGGTTAGTAAAAATAAAGAAGTAATTATTTTTCACATCCAAGTTTATAGACTCCCTGAAATCTATCTACAGACCCTTTAGGCATCCATAGACCCTATGCTTGAGAGAAAAAAGACCACTCCAAGAATGGAAAAAAAAATCAACCATGGGAGGGAATAAAAGAATGCTACCTTGTAACACCCCCTTACGTTGTGAAACTGGACAAATTTCAGAGCTATTTACTCTCTGTGACTTTAGCAAAGTCATTTCCCCTCACTGGGCCTCAGTTTTATTGTTGTTCGGTCATGTCTGACTCTTCATGACCCCATTTGGGGTTTTCTTGGTAAAGATATTAGAGTGCTTTGCCATTTCCTTCTTCAGCTCATTTTTTAGTTGAGGAAAATGAACTCAGGAAGGTGAGTCTTCCTAATTCCAAGCCCAGCACCCTATCCACTGTACCACCTAGTTGCCTCGGGTCTCAGTTTCCTCCCCTATAAAATGATAAGTGTTAGACTAGATCATCTCTTAGGTTCTTTTCAGTTCTAAAATCCTATGATGCTAAATAGAATTTCTCTTTCAAATAACTAGGGATGGGAATCAAAACAGGAACTCTTGTCATGCTTAGATATGAATCACTACCTATCAGCTCTGAAGGAAAAGGAGACCCAACTCATCTGCTGCTAGAATGGTATACAGAAGGGGAAGGAAAAGTTAAGTGGGGTGGGGCAAAACGAAGAAGATGGAGAAGGGGCTCTGGTTGTGGAGTGAAGGAAACAAAAACAACCTTGCTGTCAGCTGTGTCTAAACACAGTATCCCAGTCCCTCCTCCCCAGTGACAGCCTTCCATAGCCCACTCGTGGCTTACACAAAACCAGTACAGGGGGCAGCTAGGTGGCACAGTGGATAAAGCACCGGCCCTGGATTCAGGAGTACCTGAGTTCAAATTTAGCCTCAGATACCTGACACTTACTAGCTGTGTGACCCTGGGTAAGTCACTTAACCCCCATTGCCCCGCAAAAAAAAACAAAAACAAAAACAAAACAAAACCAGTACAACTCCTACCACATGTGATACTTGAACTTTCTTTCTAGTTACTTACTTACTTTTTTCTTTGACCTATATGCTCTGGTTTTGTCTATGACTTTCTTGGAAGTTTTCATTTTGTGGTTTCTTTCAGGAGGAAACCAGTGGGGTTTTTCTGTTTTGACTTTGCCTTTTGCTTCTTATAGTTGTGGGTCATAATTTTTAATGATTTCTTGAAAAACAGTATCCAAGTTTGGGGTTGTTTTTTGTTGGTGGTGGTGGTTTAGTCATGCTTTTTAAGGAGGTGAATCATTCTTAAATTATTTCTTCTCAAACTACTTTACATATCAGCTATTTTTGGTAATAAATACCTTTCATTTTCTTTGATTTTTTTCAAACTTTTAATTTTTTTCTAACGTTTCTTGTTGTCTCTTGGAATCATTTGCTCCATTCTGACTTGTAGGAAGACTGTTATTTTGGAAAGGTTTTCCACCTTTATTCTCCTTCCAATTCTTGCCACCAAAGTTCTCACTGAATTGGGTTTTTTTAATCTCTTGCTATATTTCTTTCAGGTTATCTTGTAGTCCTTATGGACAAAAGTTTTTTGGGGGGGTCCCCCCTGAGGCTCTTCTTATAATTATTGTGCAGTTATTCTTCTGGGTTTCTCTCTTAGGTGTCTCATGACCCATAATATTTCTTCAAAATGTTTGGTATCTTCTGATTACTCATATCTCCATATTCAGTTAAGGATATGAAATTTTGTGGCAGGGCCAGGATCCACTACCCTCTCCCACAGTTAAACGGGGTCCTGTGGTCCTAACCTTTATTTTCTGGGCTCCTTCCCCTGGCTTCTACCTCCCCTGGTGAGTCTGTGCTCAGAAAACTGGAACCATCTGAGTTTTTAAGACCTGCTTTCTGTTTCCAACTCTCTAGGATCTTCTCCATCAGAGTACACTAGGCTTCCTTTTGTACAGTTATGGATTGGATAAAGGAGTTGACTATTGTTTATCTTTGGAATTCTTGATCTCTCTTCAATGTACTGCCCTTTTTAGATCTTTCCTGAAGTGTATATGAGGGAACTGGGGCTTTTCTATAACCTTTCACACTACTATCTTAACAGGAAGCCCATGTCATTTGTGATAAATGTACATATTTACATTAAGCAAGAAATTTCCTTGACAATCCATGTGATAACCTAAGTCCAAACCCGGATCTACTCCTGACTCATCAAACTTTTCCACCTCTGATCCAACTGCCTTGTCACTATGGCAATAAGTCTACCCCTTTAGCCCCCTCTTCCCACTGGCAAGTTCCTGTTTGGAACCTCTATTTGAGGAAGTGCCAGGGCAGTCAGGTGGTGCAGTGGATAGAGCACTGGGCCTGTAGTTAGGAAGACTCATCTTTCTGAATTAAAATCTGGCCTCAGGCACTTACTATCTGTGTGACCCTAGGTAAGTCACTTAACCCTGTTTGCCTCAGTTTCCTCATCTATAAAATGAACTGAAGAAAGAAATGCCAAACCACTCCAGTATCTCTGCTCCAAATGAGATCACAAAGAGTTAGACATGAGTGAAATGAATGAATAACAAAAATTGGACCATCCATCCATGATCATTCCTAACCTGAACCTACTTATGATTCTCAGGACTTACACACACACACACACACACACACACACACACACACACACACACACACACACACGAGAGTGAGAACATACACTCTATTTTCCAACTCCTTTTTATGTGTTATTTTCTCCACATTTGAATGCTAATTCCTCAAAGGTAGGACTATCTTTTTATATTTGTATTCCTAGTGCATGGCACTTAGTAAGCATTTAATAAATCTTATTATCTAATTGAATATTGTCTAAAATAGCTCCCTCTCTTATTATGAACTAATTGGTTGAGAATTGTGTCAGTTTTACTGAGTGAGATTCAGCATAACCCAATGTTCTCTCAGCCACTCAGTCAATGTCCTAAAACATTCTACCCAAGGAGGTCCTCACAAAACAACATCAACAAATACACAGTAGTGCCATAACGAGCTAGTCTCAGGAAGAAGATAAAGTCATTATAATTTATAAATCAAAAATGTTCTTTATAGAGACAAAATTGAGGTCTAAGGGGTTCTCCTTTCAGAACCACAATCACCCTCCTTGTCACTAGGATGCTAGGTAGATCCATCAAAATGCCATTAACCAAATTGACCATATTTCTTTCTTTTTTTTTGCAGGGCAATGAGGGTTAAGTGACTTGCCCAGGGTCACACAGCTAGTAAGTGTCAAGTGTCTGAGGCCAGATTTGAACTCAGGTCCTCCTGAATCCAAGGCTGGTGCTCTATTAACTAGCTGCCCCCAATATTTCATTTTTAGGCTTATCCATATTTGGAGTCCACCTGTCCCCCAACTCTCACTCATGGCTCCAAGAAACTATAGCATATGTGGTGACCACACCCCAGTAAAACCATCTTGGCAGATGGGCTAAAGCAGGTTGTGGGTAACTGATACACCTCAAACACAGCAGGGATTCAGAGAGTTGTGGGGTACATAGAGCTTGATCAGACATCAGAGATGTCAAGGGCATCCACTGCATCCCAGACCAATAACAGCTGTCTTGACTTTTGCCCTACCACCAGATTTCAATGACCCTGGAAGAGAAAGGGAAGGGGATGACTTTGTGCAACTCTGCCTCGCTTAAATCCAATTCATGTGCAAGTCAAGACATCACCTTGTGACACCATTGGTCCTCTTCGAAAACAAAGGATGAGGGGCAGCTAGATGGCGCAGTGGTTAAAGCACCGGCCCTGAATTCAGAAGGACCTGAGTTCAAATTCGGCCTCAGACACTTGACACTTACTAGCTGTGTGACCCTGGGCAAGTCACTTAACCCACATTGCCTGCAAAAAACCAAAAAAAAAAAAAATAGAAAACAAAGGATGAACAACGTCATTATACAGACCCACAGTAAAAAGAAATTAGACTAAATGGGAAAAATCAATTACTATGAAAAAAGTGAGGAAAAGTGTTTATCAAATGTTTGTTCACTTATTATTCAAGGAGAAATGTTTGAGAAAATTTCCTCATCTGTAAAATGGAGATCATAATAGCAACTACCTCCCCTTGGATTATTGTGAGAACAAAACAATATCTTTAAAGTGTTTTGCAAACCTATATAAATGTTCTATATAAATGCGATTATTATAAAGAAAATAATAATGCATTTACACATACCCAGATGCTTGCTTTCTCCCTCCCTCCCCCTTCTCTCCTTTTCTCTCTCTGTCTCTGTCTCTATCTCTGTCTCTGTCTCTGTGTCTCAATCTCTCTGTCTCTGTCTCTGTCCTGATTTCTATGGAGGTCTATTCTATTACAGAGCCTAAGACAAAAAAAAAAAAAGCCTCCTTTGCTTTCTAATGCCTAGCTTAAGACATTCTCAAGGGGCAGGCAGAAGAATCTCTCTGAAAACCCAAGCTGAGTTTTCATTCAAACTTGTCCACCATGTTACCATCTTTCCCTAAGACACCCAGAAAAGTATCCCAGGGGCAACGAATTCCTCCCTCTCCACTCCATCCAAGAGCCTTCTCATTAATTCAGGAGAAAATTAATTACAGAGGGATTTTTTTAAAGACCTCAGCATCTAATAACCAGCCCTCGTTCCCATCCTCCCCCACCTTCCTAATCTCAGTTTCTCATTTGTCCTATCCAGCCCTGCTTTCTCTCACCCCTCACCCCTCAGCCTGTAGCAGCCCTCTGCCTCCCCCCACCCCTCTTTGCCTGTCCTCTCCACACTGGTCTACAATACCTCGGGCTAATTAGGCAGGGAAAGAGTTTCTTGGCAAAGGGGGCTGAGTGCTAGGTCATTACCTTGAGCAACCCAGAACAAAAACAAAACAGCTTTAAAAAAAAAAGAAAGAAAGAAAAAGAAAGAAAGAAAGAAAAGAAAAAAGCCTACTAATCCCAAGCCCGTTTCCGCCAAATATTCTCCTTTACAATTTTTCCCCCCTAGAAAACAAAGTTCTATGCTCGAGTCTAAGGATTTCAGGACACCGTTGCTTAGCGAACCTAGGGAAAACATGAGAACTCCGACCCAAAGTCTTTTTTTTTTCCTCACTGCTCTGTGGCCTGCCTAGCCCCTTGTATATGACATTCTACTTATGCGGGAAGGGTGTGTGGGGGAGGTGTGGGGCTCTGGGATGAGATGTTTACACTGAGATCTCTGTCTCTGTCTGTCTCTGTCTGTCTCTGTCTCTCTGTCTCTGTCTCTGTCTCTGTCTCTGTCTCTGTCTCTCTCTCTCTCTCTCTCTCTCTCTCTCTCTCTCTCTCTCTCTCTCTCTTTCTCTGTCTCTCGTGTCTGCCTGATTGTGTCTATCTCAATGTCTGTCTCCCTTTCTCTCTGTCTCTCTGTCTCTATCTCTATCTGTCTCTGCCTCTGTCTCTGCCTATCTATCTGACTATGCCTATCTCTACGTCTGTCTCTATCTGTCTCAATCTCTGATCTCTGTCTCTCTGTCTCTGTCCATCTCTCTGTCTCTCTTTCTCTGCTGCTGTCTCTGTCTTTCTCTGTCTCTATTTATCTCTGTCTCTCTCTCTGCCTCTCTGTGCCTGTCTATCTCTGTGTCTGTCTCTTTCTCTCTCTGTCTCTGTCTCTGCCTCTCTGTCACTGTCTCTCTTTCTCTCTCTGCCTATCTGACTGTGCCTATCTCTCTGTCTGTCTCTATCTCTCTGTCTCTGCCTCTGCATTTCTGTCTCTGTCTCTCTGTCACTGTCTCTGTTTGACTCTGTCTCTCTGTATTTATCTCTGCCTCTCTGACTGTGCCTATCTCTGTCTCTCTCTCTCTTTCTATCTCTATCTCTGCCTCTCTCTCTGTCACTGTCTCTCTCTGCCTATCTATCTGACTGTGCCTATCTCTGTGTGTCTCTTTCTCTATCTCTCTGTCACTGTCTCTCTGTCTGTATATCTCTGACTTTGTCTCTCTGTTTCTGTCCCCCTCTGTCTCTCTCTGCCTGTCTATCTGACTATGTCTGTCTAATCTCTGTGCCTCTTTCTCTCTGTCTCTGTCTCTCTGTAATTGTCTCTCTGTCTCTGTGTCTCAATCTTACTGTCTCTCTTACTCTGTCTCTTTTTGTCTCTGCCTCTGTATGTCTCTGTCAATGTCTATGTCTAACTCTCTGTTCTTGACTTGCTCCTTGGAGCCATACAAAGGCAAAGACATTACTGCCAACAAGGCTAAATGCCCCCCAGGATAATTACTTGCTTCTTCAAGCAAAGTCTAGGCAAAGTGGAAAGGGCTGGGCCTGGAATCAGGAAGACTCATCTTCCTGAGTTCAAAACTGGTCTCAGATACTTATTAGCTATGTGACCCTGGGCAAGTCACTTAATCCTGTTTGTCTCAGTTTCTTCATCTGTAAAATGAGTTGGAGAAGGAAATGGGAAACCAATCCAGTGTCTTTGCCAAAAAAAAAAAAAAACCCAAATGGGGTCACAGAGAGTCACACATGACTTAAACAACTCAACAAACCAAGCAAAGTTATTGAGAAAAAAGGAGTAGAAGTGAGAAGTGCCTTCTAAGTTTAATTGTTGGCATATACGGAAGCTGCATATGCAGGAGGTATAAGGGAAGATCCATCTAAAGACCTTTCTTAGTACAATGTTAGAACCAGAAAGAACCTCAGAACTGCAAAGAACCTCTGAGATCACCTTATCCAACTCCCTCATTTTACAAATGAGCAAACAAAGCCAAAGATAGAAAAGGGATTTTGTCAAAATCGTGCAGTTTGTTAGGGCAGAACTAAATGCCCCTAACCAGATTAAAATGTAATTGGAACATGTTTAAGAAAATAAATAAAAATACAATACAACATAAATAATGTTAACTTGTGGTTTTCTAAGTCAATATGTGGCCAGCAGGGATCTGTTTCTACTTGAGTTTGACACCATTGGAAAGTGGATAGAGAGCTACACTCAGAGACAGGAAGATCTGGGTCCAAGTCCCATCTCTAACACATTCTGGCTGTTTGCCCCTAGGCAAGCCATGTAATTTTTTTCAGTCCAGAAGACAATAATCCATACATAAAGATTCCTGCAGGCTGTATATGATTTAGTTTTAAATGTATTATCTATGTCTTCTTGTGTTTTTTTTTCATTTTGTTAAATATTTCTTAAATACATTTTAATCAAGTAGGGGAGTTGTGGGCCCCACTATGGCCTGCATCCTACATGTTTAACATTTCTGAGACCATTAGTTGCACTGGCAGGATTTCCTTACCTGGGAATTCCCCATATCTGTCACATCATAGCTCAAATCCCTATCCACCATGGCTAACTACTGACAACTAACTACTGGAACCCAAGTCTCCTGACAACTTAGTTCTCTAGTGTCTTCTCTATAATTGTAATTGGCAAAGATACTGAAGTGGTTTTCCATTTCCTTCTCCAGTTCATTTTACAGATGAGGAACTGAGGCAAACAGGGTTAAGTGACTTGCCCAGGGTAAAATGGCTAGAGTCCATCATGATAAAGCCCAAGAATAGTCATAGTGAGACTCTGGTGTACCTTTAAGTTAGAGAACAGGAAAAAAAGAAAATTTTATAAGTATTGGGAGACCAAGTCATTCTCATAGCCAGGACTTTCCCAGTGAAACTGATCTCAAAGTAGGCAGAACAAGTCCCCAGGAGGCTAAGCCCACTGACAAGATGTCCAAGAGCTCAGGTGACTTTTGCTCCTCCTATTCAGCCCTAGAAAAATCCAAAGGAAACGGGCTCCCCTCCCCATTCCACATAGCCAGAGCTTTGACCCATTGACCACTAGGGAAGTTCAGCCCTATCCAAATTTGACTCACCGGAATAAACAGAAAGAAGTTATTTTTGGATTCTGTTCTGTGATGTGTCCATTGGCATAAGGTAGCAATTTCAATTTTACAACGAACCCCCAAAGTAGGCTTCTTAAAAGCAATGCATCCCCCATCCCCCAAGGATGCTTGTGTAAACCTTTACCCCCGAGGGCTGGGAGAGGGTAACAGAAGCACCTGCGCCAGTCTATTCTTCCCCTTTCCTGCTAAGATGTCAAACTTCATTTTCTAAGAAAGAAAGCCAGGATTGCTCCAGGCACTCGGGAGAGTTTCAGCTTTTGTAAGGTCTTCTTACCTTAGCCTGGAAAGTTACAACCTGCCCTTCTGTTGACATTTCTCACTCCCCTGCCACCCCAGTTTATCCCTAAGCTCCTAGAGAGAATGAAATTCCCTGCAAACTCTGTACAGACATAGAGCTAATGGGACTGCTAGGCTGCCTTGTACAGGTGTGCCCCTTCAACCAGCTCCACTCATTCCTCCAAATGGACTGCAACTGAGCTCACCCAACATGCAGGAAAATCTCCCTGTCCAATATCTGTTCTGTCACTGCTTGGCCCGCAGGGAGACAGGAAGTTATTTAGATAAATTATCTCCCATTTCAGGAAGTTTAGAACTTTTCTATTACTGTTCACACAAACATTCTGCCTAATGGGCCTTTAGTCATACTCTCTCATTAGGTCAGCAATGAAAAATGCTCAGTCCAGCTCAAAGTAATTCTGAACCTCCCCACTCTGTCCCTGTCCTCCTCTGAGGGGAGGCAGAAGCCGCCTGCTTCACCAAGAGGCAATTATAAAGGATGGAACTAGATGGTCTTAGACAACTGGGCCTAAGCCCAGCCTGCCAGTGAGGGGATAGACCCAACAATGTTGCCAGCCCTAAGATTTAAGAATCTATGATCCAGGGGGCAGCTAGGTGGCACAGTGGATAGAGCACCAGCCCTGGAGTCAGGAGGACCTGAGTTCAAATCCGGCCTCAGACACTTAATACTTACTAGCTATGTGACCCTGGGCAAGTCACTTAACCCCAATTGCCTCACTTTAAAAAAAAAAAAAGAATCTATGATCCAGTAGACCTCAGGCTTCATGGTGATGCTGTAAGGCTTGCAAAGTCATTCGTATGGTGAAGAAGACAGCTCCATATCCCCCTAAATTTGTAGTCCATGGAACTGTCTTTAGCAGAGAGACCAAAGAGAAGACCTCGCAAATCATAAATTGGGAAAGCTGCTACAAGCCTGAAAAAAACAGGTCTTTTATTTAAGCAGGAATGGGCAAAAAAAAAAAATATATGAGCCACTACTGTGGAAAATGGAGCTTTTGTAGGCAAGAGAAAATGAAACTATTTAAAAACAAAGTGCATGAGATGGAGTGCTGGACCTGGAGTGAGGAAGACCTGAGTTCGAATCTACATTCAACCACCTACTAGTTATATCACCTTGCCAAGTCACTTAACCACTGTCTGCCTCAGTTTCTTCATCTGTAAAATTAGGATGATAATAATAATAATAGCACCTGCCTCAGGCAGAGGGAGGCAGAAGCCGCCTGCTTCACCATGAGGCAATTATAAAGGATGGAACTAGACGGTCTTATTAATTGCCTATTATTTACAGGAGGCAGGTAAATGGCTTAGTAGATAAAGTGCTGGGCCTGAAGTCAGCAAGACTCATTTTCCCAAATTCAAATTTGGCCTCAGATGCCTACTATCTGTGTTAACCTGGACAAGTCATTTAACCCTCTTTGCCTCAGTTTCCTCATCTGTCAAATGAACTGGAGAAGGAAATGGCAAACCACTCCAATCTCTTTGCTAGGAAAATTCCAAATGGGGTCATGAAGAGTCAGACACAACTAAACAAGAAACAACTATATACAAGGTATTAGGCTAGCCATTCTGCCCCGCAAGAAGCTTACAGTCACCTGGGGAGATGTGTGCACAGATAAGTAAATAAGAAATCATATGGTTAGGGGGAGAATATCAACAACTGGGGAAGGAGAGGAAGATAAGGTAGTTTCACAGATGGAGCCAGACCCAGGCTCAGTCTTAAAGGAAGCCATGAATTCCCAAGAGGTAAAGGTGAGAATATAGTGCATTGGTGAAGGAAGACATAGAGATGGAAAATGGAAGATGTAGAGATGGAAGATAAAACACCCAGTTCAGGGAACAGCTAGTAGGTTGTTATAACTAAAACACAGAGTTCATGCATGGGACTAGGTTAAGATAAGTCAATTAAGGTAGATTGGACCCTCACTGTGGTAGGCATAAAGACCAAACCAAGGAGGTGGTTTTTTTTAATGTTTTGTTTTTCCCCGGAAGCATTAGAGAACCACTGAAAATTTGTGAGCAGGGAGGGAAGTAACATCTTCATGCCTATGAAGATTACTTTCAAAGTAGTGTGGGGGATGGTTTGGAGAAGGGAGATAACTAACTGGAACCTAGGAGACTAGTTAGCAGACAGCTTCAATAATCCAGACAAGAAGTGATAAGGGACTGACCTAGGGTGGTTACTATGTGAGAGAAGAGGCTGGATGTGAGATGACATAGAAATAAGATTTAACAGCTGGTTGGATATAGGGGTGAAGGAGAAAGAAAAGTGAATCATGGTTCAGAAATGGTAAAATCAGGAAACAAAAATTGTTAGTGCCTTCAACAGAAATAGGGAAAATTTATAGGAAGGGGTAAATTTGGAGATAGAGGGGAAGAAGATAATGATTTCCAGTTTCTACATGTTGAGCTTGAGGTATAAATGGGATATTCAGGTGGAAAAGTATAACAGAAAGCTGTTGATAATAACTGGAATTCTGAGGAAGAATTCAGCTAGTGTATACACAGATATGGGAGTCATCTTCAAAGGGATTGCAATTAAAATTGAACCAATAGGAACTGGTGAGACAGCCAAGAGAGAATCTATACAAAGAGAAGTCAATTCAACAAGCATTTCTTATGTACCTACTGTGTTCTAGCCACTGTTAAACAGGAGAAATACCCCCCCACACACACACCCTAAAAATAGTTCCTGCTCTAAGGGAGTTCACAGTCTAATGTTGAAGACGACATACAAACAAGATATTTACAAGATAAAATGGACACAATCTCCAAGGGAAGGCATAAGCATCACAGGGGATAAGAAAAGGATGCTTGCAAAATGTGGGATTTTAGTTGAGATTTGAAGGAAGGCAAGAAATGGAAATGAGGAGGAAGTGCATTCCAGACATGGAAGACAGCCAATGAAAATGCCCATTGTGTGGAGATGGAGTGTTTTGTGCAAAGTACAGCAAATATGTCGGTCAAGAGATCACAGAGGACTTGGAGGGAAGAAGGGATGAGAAGACTGGAAAGATAGGAAGGGGCTAGGATATAAAGGATTTTAAAAGCCAAATGGAGGATTTAATACTTGCTCCTGGAAGTATTGGGGGGCCACTATATTTTATTAGATGGGAAGAAACAGACATGTCACTATGATAGCTGGGCGGAGGTTGGACTACAGTTGGACTACATTTGAGGCAAGAAGACCAACCATCAAGCTATTGCTGAAGTCTAGGTATGGGGTAATGAGAGCCTATACCAAGGAGGGATATGCAAGAGATATTTCAATGTAGGATAGCCAAGACTTGGCACAGATTGGATATGAGGCATGAGAGAACATTGGCACCTAGACTGTGAGCCAAAGTGCTGGGAGGATCACGGTGATCTAAAATATGGTCGTGGTAGCAGCAGTTCACATTTCTATAACACTTTGGGGCAGCTAGGTGGTGCAGTGTAAAGCACTGTAGACCCTAAAGTCAAAATGAACCTGAATTCAAATCCAGCCTCAGATGCTTATTAGCTGTGGGACCCTGGGTTTAACCCTAATTATTATTATTTTTATTATTATTATTTTATTATTTGTTATTATTATTATTATCCTAACTTAACCCTAATCGACTCCCCCACCAAAAAGCACACTTTAAGGTTTATAAAGGCCTTTCCCCAAAATTGCCTGTCATCTACTTTAAGAAAGCCTTTTATGATTCCCTTCCCTGTCAATAACAATGTCCCTACTCAGATGTCACATAGCACCTTCTTTTCAGCTCTTTAATGCACCTACCAAATAATGTTGTATATCCTAGCTGTGTTGGTGTCTTATGGCCCTACTAAGCTATTGGGGTGGGGGGATATGAGAAAATCATTTATATTTTGTTCCTCTCCCAAGACCTGATATGGTATACACAGAAGATGCTTAATATATGTTTGTTCCATTGTATAGGCTCATGGCCTATACAATGGTCAAGACTTTTTAAAAAAAATATATGTTTTAGCTTTCAATCAAGGATGGAAAATCCAGAACAGAAAATGATGGTGGATCAGTGTCAGTCATTAAGGGATAGGTGCTAGAGAGGCCCCCTGACAAGACAAATCACATAGCTTTCCTTTTTTCAATGCCCTCTCAAGCATTCCAGTGACATCTGGGAGAAAGCCTCAATTAGGTGCTAATATGTCTTAAACACCTGCCAATCTCCCTTTTAACAAGGAGGCCAGACCCTAAGCTCAAGGCTCTCGGTGGGGCAGTGGTAGCCAACAGAGACAGAAACTCAACCTGGATCACTTCCAGGAGCCAGGAAAGTTCTTTGCACATGTGGAATATTTGAAACTCTGAATCCAGAGGATTTTCTATGTATTGCAAAGAGGCTAAACATTGACAAGTGTGTGAATCTAATAACCGCATGCACACACAAGCAGGCTCTGCACAGTCAGAAAGGTGAGTGAGCTGAAAAAGTGTTTCAATTGTAGAGAGGGAAGGGCTAGGAGAAATTCAGAGGCCCTGTTCACACAGGCATAAGAGAAGCATAAGGTTGAGAAATTAATTACCTGGTAAAATGGATAAATATAGGCATTTGAACCAGATAATTCAGACTCAACAAGATAAAAGTTTCCTTGGGGTTTCAGTTTGGCATCTGAATGCTCCAAATGATTATGTTCTTATACACTGCACTGTCATGGACCCCCTGGGAAATCTAGTGAAGACCATAGACCCTTTCCCAGAAGAATTTGTTGAAATGAACAAAATGAAATATGTGGGATTACAAAGGAAGCCAATTAAATTGAATTAAAGATGTCATTTTTCCCATCCAAGTTCTCTCACCCCCTGAAATACATCCACAGAATCCTTGAGGAAGGGGGTGCCCGTGAACCCCAGATTAAGAATTCTAGCTTTAAGGCTACACTTGCCTTAGAGGCCTGTGATCAGTCCAAGGCAGCCAAAGATGGAAACACTTAGAGCTACTTTCTCTTAAGCAGGTGACATCCTTTTTGAAGAAATGAGATAAGCCTTTTAGAGAACTCTTTGCTCCCCAGAAGCAGCTTGTGGAAGGACAAGGAAGACCAGGGTGATTTTTCTAAAGTTAGACAACTCTAAAGGGGAAAATAGAGAAAAGGAATATCCTTTCTCCTCCTAAACAACAGAATAACCACAGACCTTCTCGTGATTTTCTCTCCGAAATCTTAATGAGCTTTCTGAACAAGGGGCTGATTGCTTTAAAAGAATTTTTCCCCCAATGCTCATCTTTCAAAGTACTCATTTTCCAGTCTTTATTTTAAAATTTCATCAGCATTGTTTGTAATCACCCTCCCCTGGCTTCTATTTCTGACAGTGTCTCATGCATGAAACATATTTTGGGTCATTATTGTTGCCTATAACCTTCCCTCCCAACCCTCCCTCCCCACCTCCCTGCACCCTTCACCCCCATGTCAGACATATAATGAATTGCTATTCCTTCAGACAACGAGGTTGAAAACTTGTCTCCAAGACAACGGAGTATCCTGGGGTGGGTGGGTGGGGAAGAGAGTGAGCTGGGCCAGGAAAGGCTTGAAAATGGGGGAGGGGGAGGGAGAGCCACAGAGATGATATCATGCCTGTAGAAGGAAACTGGCCAATCAGCTCCTAAGGATGTGATGTCATCTCCCCCCACCCCCACCCTCCTTTAGCCTAGGTAACCCCACTGAGAATTCTAGACGTGGTGAATTGAACTTGTATAGCAGAGAGAGAGAATGAGAGAGAGAGAGAGAGAGAGAGAGAGAGAGAGAGAGAGAGAGAGAATGAGAAAGAGAGAGAGAGAGAGAATGAGAAAGAGAGAGAGAGAGGGTCCCTCTGAACACACCAAGCAGACACTACAGTCTTCAACAGAGGCAACCCCATAAAGATGTCATCAGCTTTGGCTTTCCCTATTTATAACACAATGATTTCTCTTCTGGTAGGGTTGGGGGGAGAAGGGGAGGGTGGGAAAAGGGTGGGGGAAAGATTTATTTTGCAATCCTTGGAAGGGAAACACCAACCAGCAACTTGTGAATGAAATGTCGGAAGATCAGGGTCCCCTAGCCCAGTCTGAGAATGAGAATGAGAGAGACAGAGAGACAGAGAGAGACAGAGACAGAGATAGAGACAGAGATATTTATGCAGTTCAGATCTAATAAGAGTTCAGTGGCCACAGAGCTGGAAGGAAATGATCACTTGTGTTCTTATGGAGAAGACAGGTTTGGGCAAATCCGGCTAGCCTAGTAGGGCAGGGAACTAACTAAAGGAGATTTGGGGCAGAGGGAGGGAGGAGGAGGAGGAGGGGGATGAGGAGGAGGGGGAGGAGGCTGGGTCAGCCTTGAAAACAATGGCAGCGACCAGAGTTTGATGCCAGGCTCCCATGAGCAACCAACAAGCAGTACTTCAGGGAGGCTATAGGGGCTCCTTGGAAAGACTTCGAGGTAACTGTTGAGGAGAAGGAAGAGGAGGAGAGGGAGGAGGAGGAAGAGGAGGAGGAGGAGGAGGAGGAGGAAGGATTGCATTTGTGCCTTGTTCTACAGAAAGCAAATGTTTTCTTTTGGGGCTGGGATGTGCCACAGTTTTGCAAACAGTCACCCAGGCTTCCTCAAAACAGGCTGGCCAAATCCTGACTGAACACAATGTCAGAGCTGGAAGAGACTTTACAATCCCACTCTTCTCACTCCTTACTTTTCAGATGGGGAAAATGAGGCCCAGAGAAGAGATGTGTAATTACAACTAGTTGGTGGCTTAGCCAGGACTGGAATCTCATCCTGGGTCCATTTCAAGATGCTAAGTTCCTTCTTCTGATTAGAAGGCGGAGTCACCATAGGATCATGGAAATTACAGATGAGAAAACCGAGGTGCAGAGAAGTGTCATGATTTGCCACAGTCACATAGGTAATAAGTAACAATATGTAGTTTGAAACCAAGGCTTTCTGATTCTAAATCCAGTGCTCCCTCAGCTTAACCACTCAGATTCTGAAAGGGTCGTTGGATCATAGATGTAGAGTTAGAAGGGACCTTGGCAGAGATCATGAATCTCAACTGTTTTTCTTATTAATTAGGAAACTAAGGTACAAAGAAATCAATTGACTTGTCCCCTGTCACAAAGCTGGTAAGTACCTGAAGTAGGATTTGAACCCAGATCTTTCCAGACTGCACATTATCCTACTTAGTTGCACTTTCTTTCCTTCGAATAATACAAAAACCCAGATTACTCTATTCTGTCCTTTGGGGATAGTCTCATCCTGAATTCAAAGTTTGTAACTGTGACTACAGGCTAGGTTTCTGTCTTTATTTGTCGTTGTCTTTGTTTTGCTAGCTCTGTTTATTGTATTGTCTGGCACAACCTAGAGCTGCAGCCTGTATAACTGTGAGCTGACTCCTGCCCTTGCTCTAGCAAACTAGATTGATCCAGTCTGTAATAATGACTGGTTAGACTCCCCTAAACCTGATCTTAATAGGCACTGCCCCTTTCCTGGTTGCTTCTTAGAAGAAAGGAGTTGATACTACCTATTCAGGTGCTCTACTAGGCACGCATAGCAGCAGGGACTTGGAAAAGTAAGAAAGAAGTTAGGAAGGAAGCTGGGAAGACACTGTTTATTTCCAATATCCTCAGGAAACTGTTTACATTGTCAAAGAATGGACAATCTATCTTTTTTTTTTTGCTGGGCAATGGGGGTTAAGTGACTTGCCCAGGGTCACACAGCTAGTAAGACAAGTGTCTGAGGCCGGATTTGAACTCAGGTACTCCTGAATCCAAGGCTGGTGCTTTATCCACTGTGCCACGTAGCCACCCCTGGACAATCTATCTTAACTTAAATCTGTGGCAGATGCTCCAGAGGCTCCTCTGCAGTAAAAATGCCAACTCTGACTTTCTCATTCAAAGTCATTCTTAGGGGCAAAGCTCCTATGGATAAAATAGCTTCTCTCACATACGTCGTCTTACATGGCATGCCAGAAGGCATTAAATGATTCTTTTCTTAGACTTTCTTAGACACTTGCAGCTTTTAGTCATTTGAGGAAAAGCACCCCTTCTTTGAATCAGAATAAGGGGACTATAGTCAGTGAATCAATCAATAAATCTTTATTTAGTACCTCCTATGTGCTAGGCACTATGTTAAGCATTAATGCAATGTCTTTGATTTCCAGGTCAGATAGCACTAAATCCACTTCCTTGCTACCAACCAGATCAGTTAATAAAGATTAAAAAAATTACGCTGACATCTAAAAAGTGTTTTATTCCTTACAATGTACTTTCCATACATTACCTTATTTGATTCTCTCAATGAGCCAGAGAGGTTGGTTGAGTAGACATCATTATATTCATTTTAGAGCTGAAGAAACAAGGGTACTGAGAGATAAAATGACTTGTCCAAGGTTGCAGAATCAGAAAGTCACACAGACAGGATCTGAACCCAGGTTGCAATGTAGTGCTGTGGAAAGACCTTTTAATTCAGAAACACCTGGGAAGACTTATATGAACTAATGCAGAATGAATTGAACAAAAGCAGGTGAACAATTAATACCAGAGGGGTCAAACATGAGGGCTACAGGCCCTAAGTAGATTAAAATATAATTGAGAAATATTTAACAAGATAAATAAAAATACAACAAAGCATAAATTAATTCATATATGAATTAATTAATTAATTAGTATGTGGTTTTTCTAAGGACCCCCAGAGATCTTGATCTATGGTTTAGTGCCCCCCACCCCGTTTCTATTTAAGTTTGACATCACTGACTTACACAATGACAAGGAAAACAATTGTGAGACTTAAGATTCCTGATGAATGGAATGCTGTATTCAGGGACAATTCCAAAGGGATAAATGATAATGAAGCATGCTTCCCACCAGTTAGTGATAGGAGTGTGCTGGACACAGCTCACACCTTATCTCATGACAGGATTGTTCCACTTTCATTGTGAGCATTGCTACAAATCAGGGCTTGATATATGGTTTTGTTGATCATCTAGACTTAAAGTGATGGAGAAAATGTTAATAATGCATATTAATTTTAAAAGTGTACCATCTATACATTTTTTCCACAGCATCAGTTGTTAAATGTTTATCAGAACACTAGTAACAGTGATACTAAAGAAAGAACAAAAAAAGGTTAATAAAACATTAAAAAAAACAGAAGAGAACAGAAGGAGATGGAGACAAGCAAGATTTGTTTTGTTACATACATGCAGAATCTACTATCTATTTTTTTAAAAAGCCAATAACATTAAAAACTTTGCGAATTCTTGTATAATCCTTTGTTCTGTTCTTCTTGGTTTATTGAAAAGTTCCTATTCATCAGTGTTTATTGAACTCAAAATGAAAAAGAAAATTTAAAACAGAAAGAAATGTCTTTAAAAAAGAGCTTCAAACTGTGAATGATTTGACTATTCACAACGATACAATGATCCAAGAAAATCACAAAGGTCTATTGATGAAACATGCTATCCACCTCCAAAGAAAGAACTGATATTGATGGAACACAAACTGAAGCATGCTATTTTTCACTTTCATTTTTTTCTTTTAATCAAGTTTTCTTGTACAAAATGACAAATATGGTAATGATTTACATAATAAAAAAAGCTTTAGGATGGAGTCAGGGGACTTGTATTTAAATCCCAGTTCTAACATGTAATGTAATAAAAAGAAGAAAAGGAATGATGAGGAGTAATAGCTAGCAAATTACATAGTGCTACTATATGCCAGGCATTGTGCTAAACATTCTACAATTGGTATCACAATTGATCTTCACAACAACCCTAGGAGGTAGGTGCTATTCTTATCCCCATATTGCAGTTGAGGAAACTGAGGCAGGTAAAGGTTATGTGACTTGCCCTGGGAGTTTGAGGCTGGATTTGAACTCAGGTCTTCCTGATTCTAAGCCCAGCACTTCATCCACTGTGCCACCTAGCCTACTCGCTTACAGGTAGGTGACCTTGGGCAAAAAGCTACATGTCTCTGAGCCTCAGTTTACTCATCCAAAAATGTGAAGATTGGGATAATCTCTTCAAATACAGTGTCTTTTTTACTATACCACTTCTGCCTATAGCAATAATAATCTATAGGGTGCTAGATCCAGCTTGTACAGGACCATAAGAGCCAATTGTCAAATATCCAATGTGAAAATTTACACCTCAGAAAAATACTACAGATCTGGGCTTGATTTATATTTTGTTGATTGTCTGGCCTTAAGAAAGTGATGGTGAAAAAGTGAAAGAATGCAGATTAAACTTTATAGTGTATCATGAGTACATTTTTTTCCCCAGAGAGCTGGTTGCTAAATGTTTACTAGCATCCCCCTGCTAATAACTCACATTTATATTGCACTTTAGAGAGGTGACTGTTTTTTAAAACTCTTAATGGAGAAAACAATTGAAAAAAACTTTCATCAGCTCCATTTTATAAGCAAACAAAATTAAGACTTAAGAGAGAAACTGGGCCCAGGCCACATAGTCACTGGTACAGCTGGGCCTGAGTGCCTGGGGTCTATTCACCAGGCTTTGTGATAGACATATGTGTGGACAGCACACCTCATGGTTCACCTCCTGAAGACTGCCTTGGTTAAAGCCCAACGGTGTACCCTACTGTGTATTTCAGACCAGGCCTAAGCTCTCACAATATTGCTCTATTTAAGCAAGACTCTTTGAGAAGGGGGGGTTTCCTTGGGAAATCCCCCATCAATCAGACAGAATGAGGCAAGGAGCTGTTGCTAAATCCATGGGCAAATAAAGGCAGTTGCCTTCTGTTCTCAGGCTTACTAGGAGCAATTCCCAGAAAACTAAAGAGACTGGGGTGGTTGTCCAGACAGGAGAATTTCCAGAGAAAGCAGTAATGGACACAGGATGCCCTGAGGGGAGACCCACAAGCTTAGTAGGGTTATAGAGATCAGTTTCATTACCTAACAAGTCAAGCACTAGGACTGAAGAGGTATATATCTTTTTTTTTTTTTTTGGTGAGGCAATTAGGGTTAAGTGACTTGTCCAAGGTCATACAGCTAGTAAGTGTTGTGTCTGAGGCCAGATTTGAACTCAGGTCTTCCTGAATCCAGGGCCAGTGCTCTATCCACTGTGCCACCTAGCTGCCCCAGAGGTATATATCTTACACAGCGAGTCAGCTGGTGCTGCATAAAAAAAATTGTGCCCCAAAAAGGGGGCCCATGGGACTGGTTCAGCACTATGGAGAGAACTGAAGTAACTATTGGATATCTCAGATCCTCAACGTTTCTCCCTTCACAATGGAAATATCTGCCTCAGGGTAAACTCCTACTTGAGTTCCCCTGGGAAAAGTCTCTTCACCAAAAATTAGCACTACCCTAGGGGCTGCTAGGTGGCACAGTGGATAAAGCACTCACCCTCAAGAGGTTGAGAAGGTTGAAGAGAGAAGTGTCACTATTTGACCAAGAGAAAGAAGGCCCCCTCTTCCTATTCCCTCAGGCCTAGGGTCTGACCAAAGCATAGGGATTCAAACTATGTTATAACTGGCTTAAGTAGAGAGTCACCAACTAAGCCTTCAGCTGGGATTTAGCATCCTCAACAGAAATGTTCTCCCACATCCAAAATGCTTTAGCATTGACTATTTGAAACTGGAATATGACAGCTAAAAATGTAGACAGAGGAGATCCCGGACCCTCCCTCCTTCGACCTACAGCACCGGATAGCTGAGTTGTCACCCCATTCAGCCACCCCAGTTGTGATTTTAATTGGCTGCTATGGAATCCCTGGCTGACCTGATGTGAATTGACAACTCAGACAGCCAGTCACAGGGTAAACAGAAGTGCTATACTTATCCTTCTCCCTGTTACATATTCAACATAAAAATGAGATCAGGGCCCATGTCTGAGAATACAAGGTATACAAAGTGGCTGAAGTGGCACCAGACACTGCCTGATCCCCAGACTTCTACTTAAGGTCTCTCTCTTCCCCCCCCCCAAGTAACTGGGCCTGGAAAAGAAGGGAGAACAACCCCTGCTGAGCCTCAGGTGGTCTCTAGGTAGACCGATGCCCTTAAATGCAATATTTGTGGCTAAAGCCTTAGTTCCCTATAATTCATCAGTGCTTGTGGCTACACTATTTAGCCATGACAGGGAAAGGGAACAAGCATTTATTAAGTGCCTACTTGGTACCAATTACTGTGCTAATCACTTTACAATTATCTCATTTGATCTTCACAATAATTCTGGAGGTAGGTGCTATTATTAGCCCCATTTTATAGTTGAGGAACCTGAGGAAGATAGAGCCTAAATGACTTGCCCAGGGTCATACAGATAGAAAATTTCTGAGATGGAATTTGAACTTCAGTTCTTCTAGGTGGTGAAATGGATAGAGTGCTGAGCATTCTGTTCAAATCTGGCCTCAGACACTTCCTAGCTATGTGACCCTGGGCAAGTCACTTAACCCTGTTTGTCTCAGTTTCCTCATCTGTAAAATGAACTGGAGAAGGAAATGGCAAACCACTCCAGTATCTTTGCCAAGAAAAAACGAAATGGGGGTCATGAATAGTCAGACGTGAATGAAAACAACTGAACAACAAAAAATCTAACTGATTGCAAGGCCAGTGCTCTATCCTCTCCCTATCTAGTTATCTGCTTAAGGGAAACACATGTAATTCTGTTCAGGTCTACTCCAGAATGATAGCTATACAAGTTATTTTTAGGGAAGGGAAAAAGTACTCAGGCAGTTCTGACTGGTTTATCACCTCTGAAGTCACAGTCAGGAAGCTGCCAATCAGCTAGGAAAATGAAAGTTTCTAGCTTGGAATGTTCTAATTACAGAAATTTCCAGATATGGGGAGACAGGGGTCCAGAGAAGAAGGGCAAAAGGGAAGTCATACCAAGCAGAAGAGGGGGAAATGACTAAGGAATAGGTAGCCTGTGGGCAGAGAACAGCAAGGTCAAGAAAAAAAAAAACCAGAGGTTTCTCCAGATTATAACACTGCCCTTTATAAATTCCTATCCCCAGATTAGACGAAATAAATTCTTGGGTAACAAAAGAACTTGCAGGTGTGATTGTAAGAACCAAAGTAAGTAATCTTTGATGAGAGAAAAAAACATAGACTGTTCTGCAACAAGTAAAGCATTTATTAAGCACCTACTATGTGCCAGGCACTATGCTAAGTGGTGGGGATACACAAGAAAGGCAAAAAGCAATTCTTACCTTTGAGAAACTCACGTTTTAATGGGGGACGTAACATGTAAACAACTCTATACAAACAACATGTATACAGGGCAAATTGGAGGTAATCTTAGAGGAAAGGCACCAGCTTCAAAGGGAAATGGGGAAAGCTTCTTGCAGAAAGGGGGATTTTAGCTAACACTTGAAGCCAGAAGATGGAGATGAGGAGGGAAAACATCCCAGGTCTAGGGATCAAACAATGAAAATGTCGAGTCCAGAGATACAGTGTAAGGAGGTCAATGTCAGTGGATCACAAGTACATAGAGGGGAGTAAGGTAGAAGATCAGAAGAGTAGGAAGGAGCCAGGATAGAATGGTCTTTAAAAGCCAAACAGAGAAGTTCATATTTGATTCTCAGGAAGCCTGACTAGAGTGGGGAGAGATTGGAAATGGGGAAACCAACTAGGTTATTGCAATAGTTCAGGAGAAAGGTGACCAAAGCATGCCCGAGGGTGGCTGGTGGCAGTGTCTGAGGAAAGGAGAAATGTATATGAATGATATTATAAAGGTAGAATCAGCAGGAGCTAGCAACAGATTGGGTACTGGTGTGAGAGTGAGGAGTGATATGAATGATGTGACATCTTGGGCAAGTAAACTAACCTCTCTGGATCTTGATTTTCTTATCTCTGTGTAACAGGGATTAAACTCCACATGCAGAACTGTCCTGCCTGCTTCCAGGTGATCACACATGCTGGCTCATGACTGGAATGATGAAGCAATTTTAGCCCCATGATGGTGGCACGGGAGAAGCTGTACCCATTTAAAAAGGAGAGATGGTTTCTGATTCAATCTCTTCCCTTTCTTGTCTCTAGATCCTATGTCGAGTAGCTAGAGCAGGGGGTCAGTGAGATAAGCAGAGGTGAGGCCTTGAGTCCCTGGCCACCTTTTCTGCTTAGTGTTTATTTTGTGATCATAGATTACTGAACAGCAAACCCAAGATGCTTATCCAGCCTTGGATGCAACCTTGTGAATTCAGGAGGTCCAGAAGTTCTGGGCTCCATTGGTTGGAGCTGCCTGGCAGCAGGGGAAGTTTCTACATTGAAGATGACCACTGACAAGAATCTGGTCAATCCCTTGACTGAGCTTGCCTGAAAAACATGGACCTAGAGAGAATTGTTTGGACTGTACCAAATCGAGGTGAAATTTCAGATGCCCATTCATCAGTCCTGCAAACTACTTTATGACTTCCTAGGAGAATATAACAATTAGTTATGTTACTTTATTCTGGTTTTAGGGTTGTTGTTGGGTTTTTTTGATAAATGCACACTTGGGGTTCTTGGGCATAGTAAGTGCTTCTTTTGTGTAGAGGGAATAAATAAATAAATGTCTTATACCTGACCTACATTGTACACCAAATACCTTTCCACTCCTCTCTTTTTGAGGAGACCCTAGACCTGAGCCAAACTTTAGCTTAATCTAAAACTAGGTGGGGAGGGAATGCGCATTTATGTAGCACTTACTATGTGCCAGGAACTGTGATGAGTACTTTTTACAAATATCTCTTTTGATCCTCACAACAACCCTGGGAGATAGGTACGGTTATTATCCCCATTGTACAGTTGGGGAAACCGAGGCAAACAGTGACCTGCCCATAGCTAATAAGTGTCTGAGGTCTGATTTGAACTCAGGTCTCCCTAATGCCAGGTCCAGCACTTTATCCACCTAATTGCCATTCCTGGCAGGTTAAAAGAATTGGAGGTAGGGAGTGGGGGAGGGACCGAGAAAGGCTACAAAAAGTTCAAGGTAAAGAGTTTGACCCCTCTTTTTAGAGGTCAGGTTACCTAGGTTTGAAATAGGACATGTATGGGTCCAGAGTAGAGGGGGCTCCTTTAGTGAAGAGCAAGAGTGAAGAAGACCCCTGGGCTCAGAAGAGGTTTAGTATATTAGATAAAAAGTAAAAAAGTTAGACTTAGCAACCTCTAAAGTCTCCTTCAGCTCTTAATCTTACAATCTCATGAGCCCTCCCTGCCTGCTCCATACCCAGATGGTTGGGCTTCTAGTTTCTGCTGAAGTCCTCTCTACAAAACCTAGCTATACACCTTACTTCCTCCGTAAAGAACCAGACTGAAGGTTAGAACTAAAATCCACCCCTCGCCTCCTCAAAGCCTGTTTCCCAGGTCCCTCCCAGCTCTAAATCTATAATCCCATGATCCCACTGTTTATGCTTTGGCAAGGTTATAGGATTTTCAAAGTGGAATGGGGCCTTAAAGATTGTCTGAAAATGAGGTCAGAGAAATGAAGTGACTGGCTAGTCAATGGCAGAGTTGTGAGCCAGGTCTCCCCCTATTTTCACCTCCCTTATCTCAGTAGCTCCTGGTTAGGCTCTTCCCATCCTTAACTTCAAATGTGAGTTTTCACTTCAGAGCAGGGACTCTTAGATAGAGACAATCAGGCAGAAACAGAGCACAGGACTATGGAAAAGTACGTTGGATCTGGCAGCAGAGGATTTGGGTTCTAATCTTGATTCAGTTCCTTACCACCTATGTGACCATCGCAGGCAAGTCACTGCCCCTCTTTGGATCTCGCTTTCCTCGCCTCTCAAACAATAGGGAGGGTGGATGATATCTGAGGTCCCTTGCAGCTTTAAATCTATGATCCAAGACTCCCAGGATCCCAAGATCACCCCCTGAGCTCAGAGAAGGAGGAGTTTGCATCTCTTTATCCCTGCCTGGGGCCCTTTCACAAGGGCAGAAGGAGGAACAGTTGAATCATCAGCTCTGCTACGTCAAGTTCAAGGATCCACTGCCATCTAGTCATTAACCACAGAAGGGTGTGTGGGGAGAGGGAGTTCTCTCCAGGAACCCCCAGGTTTGTTCCTGCCTGGACTAAAGAGAGAATTGGCACCAAGGCCCATAGGGGCCCCTGCCCCTCTGACCTAAGCTCCTTGGGCTGTTGGGCCAGCCCTGGCTTGATTCGCCTGAGGATAACAAGTGGAGCTCCATGGCTTCTTCCTCCCTCTCTCTTCTTTCCCTCCCTACAACCACCCCCCCCCCCAGTCTATCTGGGAGCTCAACATCCCAAACAGTCCAAGAAAGCTTCCCACAGCTCTCCATTCAGGGAATGTTGGACTGGCTAGACCACGGTGAAGGAATGGATTGGGGTGGGGGGGCGCGGGGTGGTGGGGAGGAGGCAAGTGCATGTCCCTTTGAACAGAAGCACTTGTCTCCTGCTGCAAGGAAGGTTTGCACTCTCATTCCATTTGGTTACCATTCCCATGCACCGTACCACCCCCTCTCCTCCCTGCCCCCAACCATCCCTCCCCTGTGGGCAAATTAGGACACATCCGGAAACGATTACAATCAGCTCCACTGAGAGCTGCTCTGAGGAGCAGCTCCAGAGCTCAGCTAGTGCAAAAAACATCCTGTTCTCCCATTTTATGAATGAGCGAACCTGTATGCTTTCTATAAATGTCAGAATAAATCACCAGTGGGCATTCCCCTCCTGGCAAGAGGAAAACCCAGCCACGACTGCATTGTCAGTCGGAAGGAGACTGCAGGCCAAGTCAGGCCTTTCTCCTTTTGGATGGCAGGGGACCTTGCTATTATCATTCCCTCTAGCTTGGGGGGGGGGTCACATCTTTCACACACACACACACACACACACACACACACACACACTGCTCTTTCTATGGAGATAGTCCCTGAAAGAGACTAAACGGCTTACTGGATGGGGCTCATAATCATTCCTATCTCCCTGTGGCCGTCCTAGCTAAAGCAAGACCACTATTGTACAATTCTAGCTAAAGTCAGCTCACCCAGAGACCAATAGATGTGCAGAATTGAAGGTGGGATGGCCAAGTCATTTTTCATTGAAGCACGTATGCCCATCCTCGCTCCTGTAGCCTTTCTCCCTTCCATCTTTTAGAAAATATCTATCTTTTCCAAAACCATTTCTGAAGGAAAAAAAAAAACCTCGTATTTATAAAGCTGCTTTATTGTTTAGGGTGTACCCTGATCACAACAACCCAACCCCGTGAGGTTCACAGTTCAAATATTATTGTCTCCATCTTGCAGATTAAGGAAACAGGCTCAGAGAAGAGTTCATGATTACACAGCTCCAAAGAGGCAGAGCTAGGAAATGAACCCATGCTTTCACTCAGAGGCAGAGTGGTACAACGGTGGGGGAAAGCCACTGAATTTGAAACTTATCAAATGACCTGAGTAAATTCCTTGGACAAGTCACTTAACTTCTCTAGATTTCAGCTTCCTCATCTCTGAAATGAAAAGGTTGGACTGAATGTTCTGCAGGGCCCCTTTCCAGTTCTAAATCTATGATCCTATTACTTCCCATCCAACATTCTTCCCATTACACCATACTGGCCTCCATAGAAGAAGTGGGAAATCAGCACCAAGAGGCTACTGAGGCGCCATCTCCCTAAACTAGAAGAGTTGAGCACCGCGGGCATCGAACTAATAAGCAATCATTAATATCACCACATAGCCAACCATTTAACTGAGACTGATGAAATGGCTCAGAGGCAACACAGGCAAACCTATTACATAGAGTGTCATCCAAGCTGTTGACTCAAAAATAACAAGAGACTGATTTGTTCATCTTATTTGGTACATAATTGGCAGAGCATTGGTATTTATCAAATATCAAAGTGCACACAGCTCTCTCCACCCCATGTAATGTTCCTTCTTATTACCCAATTCCATACCAGAGCAGACTGACCCAGACTGGAGAAATTATTAAATCAGTTTCTTTCCAAATGGTCTCAGTTAGGATCCTAAAAACCTTTCCCCCATCTTGCAATACAAGCAACAGTGAGTCGTAGTATGCGGTAAGGCACTATGCTAGGTATTGGTGGGGAGAAGACAGAAAACAAGGCAGTCCCTGCCAACAAGGAGATTACATTCCAGGTTTCTACCAAAGTAGAACTCTCCAAAGAAATTCTGTGTCCAGTAGACTGTGATAATTAGCCTAGATTATTTTGGGGTCACTAGAGCTTTACAATAGGTTCCTACAGTCTGGAGTCTGTTATTTTTTTATTAATGTAAAAAAATTTTAAGCTTCAGATTAGACAGGTGCTTGCCCAGAGTACGCCATAGGCACTTAATATATACTGATTGATTGGTTGATTCCAGGGAAGAAGGCATAGCATTGGTTTGAGAGTAGGTAGAGATTTAGGGTGTGTGTGTGGGGGAAGGTATGTCTTGAATTTACATGAGAAAAAAGTGACATTTTATTTTTACTAACCTCTAACTGAAATGTAGCAGATCTTTGAATTATTTTGGAATATTGTTCTAAGGAGGGGGTCTATCATAGGCTTTCCCAGACTGCCAAAGAGGGTGTATAACACATACAAAAAGGTTAAGAGCCCCTGTAGTGAACACCACCTGACGGCCTGGCCTCTTTGAGACCAGCTCAGATTATTCTAAGGGAATAAAGTAGCCTATTATGTCCAGAGAGAGCCCTAGAGGGCTCCAAGATGGGGATGGGGAACTCATACTTGTTCTTTGGGGTGGTGTGGGGAAAAGGAGGGGACGGATTAAGAGAGGATTTCCCATTCAATCAATCCCACCTGAGATATAGCACAGTCTCAGCCTGACAACCTTCCCTCCTTCTATCAGCAGCCCACCCCCAACCAGGGGGACAGAAGGTTAACAGGTTAGCCCTATTAAACAAATATGAATCATTGGCATAATGCATGCAGCTCCACCGAAGAATACACCTGTCCAACAGTCACCTTCACACAGATGTCAGTCTGATGAGTCAAGGAGAGAAGACCTGACAAACAGGTGACAGAGGGAATGAAGTAGCTCTACAACATGGGGAGGAAGATGGTGGGTCATGAGTTGTTTTTTTCTTTGTGGGGAGGGAAGGTCAGTCACATGTGGAGGCGTTGTGGAGATAAAAAAAGAAGATAGACGTTGGGAGTGGGGGAGTTTATGGGCTAAAGAAGCTATGTATATTCTTGATACTGACTCGACTGAGACCAATCCAACCGAAGACAAATCAAATAGACCCATGTGCCAACATGACTGGCTGAGTTAGGATATTTTGACCATCATGTCACCAGGCAAAGAGAGTATTTTGGAAATCATTCCATCAATAGAACAGCTAGTGGAGTGCTGGAGACAGCTCATGAGAATTAACCTCAGAAACAGCAAAGGCTACAAACCGGAACATGATTTATTGTCTTGTGGATTGTCTAGATTAAAGGGATGAAGAAAATGTTAATAATACAGATAAAATTTTTAAATGGGTGGTATGTATACTTTTTTTTCTTCTAGGGACTCAGTTGTTAAAACATTTACCAGCCCCCCCCCCGCCCCCCACCTTGGCAGGGTGATTTAGATTAATGGACTATTCCAGCTGAAAAAAGACCTGTGAAATCATCTTATCCAGTACCCTCATTTTACAAGACAGAAAACTGAGTCCAAGAGAAGGGAAATGATTCGTCCGAGGCCATACGGTTTGTAAGTGGCAGAACTGCTGAGGAACATAGTTTCTACGCCAGTGTCCTTTCCATAACATTCTCCCATCAGACCACAGATCTCTTCCCTGTGGGAGGTAGAGTCTTTGGCTTCTGCCTCCCGGAGTGTTGATCACCAGCTAGCCCCTGGGGTTCTCTGTCCCCTTGCTCCAGAAAGAGCAGGAGCATGAATGAATGAATGAATGAATGAATGAATGAATGAATGAATGAATGAATGAACAAATGAACGCTTATCCCTCTTTCACATTCATACACAGAGAAAGCAAAGTCTGGGATTTTCCAGCTGCCAGGTGGTTTGGGAGAAGCGATGCCATCCCTAGCAGGGCCAATTATCAGCACACATCATTTCAACATGAATTGCCAAGGTGTGCAATTCTGGGGCTACACCTGCAGTGTGTCACGTTCAACCTCTTTTCCCCCCTCTTCATTCTTCCATGCCTTTCCTGCCCCCCTCTCTAAGCTTCTTCTGACTCCCCTAACTCCCTTCAGGCCCAAACTCGTCAGGCAGGCTCGCCTTGGTACTATAGTTTATCCAAACATCTTCATCGCTTTTCATAAATTCAATCATTCCTTATCAGCCACACCATCAGGAGGAAGGGCAGGAGGGTTTGTGACTGAAGTGTGGGGAAGAGAAGCTTTAATTAGCCTCCTTGTTCCGCCAGGGTCACCCACAGTTCAATCACTGCTTTCACATGTTCTCAATCACGTAGTTTGAACATGGGGGTCGGAGTGGACTCCACACTACGCACACATCCCTCCCCTTCTCTTCTCTCCTCTCCTCAGGTCTGATGAGAGCTGAATTCCCTGCCTTCTGGTTCTCTGCTGGGCAGGAATTCTACAAGTCGTACATTGAAATGAGCTCCCATTATCCTTTTAGGAAAACAAAGCCCTGCCAAATAAAGCAAACCAGCCAGCTTCCTCACCTCACCAGAAAAAAAGGAAGGCAGCTTCAGGGGCTTCTCCAATCCATCTGTGCAAGGCACAAAGCATGTCAGTGACAGCATTTCTGCTTTCTAATGGGTGTTCAGCAACCTTGCAGATAAGGTTAAGACAAGCAGTCAGCTTGCAAAAGGGTGTGTTTGCTTGGGTTTGGGGTTTTCTTTTTTTTCTTCTCTCTTGCCCACATTAGGGCTCTGGATTGGGACTCAGAAGAAATGAGTTCCTATTCCCACTTTGCCATTTATCCTCAGATATGGCATTTAAACTCTCTGTATCTTCTTGATTTCTTCATCTGTATATGAGGGGATTGGACTTGAAGACATCTGAGGTCCCTTCTAGTCTCTGATCCAAACTTCCTCTCAGCCTATCTCAAGTTCACTAATGCTGCAAATGGATTAGGCTACCAAGAGTACTGGTTCAGTACCAATGTCATAGGATCACAGTTCTAGAGCCGGTAGGGTACTTAGGGAACATCTAGACCAATGTTTTCATTTTACAGAAGAACAAAATTAGATCCAGAGAGATAAAAGGAATTGCCCAAGGTCACAAGGGTAATAAGGAGAAAAGATAAACTATGAACCCAGGTACATTAAAATCCCTGAGGCCTATTCCTATGACAATTTCTACAGCTCCTCCTTCTTGCCCTGTAGCCATATATGGTTGAACATTCCATTTTTCTTTTCATTGAGATGGTTTTTTCATTATCTCCCAACACTAGGGGTGTATTATTATATTTGGCCTGAATGAAAAGAAGTGAGCAGCCTCCTCCCCACCCCCACTTCCTCCTTCGACCTGCCTTTCAACCTTCCCAGGGCTTACTTTACACAACTGTCCAGAGAAAATGACACAAGGGAATCAGCAGTGGGGAATGTCAGTGGTTGATCCAATGGTGGCATCTGGGTAGCATCCTGGAGCTAATGACTTAGTAAAGGAAAGAGGAGTCAGAGGCTCCTTGTTGATTTAGGCTCAGGTACAGATGACAGGGATTGCAACACTGTGAAACTGACTTGTCACAGGGATGGTATTAATTACCAGTGAAATAGAAGGAAGCTCTGTCCTGCTGGCCGGGTGGGGCCAGCAACAAGCCAGGTAGGCTGCCCCTGCCTCCAAATATAGCCCTTCTGGCTGGGAACAGGAGCGGGAAGAATTGTCTACCTCTGTTCATACGGACTAGAATGTTCACAGACCTGGGAGGTGCTTACTGTAATTAAGCATCAGTCAGAAAGCACTGGAGGGTAGATGCCCAGGGTGACTTAATAGTAGTTTCTTCCCATAAATTCATCAGTTCCTTAGGTCTATGGTCCCCTGCTGGTAAGATGGAAAAGCCACTTGACTCCAAGTCACCTTGCCCATTTCCAGGGGCCCAGACTGTGGTGGTGTCCTCCCCTGGAAGAGAAAACACAATATTTTGTATATGTGATGGCTTAAAAAATAACAATCATCATGGCAAGAGTGCTGGGTCAGGGATGGGTGCTTGATTTCTGACTCTGCCGTTTATCAACTATATGGCCTTGGCCAAGTGATCTGTCTCTAAGTCTCTTCTACTAGCTGGACTCAGAATCAGGAGGGGTTTCATTTTAACTGGGCCTCTAACATTGACTAGTTGTATGACCCCAGAAAAATCACAATCTCAGTTTCCTTATCTGTAAAATGAGAAGCTTGGACCAAAAGACCTCTAAGATCCTTTCCTATTAACCTATGAGAGCTGGGTTCAAATCCTGCCTCTGTCACATTCTGGCTGTGGGCAAATCATTTAATAGCTCAGTGTTTCAGGCAGTTCTCCAGGACTATTATATTAGTTGTGGAACAAGTATCAACCTGCATTGGCAGAGGGAGAGTTCCCTCTACCAGTTAGTCATTCCACAAGCATTTATTAAGTGCTTACTATGTGCCAGGTACTGTAAGCCAAAGAAATCCAAAGAAATCACAGGGCTTGTCCAAAAAAGATGAGGACAATGATGAGGCATCTGCAAGGATCAAACAAAATAATCCAGGTATAGTGTTTTGCAAACCTTAAAGCACTATATAAATGTTTGCTTTAATAAGATTATTAATGTTGTTGTTGTCATTTCAGCTCCAAAGCTGATGATCCCCAAAACTTGAGACACATGCCCCATTTATTTGGAAATGGGGGGAGGGTGGAGAGAGGGAAGGAGGAGGGTAGTTCCTCACCAAAAATTAAGAGAATTTCAGAACAAAAAGAAAGTCAGGGGGCAGCTAGGTGGTGCGGTAGATAAAACACCAGCCCTGGATTCAGGAGGACCCGAGTTCAAATCTGGCATCAAACACTTGACACTAGCTGTGTGACTCTGGGCAAGTCACTTAACCCTCATTGCCCCACAAATTAAAAGTCAGGCAAAAATCTTCCCCACAATATCCCAATTCTTACTGGTTCTTAGTCTGGGAAGCAGATGAGGAATGAGATTTCTGAATGGGGCAGAAGGTTGGAAACAACAACAACAATAAAAACAATATAGAGCTAGCATTTCTATAGTATCTACTATGCACCAAGTGTTTACAAATATCAGGGATAAATGCTGTTATTATTCTTATTTTATAGGTGAGAAAATTGAGGTAAACAAGTTAAGTGGCTTGTCCAAGGTCACACACCTAATAACTGTCTGAGGCCAGTTTCAAATTCAGGTCTTCCTGACTTGAAGACTGATGTTCTATCCATTGAACTATCTAACTTTCACAAAGGTTTCACCTAGCTCTGGATGTCTATGAAACCTGCTTTAGTATGCCACTGAAAATCTCTTGGATGAGATTTTTCACCCAAGGCATTAAAAGTCAACTAGCATTCTCCACTCCCATGATATACAACAGAGTGTTTAATATGTTGTTGGTAGAGCTGTGGATTGTTCCAACCATGTTGGAAAGACATTTGGAGTTTGCTTTCCTTTAAAAGTGATTAAAATGTTCATACTCTTTGACTTAGAGATCCCACTGCTAAATGTACACATATGCGCATGGATATGTACATATCTACCAGAAACAAAGTAGATGCCCATTCATTGAGGAAAAATTGTGGCATAAGAATATGATGGGATGTTATTGTGCCACAGGAAGCAATAAAGCAGAAGAATCTGGAGAAACATGAAAAAATTCATATGGACTGATGCAGAGTAATGAGCAGAACCAAGGAAAACAATGGGTACCATGGCTCTAATGGTATAGATCATAAACATGACAGCAACAGCAAATGAACTGAACATTGTATAATGATAATGACCAAGTTTGGCCCTGGGGAAAAGATGAGAAAACAGATCGCTTTCTCTGCAGAGGTGGGAGAATAAGGTTATGAAACTTTAGGTACATTGTTAGAGTTGGTTCATGTGTTGGTTGGTTATGCTGAATAGCCTTTCCCACCTCTTTTCTTGATTTTTTTTTTGGGGGGGGCGGGGCAATGAGGGTTAAGTGACTTGCCCCGGGTCACACAGCTAGTAAGTGTCAAGTGTCTGAGGCTGGATTTGAACTCAGGTCCTCCTGAATCCAAGACTGGTGCTTTATCCACTATGCCACTTAGCTACCGCTCCACTCTTTTCTTTATTATAAAGAATGGAACACTGGGCCCTTGTCTTTCTTTGTATCCTCAGTACTTAGCACAGTGCTTTGCACATAGAAAGTGTTTAATAAACATTTGGTGATTGACTCACTGTTATGTAAAACCAAAAGATGACACTAGTTTTTTGAAAAACCATCATTTCCTAGATCTTTTCCTAATATTAAGGGTACTCAAATATTACTGGCACTCAAATATTATACCCTTAAATTGACCCAGGGTAGAGAAAAGGCCAATTCTAAAATACTCAGACAAGATTAGCTGCAACGAGGGCTCTTGTTTATGCAAAGTTTCTACAGAAAGAACTCCATCTACTTATAGCACAAGATATATAGGGTATCCTTGAAAAACTAGCCCAGAATTCACAAATGTTTTGCCAGTTTACCATCCCTAGAGGATCTAAAACCTGCACTATTTATCTTTCACTCACTACTAATCAATATTCACCTCAGACAAATGGGGAAGTAGCAAAGCAAATCTAGGGATCCTGCTTTTAACCTACTTTCATATAGTTAGATTGCTCTCTCACATCTAAAAATGAAAGGGGGGAGGAGTGAATTGGGAAGTTCCCTGATTGAGGAGGATAGGTGACAAAATGCAGAGATATCAAAGACACAGTCCTGAAGTGCCACTGAACCAGATTAAAATGTAATTAGGAAATATTTGAAAAATAAAGATGCAATGAAGAAGAATGTTAATATGTGGTTTTCTAAGTCAATATGTGCCTACAGTAATTCTGATGTATAGTTTAGTGGCATCATTTCTATCTGAGTTTGACACCATTGACACTAGATGGAGGGTTACATTTGGAATGAGGAACATTTGAATTCAAATCCTACCATAAAACTTGCTAGTTGTGTGGTGCTGAACAAATTGCTTTGTCTCAGTTTTCTCATCTGTAAAATGGGGGTAATTATAGCACCTGCCTGGGAGGGTTGTTATGAATATCAAATGAGACAGCATAAGTCAAGAGTATGGGAAAATTGGGGAAGGTTTCATATAAAAGGTAGTGCTCCTTGAAAGAAACAAGGGCTTCTGGAAAGTAGAATTGGGGAAGAAGTATATTCTGAATAGAGGGGACAGCCAGTGCAATTGCACATAGATAGGACATAGAGTGATGGGTGAATGAAATCCAGTATAGTTAAACCATAAAGTATAGGAAGAGAAGTGATATATGTTAAGGTAAGAAAGATAAGTTGAAGCCAAGTTAGGAAGGGGTTTAAATGATAAATGAGAGGAGTTCATATTTCTTCTCAGATGTAATTGGAAGCCACGTAAATTTATGTACAGGAGAGATCTGTACTTAAGGAACACTTTGGATGCATTGAGGTGGAGAGGCAAGGATAAAAATTCAAAAGACCATTGCCATAATTCAGCCAAGAAGTGATGAGGGCCTAAACTAAAATGGTAGCTGTATGAATAGAGAGAAAGGATTGGATGGAGAAATGTTGTGGAGACAAAAACAAGCTTTGGCCTTTGATTGGATATGTAGGGCAGGGAAAAGTGGGGTGTCCAGAATAATGTTGAGATTATAAACATGGGTGACTAGGAAGATGGTGGTGCCCTCAACCCAAATGGGAAAGTTAGGAGGAGGGGTAGGTTTGGGGAGAAAGAGCATGAATTCCGATTTGGACATAATGAGTTTGAGAGAGGTCTCCAGGATATCTTAGAGATGAATGTCTAAGAGGCAACTGATGATTCAGGACAGAAAGCTTAGCAGTGAGACTGGAAATTTATTTATAGATCTGTGAGTCATTTGTATAGAGATGATAATTAAACCCAAGGGAGCTGATGAGGTCACAGAGAGAGTGTGTAAAGAAAGAGGGCCCAGGTGAGAGCCTTGGGGTATACCCACAGTTAGGGTGTGTAATATGGATGATGAGCCAGAGAAGGAGGCTGAGCAGGACTATCAGACAGGCAGAAACTAAAGGAGACTAATGTCACAAAGACCCAGAGAGGAGAGTTTATTCAGAAGAAGGTGGTCAACATTGTCAAATGTAATGGAGGGATCAAGAATGGTCTGGACTGAGAAAGACCATCAAATTTTACATTTAGGAAATCAGTGGTAACTGGAGACAGCAGTTTGGAGAATTGGAAGGCAAAAAATGGAGACACCTTTTTCTTGGAGTTTGGTGAAGGGGAGGAGAGAGATAGAATGTTAAAGGGTTGGTAGACTCTAACGAAGAATTGGAGTTTTTGTTTTTATTTTTGTTTTTCAAAGAATAGGGAATACTTAGGCATGTTTGAAGGCAATTTTTCTTCCTTCAACTCAGTGGACAGCTCCAGCTCTCATTTGGGGCAGCTATACTGGAAAACTCATTCCAAAAAGACAAAGAGCCATTAATGACCACTCTGGGTTCAGCTGTCTTTACTACACGATTGTCTGGTTAATCCTCTTCTGCCCTTTTCCCTGAGGATTCCAGCTCCCATGATTAAGAATGCTCACTCTCGAAACTTGGGATCATGACTGCAAACAACAGTCATTTGATCAGCCACATTCCAAGGAGTCCAGGGCATCAAACCAAAATTAAGAATCCTGCCACATGGAGCAAACTCACTTGAACTGGATGAGGATGGAGAGGTGAGGGCGATGTATCAACACCGCAATGTAGGATGATCCCAGAAGAAAGAGTACAATCATTGGTGCAAATCTACCAGGAAAAGGAGATGTTTGTCCCCTCTCTGTTCTTCACTGGTGCATGACCCTGTTCTATTATTGTCTCTCTCCTGCATTTCCCCAAGAGCACATATATGGTAGAATTGTAAGGAATGGGACAGTGGTCTCTGAATTACTACAGAGAGGAAGCATGCCCCCCCCACCCCATAGGTCTCTGTGTGGGGAGAAGAAACACTTTTACACTCCCCCTAGTTATATCTCCACCATAGTATAAAGCACATTTTTTTGTGGATTCCCTTGTAATTTGGAATAAGAAAGTGAGATCATATACAATCAGTTGTTTTGTTATTTCCTCCACAGGCTCCCTGTCCTTCTTGGCATAAAGGTCACCTCCCCTCCCCCAGCACTTAATTCACCAGCCTGTCTCCTTCAACTTCCCAAGTTAACAGTTCAATAGAACTTGGACCGATGTGCCTAAAAAAAGCTATGTATCTATCTAGTATCAGAAAGACACAAAAGCCAGTTTTATGGCCATGAAACAGCCATGGTCATGATGATAAAATGAAGCTTTTGTGATTTTTCTCCCCCCCCAGGCACCCTGAGGACTTTGGGGTTCAACATATCAGGATCTGACTTAAAAGGCAAAAATTGCATTGTTATCTATTTATCTCATTTATGAAAGCCACCATTTTATTGGATAAGCACCGGGGAGGAGGGAGAAATGGAACAGAGCCAAACAGCTGAGGGAGAGATCCAGAGGCCAAATCAGAACTGTATAAGGAAACATTGCTTCCCAATGAGATAGGCACTTCACCCTATGAAAAAAGTCCCCTAACAATATCGGGCATTGCTGTTGACTGAGTCACTGAAATATGCTCCTTTGCCAAGGAAAGGAGCTCAATTGTGTTCCCAGGCATCTGAGCTAACCTGGTGAATTAAGGATGACCTGAGTGGTTCTGGCTCCCCTTTTAAAGGGATGTGGCCACATAACTTTCATTTTACCATTTTTGCACAGACAATCTTCGTCCCCTATGAATTCTCAAGACTAAGGACTACAGTGGAACTCGTGTGATTTTGTGGCTGGTCATGGAGGTCAGAGAAGCTCTCTCTGGTCTTAGGGCATTGATCCATATAACAATGGCTAGGCCAATTTTAGGGAGGTGTTTGGAGGACTGGCTTAAAGCTGCTTGAAAGCAAGTCTCTGCCCTATAGGTCAACCCCCTCTCCAGCTCTGCCTCACTTAAAATCAGTTCATGTACAAGTTAAGACATCACCCTTGTGATGTCATTGGTCCTCTTCTAGAACTAAGGGCAAACAACAATAATAACATCTTCCCAGTTTCCACCATCATCTCTGAGGTAGTTTATCTTTTGTAGAGAAGGTACCTGGCAAGAGCAAAGGGGGTATTTTTACTTAAAATATTTAAATACATGGCATAGTCTGGAAATCAGGGTTATGATCCTTTCAGCTCTTCTAGCTAGACAAATTAACATAATTTCTCAGGGCTTCAATTTCCTCATCTGTTAAAAAAGAAAAAAAAGAGGGGGGGAAACATAATTTCTAAAATCTTGAATATCTAGAATTCCATGACTTGAAATATGGTATGGCAAAAGAAGACGGAGGTTCTAACTATGAAAGGTCCTGGCAACTCATGATTTTCAGATAGAAAGAATATCGATTCTCACACTTTTAAAAAATAAAGTATTTGAGGGCGGCTAGGTGGCACAGTGGATAAAGCACCAGCCCTGGATTCACGAGTACCTGAGTTCAAATCCGCCCTCAGACACTTCACACTTACTAGCTGTGTGACCCTGGGCAAGTCACTTAACCCCCATTGCCAAGCAAATAAACCCAAAACAAAACAAACAAAAAAAGTATTAATTAAAAGTTAAAGGTGATTGATATCTTTGCATTTGACTGTGCTATTGATTTAAAATTCAGTCCAAAAAAAATGTTTAGTGTTGACTCACATTAGGCCGGATGATCCATGGCTTTCCACCACTTTATGGGACCCACTGACTTGGTTCTTCAAGCTAAGGAAACTTAAGCTGAGCGACTAGTGACAAGCTAACACCAGGAAAAAAAGTAGAGGAGATGAATTCAGGGTAGCGCCACTTTCCCAAGGAGGCCCAGCCATTGAAGCTCCCTCCCTTTCCCAGAAAGCACAAACAATACAGGTTCCTCTGTAGGCCCCCAGGGCTACATGCCCCATTGCCCTCTGAGGGAATCTGAAAGTTATTTGCATATGATCTACATTATATATAAGGTGATATGCAAATTTGTACATGTCCTTTCAAAATCAAGGGCTCAGGCATGTTCAGAAACAGGATGGAAGCCCAGGGGACAAGCCCCATTACCTTTCAGCCCACAGTCACCAAAGGAGGAAGCTGCTGGGGCAAAAGGAACCCAAATCTAGGGAGGGATGACCTCATACCTTCCCCTTAGCTCTGTGGGAACATTACACCCACTGGATATTTGGCCACACAAGGTGCTGGGCTCTGCCAGGCCAGATAACTAGTCTGGCCTGACTGGCACCCCATGTCTCCCCTGGTACGTGGCATTTGCCCACATGACAGCTACATTTTCCCTTTCCTCAGGGATCCTAGAAGCCTTCTTTCCCATTCCCATGCCATGTCTGGCTGGCTGGAAGGATCCCATAAAACTGGTTTGTTTGTGTGTTGCCATGAGATAGCTGGGAGATAAATGTCCCAAACTGAAAGATGCATCAAGGTCAGAGGAGGTGACATAACACAGTGAGGAAAAAAGCTGGGTTTGGTAGCAGAGGACTAGAAGTCCATTGCTATCTCTGCTGTGTTCTAACTACACAATTCAATTTAATTCAACAAACATTTGTGAAGTTCCTACTACTTGCAGTTCCCTCAGCCTTGACATCCCATCTCCTATCTCTGTGCCTGGAATGCACCTATTTCTGTCTCTTTGAATCCCTTGTTTCCCTCCTAGTTCAGTTCAAGAACTGTGTCCTAAACTGTGTCTTGATCCCTCTCCCAAGACGCTATTGTCTCCTATTTCCCAACGCTATTGTCTCCTATTTCCCACTCCAATTACTTTGCATTTAGTATAGGAGCAGGGACTACACCTGTGATTTCATTGGTATGGGAAATTCTTTTAGAAAACTCCCTCTACCCATTCAGGCTGACACTTTCTCTCTAATGTCTTAGAGAGTTGTCTAGAGCAAAGCTTCTTAAACTGTGGGTCGCAACCCCATAGGGGGTCGCATAACTGAATGTAGGGGTCATGAAAAATTTGGCAAAAGTAAAAGCTTATATAAGACTTATTTTATATACCTATATACACAGAGTCCGCATAAAAATTTCTTGGGCGAAAAGTGGTCGAGAGTGGAAAAAGTTCAAGAAACCTTGGTGTAGAGCAACAGCTCTCAAATTTTTGGTTTCATGACCCCTTTATACTCTAAAAAAAGACTGAGTACCACCTAACCCCCCAAAAGATATAACTAGCTTATATGTGGGTTATATCTAGTAGCATTTACCATATGAGAAATGAAAACATCTGGGTATTATTATGAAAATAGTTTTGACCTCATAGACCACAGATGTCCCAGGACCACAATTTGAAAATCCTTGGTCTAGAGCACTTAGAAGTTAAGTTATCTGACCAGTTATAGGGCCAGTTATATGTCAGGTCTTCCTGACTTTAAGGATCTCCAAACAACTCACCATGTTACCTCTTGGTCTTCTATTTACATATTGTATATATTTCTCAAAAACAGTGAGAAATCTGTACTGTGTGTGTGTGTGTGTGTGGAGAGAGAGAGAGAGAGAGAGAGAGAGAGAGAGAGAGAGAGAGAGAGAGAGAGAGAGAGAGAATTTATTTATGTAGTACTTCCTCTAGGACTACTTCCCACTTTGATAAGCCAAGTTTCCAAAGGGTCACCAACTACTACTCTCAGGGTTTTAGGATATAACCAGGAGAGGCTGGGTTTCTAGTGACTCATGAGTCCCCACAGGTTTGCTCAGATACATATGATTAGCTTGTTAGCAAAGAAAAGTAGTTATAAAAATATACCCCCCCAACATACACACACACACACAGAGTCTGGAGCACACTGTCCCACGAATGCTCATAAAACCTGTGGGGAGAATAGGCAAGAATTTTATAATCAAATGAAGTAAGGCTTCTGTATAAAGAAAACGTGGCAAAGGAGTAGCTTAACAACTGCAAGTTACTGGAATTCCCTCTCTCCCTTTGTGGATTCCTCATTAAGTTCCCCTTAAGTGTAGCTCTTTGCTACACTTCCCACAGAGAGGGGAGTATACACTGACCCCTTTCTGTGGGACATGTGTTCAGGCCCCTTGCTAAGGGACATACATGATACAGCAACTCCTAGTAGGTTCCTTGTTGCACATAACAAGGTTTGCTCTGAAGATGATTGATGGAAGACAGGTGACTTTGATATCGATGAACCTGGAAGAGAGAATGAGACTGATGACTTCGTGCCACTCTGTCTTACTTAAACCCATTCACGCTCAAATCAAGACATCATCCTGTAATGTCACTGGTCCTCTTCAAAAACAAAGGATAGACAACCATATCCTAGGCCTGATATCTATTTCATAGATTATGTCTTCTGGAAGGGACCCTGTTAATCCATTAATCCCAAATATAAACCAAACCTAACCTTTGTTTTATAAATATGGGGGCATAATGAGCCAAAGAGATGAGAATAGCCTGGCTCTCTCTCTCTTTGGGGTCAGGCCACCCCCAGGTTGAATCTAGGTTCTATGCAAATCTAAACTCAGGACCCCTGAACCCTCTTCCCACTACCACCAACACCATTCCCAGGGCCTCAGTGGTCACATATAAAATGATTGAATCGAATTAGAGAATCCCCAAACTCCCTTCCAGCACTTAATTATAGGATTTTTTTTTTTAATTAAGCCTTGGAGCATCTTGGGCAAAGCAAATGGAAAAGGAAGGTTAGCTGAAGATACCTGGTAGTGATAAGAGTTAGGACTATGTACAGTTTGGAATGTACTTCTGATCTAAGATAAGCTTATTCTGAATCCAAAGTCTGACTCAGGTTATAAGATATGATCATTGCAGTATAAGACATGGAGTCCCTAACTTAAGGTCAAAAAGACCTGGGTTCAAATCATGCTTCAAATACTAATTGTGTGACCCTAGAGAAGTCATTGAAACCCTCTTCAGCCTCAATTTGTTTACCCACAAAGTGGATATAATAAACATAGCTCTCACTTCACAAGGTTTTTGTAAAACAAAAGATCTAGTGAGATTATAGATGGAAAGTACTTTGGAAGCCTTAAATGTATATTAGTTATCATTATTATCAGTCTTATCATTCAGCCAATTTCCAAACAAAAGACATAATCCAGATAAAATAGACAGCCTAGATGATGCAGCAGTACCCCAAATATTAAAGAGAACCAGAGAAAGACTCTCCAGAACATTGGATAGATATTGTACGGACAATTAATACAAAGAAATAGAATCTCATAAAATGAGGAGGCAGGAGGGCTTGCCACCTACAACAGTGAAAGGAATACCTATGTAAATGAAATCATGGTTCATTCAAAATAAACGTTCAGAAAAGTATAATAATTACGGCAAAATTCAGGTCAACCAGTTGAATCCTAACCAAATAGTGGGCAGGTTGGTGGTACAGTGGATGGAGCACTGGCCCTGAAGTCAGGAGGACCTGAGTTGAAATCTCACCACAGACGCTTAGTAGGTGTGTCACTCTGGGCAAGTCACTTAACCCCAACTGTCTAAAACATCCTGGGCCATCTCCAGTGGTCCTGATGTATATCTTGCCACTAGACCCAGATAGCTCTGGGGGAGGGAGTGAGGTTGTTGACCTTTCACCGCCCTCCATCACTTAAATCCAATTCAATTCAAGTCATGACATCACCTTCCGATATCATGGTCTTCTTTGAGAACAAAGGACAAACAACAACAGTCAACTAGCATTTACTACATTGCAACTCTGAATTCCTAAATATTACACATGTTCCTTCTGTTTTTACGTTTGATACCAAGAAGGGCTCCTCAGAGTCAGCATTATTGGCCACACAAATGGGCTGCAGACTCTCCCTTATTGGAGATCTTCAGGGAAAGGTTAGAAAGCCATGTGCCTGGCCTGGGTTAGACACAGGGGGAAGGAGTCAATGACCTCTGGAAATCCTTCCCAGCCCTGTGTTTCTTCGATAACAATGAAAAATGTTGCAGGGTGCTGCATTTTAATTAAGTATTTTCCCCCTCCAAGACCACAGTTATTATTATAAAAACAGCGATAATACCAAACATATGTTCAAAGCACAGAACCTGCCACAGCCCTAGGGACCAGCCACTGGAAAACCATATGTCAGCTGAGGTGATGAGAAATCAGCATACTCCCCCTCCCTTCCTTCTTTTCTCCTACCTAAACTCAAGAGACCTAGCCTTCTTCCTTCCTAAGTCCCATCTCGTGTCTGCCTGTGTGCGTGTCTATCTGTCACATTACATCTCTTCTTCCTATCCTCGTTCCTATCACAGGCCCTCTGCCTTAATTACAACATAATTCTTCCTGTCACCCACCATCCAGGTCAACTCTAAGAGGGCCGCAAAGTGGCAGGCTTCTAGAAATCCCAGTTTAATTATTTTATTGGGGAAAAAAAATACAAGTTCTCTCATTCTAGAAGAATGATTCATTATCTGCCTTCCCAGAGTGTAAAATACCTCACTCAGGCTCGAGCCAGCCCTGAATTATTAAGTGAGATCTGTAAATGCCTGGGCTTCTCTCTCCTCAAATCTCCTGCCTATCCCCCCTCCACCCACCCACCCTGATGATTACATAGTGTTACAAGTCTACATTTAATTACAAGCTGGGAAATCAAATAAGGGTGGGACAACATCATTGTTCTTGAAGGGAAATGGGGCCTCTCCTAGGGGCAAGAGGGTACCCTGAGGGACCTTATCCTAAAAATATATGTAGAATAATTAGAAGCTCAGTTATAAGGGGCCATTGAGATCACCTGGTCCAATCTCCAAGTCTATGCAGTAATGCCTTCTATAACATCCCTGACATGGGACAGATCAAGTCTCCGCTTGCATACTTCTAGTTATATACAATTCACTACCTTACAAGACAACCCATTCCAATATTGGATAGTTCTAAATGCTACAAGGGTCTACCCTATACTGAGACAAAAATCTGCCTCTTTTGTAATTACTCAGCAGATTTAGATCTACTCTCTAGAACAAAATAAAATAAGTATTTTGTTGTTTAGTCTTGTCTAACTCTTTGTGACCCTTGGACCATAATATGCCAGGCCCTTCTATTCTTTACTATCTCTTAAGTCTGTCCAAGTTCATGCACATTGTTTCCATGAGACTCTCTATCCATCATGAGATATCTTCTGACATCCCCTTTTCTTTCTGCCTTCAATCTTTCCTAACATGGGGCCTTTTCCAGTGAGTCCCATCATCTCATTATGTGGCCAAAGGATTTAAGTTTCAGTATTTAACTTTCCAGTGACTATCCTGAATTAAATTCTTTAAGTGTTGACTAATTTGATCTCCTTGCTATCCAAGGGACTCTCAAAAAGTCTTTTCCACCACCTCAATTCAAAAGCGTTGATTCTGTGTATAAGTGTAGACCCTCTTCAACAAGCACCTACTATGTTCCAAGCACCAGTAGGTCCTGGGAATACAAAGGCAAAAAGGAAATAGTCCCCATACCTAAGGAGCTTACATGCTTTTGAGGGAAAACTACGACTACAGATAAGTAAATACAAATTATATACCTACCTTTCCCTCTTACCAATTTCCCAATTCCCATCTTCTGAGATACCCATGGTTCATAATGTTGGTCTCCCGCACTCACCCCACATATACAATGTCTTATCACTTCTATCTTCATAACATCTCTCGTATACATTCCTATCCCTCCATTCACATAAGCCACCACTTTAGAGCCGGCCCACATCTCCTCAAGCCTGAACTATTACCAAAACCCATTGGTTAGACTTCCTGCCTCAAATCTTTCTCTGCATCCGTCTATCCTCCACTCAGCTACCAAAGAGATCTTTCTGAAGTGCAGGTCTGACAATGCCCCTGCCTTCTCTCCTCCATTCAATGAACTCTTTGGTTTTTCCCAGCTGGCCCCTTCCTACTTCTTCTCAGCAGAGTGACTGGCACATAGCAGGTGTTTAATAAATGCTAGTTGTTATTGTTGTTGTCAATGATATGATGACAATATGATGATTTCTGGGAGGATGGCAATAGCAACTGAGGGGAAGGGGATCAGGTTAAGTGTCCCATAGGAGGTGGCACTTCAGCAAAAGCCCTTCAGATACTTGATAACGACCATTCTCTTTCTTTTTCCCTTTCTCTTATCCTGGCCAAACATCCCTAATTTCTTCATATGTTCTACTCTGGCATGGTTTTCAGATCCTATGCCATTTCTGCTTACCTTACAAATGCCAGCATTAATAAAATGAGGTTCAAAAATTGAATGTGGAGATCTGACTAGTATAGATGACCGTGAGACTCACAGTTACTTTGCCCTGGAAACTATATATCTATTAATGTAGCCCAAGTAAAAGTGTGTTGGCCGTTAAAAAAACAACTATATTATATTGCTTGTTAGTTCCTATTAAATTTGTAGTAAACCAAAATACACAGATTGTTTTCTTACAAACTGTTGCCAAGCCATGTCTCTCCATCCTGTATCTATACGATTCATTTTTTTAAACTCACATGCAGGACCTTATATTTATCTCTTAAATTTCATCTCTTTGGTTTAAACCAGATACTCTAAATTAGGAATTTTTAACCTGGGGTCTGGAGACTTGAATTAATTGATGCAGAATGAATTGCAAAAACAAAAGAACAATTTTTACAACAACAACAATATTGTAAAGACAAACAATTTTGAAAGACTTAAGGCCAATTACAATTCCAGAGAAACGATGATAAAGCGTGCTATCCACCTTTTGACAGGGAGGTAATAGACTCAAGATGTAGAATGAGACGTGCATTTTTGGACATGGCCAATGCAGGAATTTGTTTTGTTCAAAAATTCATATTTGTTACAAGGGTTTTTTTCATTATTGCTTGTCTGAGTTGAGGGAGGGGAGTATATTTTTAGTGGGAAGGGAGAAGGAAAATGTGCTCGTTAATTGAAAATAAATTTTGTAAATTAAAGAAAAACCCTCCCTATCTACCACTTCCTTATGTGTAAGCTACTTGAAAGCAGAGGCCGACTTTCTTTTTTTAGTATTATTGTGCCTAGCACTTAGCAGAGTCCAAAAAAAGTAAGCACTTAATAAATGCTTTTTTCATTCATTCATTCATTTATTCACCAGAAACCATATTTAGTAGAAGTTTCACCTAATAGTCAAGTACCCTGGGCATTTATGTGGCTGATTAGACAAATGCAACATGTCTTTCATGATGAAAAGAGAGGTTGGACTTATGGTAGATCTTCCTAACAGTAGGAGCTGCCCAAAAGTGAAATGGGCTGCTTCAGATGGTAGTAGGTTCCTTCTTACTTAAAGAGGTTTATGCAAAGGTTGGCATGCTGTAGAGGGATTTCCTTTATCAGATAGGGACTAGCTTCTATGACCTCTGAGGACCCTTCCAATGCTGAAATTCTGTGATGCCTTTACTCAGAGGAACTACAAGCAATTGATGATTAAGAAAAGGATCTAAGAGGATCAAGATAGGTATGCTGGAGTGATGTGAGCTTCAATTAGCAATGAAATAATTATCACTAATAATCCCTTGAAGCCAGAGTTTTTTCAGAGAGCTTTCATTTGTATCATTAAGTTCAACAAACATTTGTTAAACTTTTTATAAGCTAGAGATACAAAGACAAAATAAAACAGCCCCTGCTCTCAATAAATTGACATCCTTTTGCTGAAATACGGGATACACGTGGATAAGTGAATAGGGTGTAATTTGAAGAAAGAGAGAACATATTTCCTTATACTGACTGAATCTGCCTCTAACTTCCACCCATGCATACCACAGCAGGCATTTGGGGAGATCAGCTAAATCCTCCCAATTCTTTCTAACTCTTATAAACCTAATGGACGAGACCTTGTAATGGTATTTCTGTATCAAAGGGTTTAGGCAATTTAATAACTCTTTGGGCATAATTTCAGATTGTTCTCCTAAATGGTTGGATCAGTTCACAATTCTACCAACAATGAAGTAGTATCCCAATTTTTCCACATCCCCTCCAACATTTTTCACTTTAAACAAACGAATGAATGAATGAAGCAAGCCAAAAGCTTGGTCACAGTCCTTGCCCTTTTACCAAATTTCTGAATGTCCATTTCAGCTATCCCAACCTAAAGCAGCACACTGCCTAGAATCCATCTTGGAAAATCCATGCTTAACTACAACACTACAATGGCTGCCTCTTTCGGTTAATCAACAAGCATTTATTAAGTGCTTACTATGTACCAGGCACTGGGGGTATAAATACAAAGAAAAAAACAATCCTGAAAGTCAGAAGATACTTTGGAGCCACTTCTGAAATCAGAGATGGGATTTTGGAAGGACTATTAAGCCTTAGATAGTAGTTCTCCCCAGTGGAAAGCTTCTTAATAATAGGAAATCGGGTCCCATGTGGATTCATTCCATGAGGCTGCTGCTTTTACCATGGTAGCAGGGAGAGTTGTTCTATCCATGCCCCATCACAGGGCTGGGCTCTAGGCATCGAGACAGGAAACCTGTGAAAGTGAGCGAAAGAGGGAGGGAAATGCCAGATCAGCTTGGCTGTAAGCCCTTAGGACAAGAAACAGAACAAACCTCAAATCAGGTGGTGTTATTGCAGTCTCAAAGAGTCTCTCCACAATTGCATTATAACTGAGACGTTCACAAAGAATGTGTCTGCAAAAAGTGGGGAGTAGGTACCACCCATCTACCAGCCACATCCCTGACTCACTGGAGGATTTAGAGCATGTCAGTCTGCCTCAGGTCAGATTCCCCCAAAGAGAAACTCAGCTTAGCTCCTCTAATAAAATATGCACTAGATTTTGAATAAGAAAGACCTATCATTTACTACCTGTTTGACCTTCAGAAAGTCAATACCTCTGTGATTTCAGTATTGACTTGATATTGTTGTTCAAGGTTTGGCAGATACAATAGGTCCCATCCCAACCTCAGGAATTATAGACTGTGCAGAGCCATATGGAACATCATAGAGAAGTCACATCTGATCTAGAGCTGCAGACTCTTATTCTGCCATGCAAACCTCATGGTGCTCTCTCCAATGCCTCAGCTGGAAAAAGCACTGGATGGGAAGGCAGGTTTCCTGGTATTCACAGTACTCTTATACTACCGACTTTTGCCTCTGTTCCTTCAATTCCGACTCCTGCTCCTCCTTCACCTTCTTCCCCACTATTCCCAATCCCAAGGTGGCTAGGAGAGATGATGACTGCTTAGCACCTCCCCTGTCATCTTCACCCCCATTTTTCACTTCTTTTGCACTAAGTTGGGAGCCATTATGTAGGCCTCTATGAAATTACCAGGTCTAAGAGCAGGGAGACACTGGCATAAACTGGAAGCTAGTCAGGAATTAAACCAGATTAGTAATTCTCTTCTCATTCTCTCCTTTCTCCAGGCCCAAACCCATGAGACTTGAAGATGAGCTGAATGAAATTCTTAGGGTGACTGGATGTTCTACTACAAAACAGCTAACAGTCCAAACATTTAAGTGCCAACTATGTACCAGGCACTGGGGATACAAAGAAGAGCCAAAAAAAAATCTACCTCCTGTCTAACGGAGGAGACAACATATAAATTACTATGTACAAACAAGTTATGTGCAGTACATATTAGAAATAAACAAGAGAGGGAAAACACCAGCATTAAGGAATATGGGGAAAGGTTTCTGGTAGAAGGTGAGATTTTAGCTTGAAGAAGCCAAGGAGATAAGAAAGCATAGATGAGGAGAGAGAGAATCCCAGGCATAGGGGATAAGTGAGAATTCGATGTTGGGAAATGAAGCATCTTGTGGGAGGGACATCGAAGAAGCCAGTTTCACTAGATCAAAATGTAATGAGAGTAGGGAGGAAAAAAGGGAGGAAATAAGTTATAAGAAAGGTGGAAAGGTAAAAGGTGGCCAGAATGAAAGAAGTATCACCTTCCCATTTCTTAATAAAATGCATGTCTAAGAAGTCAATATAGAATATACTTCAGCCCTTACAGGGGAAGCAACCTGTTGTGTTTATATTTTTCAGGGAAAAAAGGGAAAAGCAGCAGTTACCCAATTCCCTGGACATTGGGCCGTGTTTCCAGCTATCCTGGAGTTTTGGTCAGTGTGGTAGGAATAACATTTATTAGAATCCCTGGTGTGTATGCTGGGTTAGTTTTTCAATGAAAGTCAATGCAGCCACCTCCAAACTTGGATGGCTTTAGGGACTGGAAGTGTAGCCACTGGCAAAGTTTACCAAATGCCAAAAAAAAAGATATAAAAGGCCCACTACAGGAGGAACAATGCACCTCTCACTTGATAGATGACCCACCATTAAATGATTCCACATGCCCTTTTGATATGGCATTTTTATGTATAGATAGGGGAGGCTGATACTTCCTAAGTTGGTGTGGTATCTTTCCTGAATATCCTTTCTTTATTACTCTTTTTTTTCTTTTTCTTTCTTCTTTTTTTTTTTTTTAGTGAGGCAATTGGGGTTAAGTGACTTGCCCAGGGTCACACAGCTAATAAGTATTAAATGTCTGAGGCCGGATTTGAACTCAGGTCCTCCTGAATCCAGGGCCAGTGCTCTTATCCACTGTGCTACCTAGCCGCCCCTCTTTATTACTCTTAAGAAAGCGACATTTCTGTTCAATGTTAGATGGTCTTTGTGTCACATTTCATTTCGGTCCCAAGCTTGAATCACTGGCTCAGTCTACAATATTTGGCCTTTGCCAGTAGGTTTAGATTGAATCAGAATGACCTCATGGTCAGAGTGGAGAAAAGGTGATACAGGGCCTCGTGCTAACAAATGGCCAAATAGAGAAGTCTAGCACCCTGTGGCTATTGTGATTCTGATCACATATGTCAACAGGTTGTCTCATTGGGACAGAGAGAGGGGATCCCCACTGACCCTCTGGGGTTAGCTCAATGCTGAATTCTTGAGTTCTTCATTTTGGAGAAGGCTCCAGGCTGGTCAACTTTCATTCTTCTCCTATCTACATTTTAGATTTTCCAGACTTCAGCATGATGCCATTGCCCAAGTAACCTCATCCTCCCCCACCCAACACCTGCTTTTCAACTCTCTTTTGTGTATTTCCTTCCACAATAGAAAGTAAGCCCTTCGAGGAAAAGGACTATCTTTCTTTTTGCTTCCATCTCCCTCATTTGGTTAAGTACCTACACATAGTAATCACTTCATAAATGCTTGTTGCCTACATACCTAAGTCTGAAGGGTGACAAAACACACAACGGTGAAAAGGTTACTCTATACTATCAGAAGGATCTGGATCTGAGACTTCTTTCTGCCATATACAAGTGTTATGGCTTTGGGCAAGTGGCAACATTTCTGCACCTCAGTTTTCTCATCTCTAAACTGGGGCCATACTTCTTACACTACCTTTCTTACAATGCTATTGTGAGGAAAACGTTTTGTAAAACTATAAAAATGTAAGCTTTTACATACCACTCTGCCAGGCCTTCCCTCAACAGAGCTCTTGTTCTAAGTCCCAAATGAGATTGAGATTTTTTTTTTGTAGGGCAATGAGGGTTAAGTGACTTGCCCAAGGTCACACAGCTAGTAAGTGTCAAGTGTCTGAGGCCAGATTTTAACTCAGGTCCTCCTGAATCCAGGACTGGTGCTTTATCCACTGCACTACCTAGCTGCCCCCGAGATTGAGATTTTTCAAATAAACTGCTAGTTGCTCAGAAGGATCATTGCAGACACAAAGGAAGAAGAAATGAAATAATTTTTTTTTAAACTCACTAATCAACAATCCACACATCCAATTTCTTATTTGTCATCTTGTAACTAAGAGGAAAAAATTTCTCAGTCAGGGGTTGAACAAGGACTAAAAAAAATTTGTTTCTCCATGGAAAAGGACCCCAAACTATCATTCTAAATTTAAATTAATCTCCTTACTTGGTTAAAACGTCCCCTGACATGCCTTGGGAGAAACAGGCTGAGGCTAGAAGGATCTAAGTAATGGAAAATATGAGCAAATGAGCCACATGCAAAATATTATGCAAAACAGTCATCCATTTTCCCAGGAACAATTGGGTCACTGTTGATGGTAGCAGTCCTTCTCTAGGAAGGGCCATCAAAGGTTGATAGTAATGGGTCCTTTCATTAGCATGGGGTAGTAGAAAGAACGCCAGGTTGGATATCAAGAGTTGTGTGTCCTTGGCCTGGTTCTCTCTGATTAAGGCATCTTCAGTTGTCAAATGATGGGTGTGGTCTAGATCAGGGGTTCTTAACCAGGGAGATGATGACATTGAGTAGGGGAAAAAAATTACAGTTTTATCTTTAGTAACCTCTGGTTTCCTTTGAAATCCTAAATATTTTCTTTTATGCATATACAAGCATTATTCTGAGAAGGGGTCCATAGGCTTCACCAAGTCATTGGCCTGCATTTATTAAGTGCTTACTATATGTTTGGCGTTGTACTATTTCATCAGGAAGAAAAGAGAAATAGGACCTGCCCTCAAAGTTTATAATCTAATGAGGAAGGCAACACACAAAGAACCATTTATAAATAAGATAAATACATAAAATAATTTGGAGTTAGCTTGACAAAGGAGTCCATGATAGGCACAAAAAGATTAAGAATGCCTGGACTGAACAGTCCCTATAGACCTTCCAGCTTTGGCCCATGAGCCTTTCATCTTATTGTACTCAGTTCTGGGCACCATATTTTTTTGTTTTTGTTTTTGTTTTTTTGTTTGTTTGTTTTTGTGAGGCAATTGGGGTTAAGTGACTCGCCCAGGGTCACACAGATAGTAAGTATCAAGGGTCTGAGGTCAGATTTGAACTCAGGTCCTCCTGAATCCAGGGCCAGTGCTTTATCCACTGCACTACCTAGCTGCCCCTGGGCACCATATTTTTGGAAGGACAATGCTAAGCTGTAGCACACCAAGGGGACAAGAGACCAGTATGGTAAAGACCTCCAAGACCACATCATATGAAGACCAAATAGAGGAATAGGAATGTTTAGCCAATAAAAAAAAGATGCATAGAGAACATGACAGTCAAAGGTTTCCCTCTCACCAATGGAAAGCAAAGGACCACATTTCCAGTATATTGTAGAAGGGACAGTTGCTCAGGTGCAGGTTGGATTAGATAAGCTCAGATTCAGAAGGGACTTCAGAGGCTCAATAATCCTTTAGTCTACCAGGCAATAAAGCCCAACAAAACATACAGACATACAGAAATGAAAACCTCTCAAAGGAGTAAAGAGTTGAATAACTGTTGACCTGGACAAGCACTGAGAGGTCACCATGTTTATCAATCTCCCTTGCCTCTAGCCAGTGTCACAGAGGTGAGCGAGTCATTCCAGAGAGATGAGATTCCCATTAAGAACAGCTCTTTGGGGGCAGCTAGGTGGTGAAGTGGATAAAGCACCAGCCCTAGATTCAGGAGGACCTGAGTTAAAATCTGGCCTCAGACACTTAACAATTACTAGCTGTATGACCCAGGGCAAGTCACTTAACCCCAATTGCCTCACCAAGAAAGAAAGAAAGAAAGACAAAGAACAGCTTTTTGGGGGCAGCTAGGTGGCACAGTGGATAAAGCACCAGCCTTGGATTCAGAGGGACCTAAGTTCAAATCTGACCTGACACTTACTAGCTGTGTGACCCTGGGCAAGTCACTTAACCCTCATTGCTCCACAAAAAAGAACAGCTCTTTGTCTTGGCCCCCTACTGTGAGAGATTCAGAAGCTGAAGGCTATAGAGTATTAGGACTGGAAAGAACCTGGATATCTTCTGGTCCAGGAGGTCTATACCATTTTTTTGTGGGTCCTGGACTCCTTTGGCAATCCTGTAAAGCCTAAGGACTCCTCAGAATCATGTTGAAAATGCATAAAATAAAATAACACATGATTACAAAGGAAACCAATTATGCTGAAAGACACTTATCAAAATATAGTGAATAAAATATAGTACAAATTTTATAAATATATTTATAAATATATCAAATATTTTATAAATATGTTAGATATTTTTATAAATATATTCAAACTAAAATATATGAGATTATACTTAAAAGTTCTGTGAACCCGAGTTAAGAATCCTTGACCTAGACTAACTCCCTGATCTTACAGAAGGAAAAACTGAAACTCAGAGATGGGAAATAATTGACTTAAGACCATGCAGCTGAACTGGGACCAGAGCCCAAATCTCTTAATTCTCAGTTCTGTGCTTTCCATTAGGTAATGTCCCCTTAGTAACTGGGTTCCAGTATTCAACTACCATCCTAAAGAAAAGGGAAAGGGAAAAAGCATTTAAGTCCCTACTATGTGCTAGGCATTGGGCTAAGGACTTTTCAAATAGTATTTCATTTTTTGTTTGTTTTTTGGGGAGGGTTTGTTTTGGGGGGTTTTGGGGAAGGCATTGAGGGTTAAGTGACTTGCCCAAGGTCACACAGCTAGTAAGTGTCAAGTGTTTGAACTCAGGTCTTCCTGAATCCAGGGCCGGTGCTTTATCCACTGTGCCACCTAGCTGCCCCCATAGTATTTCATTTGAACCCTTCAACAACCCTGTGAGGTAGGTGCTGTTATTGTTGTTGTTATTATTATTATTATTATTGTTGTTGTTATTATTATTACTTTGCAGTTGAGGAAAATGAGGCAGACTGAGATTAAGTGACTTGCCCCTAGTCACACAGGTAGTAAATATCTGAGACTGAATTTAAACTTGGTTCTCCCTGAGTCCAGGCCCAACACTTTATTCATTGCCTTTGCAGCTGCTTCCTGACAAGGAAATCTTTTCTTGTGTTTACCCTAAGCCCCTCATGCTGCAGCCAAAGCCCATCTCTGTTTGTTTCATCCTTCACAGAGCACAATAAACCCGTCCCAGTGTGAGGGTCTTGTTGATACTACCCAGGCAGCAGACAATACAACATGGCCCTCACCTCCTAGCTGCAACTTGCAGGAATTCATTTACCTCTAGCTCACGAGACCCACCTCCCTGACTTGGTTTTCATCCTTCATTGCTCCCAATAGGGCAGAGAATAATACCCCATTTTATATGGAAAACACTAAAATAGGATCACACCTTTTAAAAGATATTTCCACTTCGCAGCCTGCAATCAGACTTCACCTTTCTCCCACCCTCCACAACTCAACTCCCTGTTTTGCTACCAGACTTCACGATCCAGCCTCTAAGTCAGTTTAATTGAAAAGACGTGATTTAGGTTAATTGACAGCAGATGGGTTCAACTGCAAAATGCAGAGAAGCATTTACACAACCTGATTTACAACAACAAAGCGCAAGGCTTCACTTTTTATATCTTTCTCAGAGCGCCATAGCCAGAACTGCTTAACAGAAAGGGGACTGGGGGGGGTAGTAATTAGTGTTTAATTTTTAAACAATTTTTAACCTCCTTTTTAATTGCTTTACATAAACCTGTTCTAGAATTTTACAGCCTTCAAATCTCTAAGTCTAGTCCTTGTTTCTGGTTTTAATTACAGAGAGACTTGTCTGGCACATTAAATTAGAAGAAAAAACACACACAGGCAAAATTTTAGAAATAGTTCACCGTTGGACTCCAAAGCACACATCTAATATTTCACCATATGGATGAGAAGGCATTGGTAGAAGAGGCCTTTGGTGGAAGTAGGAATGAGGTTGAACATTTCTAATCAGTTATGAATGACACACATTCGAAACAATCAGGTTTTGCTTCAATTGCTTCCTCCTCATCCCCCAAATGATTCTAGACTCAATTACGAGAAGGCATGAATGAAATCAATGGGACTACAAAATCTGACATTGGCAAACTGGCTGAGACAAATTAGAGTGCTGATATAATTGGGTTTCCCTGGAGAATTGGGCATTAGGCTCTAGTCGATGTAGCCTGTGGTCACCTTGTCTCTTCAGATCTTCATCATCTTAAAACCCAGATGTTGCTCAGGAGAGAGGAGTATCATATTGCACATCTTAAGAGGGAAACTGGCAGAGTAGAGTATCCAGTAGAAGATGGGTAACCAGTGTGGTGAGCAGCCTGAGAAGCCATGCCATCAGGAGATCTTAAAAGAATGAGGATGCTTTGGCCTTAGAGCAGGGGTTTGTGAACTTTAAGGATATAGATAGATTGGATGGATGGATGGATGGATGGATAGATAGATATAGACATTTATATATAGTGTGTATGTGTATATATACACACATATGTATATGTATATAAACACACATTGTGCATGCACACATGTATGCAGACATGTGTGTATATTCACATATATCCATATCTATATGCACATATATGTATATACACACATATATGTATTGTGGGTATATATCAATGTATACTTATAGTATGTATGTTTTTATATGTGTGTAGGTGTATACCTCCATATGGATATGTTTATTTCAATATAATTGGTTTCCTTTGTAATCCTCCATGTTTTCTTTTATGTATTTATTCTATAAAGGGGTCCATAGGCTTTACCAAATTGCCAAAGTATTGCATGACAGAAAAAAAAATGCTTAAGAACCCCTAGCCCAGAAAAAGAAGACTTAGAGAGAAAAGTATAGTTATTTTAAAATATTTGAAGTACTTTTATGTGGACAAGGGAGTATATTTTTTCAGCATGGTTCCACAGATTGGAATTGTGACCAATAGGTAGAATTAATACAAAGGCATGTTTCAGTCCAATTAGGACTGTCCAACAATGAAAGAGACTGTGGCCAAAAAATCAGTAAGTTCCCTATCACTAGGAACATTCAAATAAAGATTAGATTGCCACTTGTCTATGGATTCTTGCATTGGGTAGGCAACTATACCTTGTAATATTTAAGGTCCCTTCCAACTCTTAAGGTTTTATTATTCTATGAAACATCATTATAAAAAAGAAATATCTACAAATGGTTCCACAGGTGCTTACTATAACTATTCTCCCTTCCCCCACTGTTGCCACCAGGTTCCTGGAGAATAGCCATTTTGTATGCAGGAATTGCATGAAAATTTAGCTCGTTTTAATGCTCAATTCCATATCAAAGAGTTCTCTGGTGTTCTGAGGCCAAGATGATACCCTCTTCTGAGAGATTCTCCATACTAAATTTGAAGACCAACAGGAATGAATGTTCCTAAAGACCAAGGTTCCACTAAGGATATAGTCAACAAATCTTGATCAATTTGGAACATTACTATCAAGAGGTGCCTGTCATACTAGATACAAATGAACTTTTAGGAAGATTTATATATTTTACACCTAATTATAATCACCACCTCCTAATTAAATAACCTGAATGAACAGTTATCCAAAGAATGGTAAACTAGATGAAAAAAAATCCTAAAGTATAAGAAAAAATTATGTGAAAGAGTATTCCAAATTGCTAATAAGAAAATAAAAATAAATCAAAACAACCTTGAGACCACCTCACACCTAGGAAATTGGCAAAGACGACAAAAAGTGGAAATAGTGTTGGGGGGCTTGTGGGTATTAATGCACCGTTTGTAAGGCTATAAATTGCTCTATCCAATTTGGAATAAGACAAAGAAAGTGGCTCAAGTGTGTGTAAACTTTACTCCAGAAATTCTACTGTTAGACATAGAACGCAAGGAGATCAATGACAAAAAAAAAGAACTCATATATACCAGAATATTTATAATAGCACTTTTTTGTCATAGCATAGAACTGGAAACAAATTGGTATCCATTAACTAAGGAATGTCTAAACACATTGTGATACGGGAATTTTAATGCAATGTTATATTACTCTGATGTAATAAATAATGTCTATTTGATAAATACAGAGAAGCATAGGAAGACATAGATGAACTGATACAAAGTGAGATTAGCAAAGAACCAGGAAAACAATATACACTGCCACTATAACAATGTAAATGGAAAATACAATAATAAGACAGTCAAATCTGAAAGCTGTGGAAATGTAATTAACTAAGGCTAGCCCAAAGAAAAGATATGAGAAGTCACCTTCCCTACTTCTTTCCAGAAATGGAGAAACAATGGATATGAAATACTAGATAATATCAGCCTTTTAAAATGTAATTTTTAGTTTTGCTGACTTTTTCCTTCTAAAAATCCTTTGTTATAAGAGATGGCTTTCTGGGAGGGGGTAAAATGGGAAGTGTAGGTGATCTGGGAACTTTTTTAAAAAATGTATCACTTAAAAATCATGGTCACTTATCTTTAGGGCATCCTTGAAATCATCCTAGTCAGCACATACAGCTTTCTCATTCCCTAGAGTATGTAGCCCACACTTAGAGTGAACTCCAACAATAGGGAAGCATCAAATTCGAGACTTAGATGATACAACCACATCCCCAGACTTAGGCTATCCAGATCAGAGGTTTGTCTTGCCCCAAGCAGGATGCAGGGATTCTAACAGGAATTAATGTTCCTAAAGACCAAGGTTCCACATAGAAAACCTGGAAGATGATTGCCTTTCTTTCCATCTCCTCTTGTCTGTAGATAGATTGGGAATGACCCAGAATGCCATGAGGTATATAGTAGTGGGTTCCCATTCCTTGGAGGTTTTCAAGCAGAGGATGGACAAATACTTGTCAGTCATGTTACAGGGGGAAATCCTTGTGGGTATTAATTGGTTAAACCAGGAGGCCTCTGAAGTCCCTTCCAATTAGGTGATACAGTGAATAAAGCACTGGGTCTGGAGTCAAGAAGACCTGAGTTCAAATCTGACCTGAAACACTTACTAACTGTGGGACTCTAGGCAAATCACTTGACTTCTGTTGCCTCAGTTTCCTCAACTGTGAAATGGGGAAGATTATAGCACTTACTTCCCAGGGTTGTTGTAAAAAAGATAATATTTGTAATATGCTTAGCACATTCCTAAGCACATAGTAAGTGCTATATAAATGTTAACAATTGTTATGATTATGCTTAAAATTCTGTGATTCTATGATTTAGTGATGTGCCTTGGAGGTACAAGTGCTAGAAACATGTTTCCAATAGGGCTGAAAACAGCCAGGACTCTGTCTTGTGGCCTGGCACTGAGTGGATTTATTTAGCCTGTTATCTGTATGACTGGTATTCTACTGTGCCCTTGGTTTGGGTCCTTTTGGTTTTTGTCTTTGTTACCATAAGATGACATTTGAGAGGGAAGAATGTGATTTGAATGGTGAGTCAATGTGACATATGCCCCATTCTTCATGACCTCTCTCAGACCCAGAGTCTTGGCCAGTGTCATCCAGAGTTTTGCCCCAGGGAAGGAAATGTAGAGGTTGATGAGAGCACTATTCTGGGCCTAATTCCTCCCATACCCACCCCTCCTCCATGACAGAAGCAGATAGAATAGTATACTCTTCCCCAGGGGAGCCTACCATCCCCCCACCAACACCACTCATCATAGGCTATTAGGGTTTGGCTTAGAATTCACATAGCACTTGGTTCTTCACTTCTCTTATATGCTTATCATGTAATAGCATGCGTTTGAGCTGTAATGGGGGTTATCAGGATCCCTCCCCCAAACCTCTCTGGGTAGATCACATGCTATTGCCCCCCCCCTCCCACCCACCTCTGAGGACCTATGTGCTCAGTACAGAAGGACTTTGGTTCCTGTGCTACATTGAAGAGAAATGGCCATGGAGGCAGGAAAATCAACACTCCTACTCTCCCTTGGACTTCTTGGGAAGAACTGTAAAGGGGGCAGGGAGACAGCAACTACGGCACATACTCAAACACTGCAGTGGGAACATACATCATCTAAAGGAGGCTGAGATTGGGCCTCTGGCCCCTATCTGCCTCTTCCACTTGGGTTTCTTTTCTTCATCATAGGTGACCAAATAGTGATCCTGAGATAGACATTTTCAACCTTAGAGGTTGTGTGACTGAGAATTAGAAATTTTCTAGTTCCTTTATTCAGGGATAATTGGCAAGTGTAGGAGTTACCGTCTATAACCCAGGCTACTAGGCCCAGTTAGACTAGCATGGAGGCTGCTGTATCCCCTACTGGGTAGCCTCCTTTGATTGGCTGTCCATGTCTTTAAAAGTGGCAAAAAACTGAGTTGTTGGCTCTCTTTTCCCCATCTTTTAGCTGTGTTTTTTTCGGGGTACTCCTAGTCTCTGTGCCCAGTGTAGACACCATGTGCTGAACTAATGAGAGGGGAGGGAAAATCTTTTCTGTTGTGTTTCTAGTCTATTATCTGTTTCAGGTGCCAGAGGTGATCCCCAAGGGACTAGGGGAGCCACAGTGACCTTGAAGAGAGAATCAAAGGCAAAGTGGTATCAGCCCAGCATGGAATTCCTAAGAAGCCAGGGTGCCTGGTACCAGAGATCAAGAGGAGTTTTTAGACTCAGAACTGGGACCATGCTCTATGGAAACTAAATTAAACCATGAACCTATTCCCCTTGCCTTCCCCAGAGATTGAGGTGGTATAGGGGAAAAGGGAGATTATGCCTCATACATGTTAAGGGAAGTATATATTCATAATTATACCTTTGGAAGTAAATATTCTATGTAAAAACTCCACTCTCCCTTCTCCAAGATGACCATTGGCAAAAAGATGAACCCAAGCCATGGCCTTATTTGGCAGAAGATGTGGACCTTGATGGAGTTGTTCAGAGAGGACACAGTTGAGACAAAGGCAAATGTTGGCAGTAGCATCCTGAGAAATGTTTCAGGTTTCCATCTTATAAGTATTGACCTACCTACCGAGAGAGTTTAATAAAAATGGTCTTTTACTGTTTGTTAAGCATTTCTTTTTTGTGAAAGGGAAGAATAGTTATTCTGATCTACAATGTGTAGACTTCTTTTTGGAGAAACCCTAGACCTGAGTCTAATCTCAATAATTTCCCCTTGGGGCTCTCTGGGTGGGAATGAGGAGGTTATAAATAACTAGAGACAACCAGGAAAGGAACCTGACCCTTGTCTACTGAGGCTAGACTCCTCCAGAACTGAACCCAGTTTGTACCTGAGTGAAGACCTGAGACTCCTTAACGAGGAAGGGGCCCTAGTCTGCCTGTGATGGTGTCGGTGTGTTGTGACATAGCTATCTGTATTTACCTTCATCTCCTACCAGCCTGGAAACTCCATTGTTATCTCCTTCAGAACCTAACATAGTACTCTGTGAGGCAGTAAGGTGGTACAGTGAATAGAGCACTGGGCCTGGAATGAGGAAAACCTGAGTTTAAATGTGACCTGAGACACTTACTAACAGTGTATCCCTGGGTACCATCACTTAGCCTCTGTCTGCCTCAGTTTCCTCATCTGTAAAGTGAGGATAATAATAGCCCCTACCTCTAAGGATTGTTGTGAGGATCCAATAAGATACCTGTAAACCATTTAGCCCAGTGACCGGTATACAGCAGGCATTTAATAAATGCTTGCTTCCTCTATACAAAATAGGTACTTCATAAATGCCTGGAGAGGAATCCTATAGAATCATAGAACCTTCATTTTACAAAGATGGAAATTAAGGTGCAGAAAACACAAGTAATTTTCCCAAGGTCACATTGGAACTATTCCATCCCTCACATTCTGATACCAAGCCCCTATCCCAGCTCTGGAAAATAATTCCAGACCCCAAACCTTACTATATTTAAAGTTGTCGATAGGTTCAGTCACAAGGAAGCAGTCCCCTTCTGAGCACCAGCAGGTGAAGAGTTAACCATGATCCTTGAGGCAGCCTGGTTAACTCGGCAAGCACAAGGTTAATGACCCATGGGTTCCCTTATAGGTATACTGGGGTGGGGGGAAGAGTTGGGGAATATTAGGAGGTAGCAGAAAATGAGGGGAGGGGGAAGTACACAATAAAATGTCCTCAGGACACAAACATTGCAGGGGCCATGGTCTCTCCTCCCTGGCTTGTGTTCATTAGCACAGAGTCCACTGACCCCCTCCCCATGCCCTGCTTGGTCAGGCCCAGCCCCTCAGCATCTCCAGGACTCCTGCTGGGAGGCATAGAGCTGCCTGGCGCCATTGATGGGACAGTTCAGGGGATGGAGCATGGCCAACTTCGGCTCCCCACACATGGTCATTACCTCCTTAAAACCCAGTAGTTATTACAATTAAAACACATTACAGGGAGGTGGGGGAGAGGGCTGGGGGAGGTCTCCTTAGAAAGGAACACTGGGATTAAAAGAAATTAAAGGAGTTGGCATGGCAACGAAGCCAGACAGGGCCTACCCTATGATTATTTCAAAGGGAGCATGGAGGGTAGGGTGGGGATAGAGGAGGGGGCAGTGCCAGGGAAAACTGCTCTGCTATATGGCGAGGCAAAGGGGAGAAAGAATACGAAGCATCTGTCCCCCTCCTTCCCTAGGACTGGACGACCTCTCTAAAGCTAATTCTTGTGCTGTCAGTTCTGAAACCACAGACCAAGGCTGCTGCCTTTCCTCTCTCTAGTCATATCCCCCCAAAGGCTGGGCAGATGCCCCAACACCTTGTGGGAAAGTCAGAGTCTAGTCCCCTTTTGTGGGTGCATGCCCACTCAAGACATGCATGCTTTTTCAACTTAAACCTTTAAAGGGGATGAACCTCAAGATCATCACAGGAGTATTTTGAGGATAATTGCTCGTGTATGTTAAACTCTGCAAACCAGACTGTGCCAAGATGGGTCCCAACCATTAGCTTTGCCAGGCAATGTCAGTTCAACCTAAAACAGAAGGAGCCAAGGTATCTAAGCTAAGAGAGGCCATGGAAAAGAGAGGGATGTTCTTTGGAACTAAGCCCATGATAATGACCTTGGTGGGATTTCTGCCAGGGATTTCTCTAGGTACCAACAGAGGATTAGAGTCCCAAAAGAACAAGAATCCCATCTTGGCCTAGCAGAGACAAAGAAAACAATAATTAGCCCTCCAGTTCTTATGATGTATCTCCTTACAGGGCCCCGGCAGAGCTGAGCAGGTGAGAAGCGTCTTAGGAAGGGGCTGGGGAAGGCAGGGGCAGGAGATTAGTGAGGGGAGGGGTCAATCCGGAGACACCAGAGCATCTCCATCTTTTTTTCATCCTCAGTTTCATCAGCTGTAAAGTGGGGATCATCTCAAGTTGCCGTCACCCTTATGGGGATTAACAGATTAATGTTAGCAGAAGCTCGCTTTTGAAATTTCCCAATGACAGGCACTAGGTGGAAAGCCTCGTTGCTGTCTGGTGAATGTCAAAGAAAGTGTATCTCTGTCAGCCAGTTAGGATGTGAGCCAGACTATGAGCCAACGTTTATAGAGAGGATGGTCTTTGTAGAACGGATGGTGGCCAGCTGTTCCCAATATTGAGTTCTCAGAGACTAGGAAAACAAGTGTAATGCCTGGATATGCTCCTTAGGAAAGCCTTCTACCCAGGTCACACCTGCCGGCTGGCAAAGAGATTTGGGAAAGTTTGTAAATGGTTATCATTTGCCGGCCTCAGACAATAGTTGCTAGTCATTCTGTTGTCCTAACAGAAGTTTTCATGTCTGCCCTAGGAGTGGTGGGATATGTGTGTGCAGATGTACCTTAATATCAAAACAAAACAAAACCTGATCCAATCTATGGAAAATATGAATTTTTCAAAAAGATGAAATAGGGAGTGGTTGGTCACATAACAAAAGGCATTTTAGCTTCCCCTCCACCCCCAAAATAGCTTTATTTATATTTGGGGATGGGGAAGAGATGTAGAGAAAGGTGGATTTTAATGGAGGACTCTCTAATCCATCTACCACATAGCTGCCATATTGGTATGCCTAAATCACAATTCTGACTGTCACTTCCTTGCTCAAGAAGCATCGGTGACACCCTATTGCTCCTAGGATAAAATACATGGTCCTTTCTTTGGCATTTAAAGCTCTTCACAACCTGGTTCTAGCCTATCTTTTCAGGATCATTAAAAATTACTTCCGGGGGCAGCTAGGTGATGCAGCGGATAAAGCACTGGCCCTGGATTCAGGAGGTCCTGAGTTCAAATCCAGCCTCAGATACTTGACACTTACTAGCTGTGTGACCCTGAGCAAGTCACTTAACCCTCATTGCTCAGAAAAAAAATTACTTCCATTCCATTCCACCCATAACACTTGCAATTTCCAGTACACAAGATTCTATCTCTGTCTCAAAGACAATCCTCCATGCCTGGAACATTCTCTCTCCCCACCCCGACTAGTTTTTCTTTCAAATATAATATCATTCCACCTCCTGTGACAGATCTACCTGAGTCCCCCCAGTTCTTAGTGCAATTCCCTAAATGACTTTGTATTTCTTTTGTAGGAGAGGCAGTATTGAATAGTAGAAAGATAATTGATCTCAAAGCCAGGAAGACTACCAAGTTCAAATCCCACCTCTGACAAATCCATGTGTCACTGGGAAAGTTACTTAAATTCTCAGTGCTCTTGTTGTTATTCAGTCATTTTTCAGTCATGTCTGACTCTGTAACCTCATTTGGGGTTTTCTTGGCAAAGCTGCTGCAGTGGTTTCCTTCTCCAGCTCATTTCATAGATGAGGAAACTGAGACAAATAGGGTAAAATTACCTGCTCTGGGTCACACATCTAGCAAGTATCTAAGGTTGGACTCCAAGCCTGGCACTCTATCCACTACGCCACCTAGCTGCTCTAGGTAACTCTGTGTGGTTATAATTTTCAGAGAAGGTACTGACCTGTACTGGCAGAGGAAGTTCCCTATATCAAAGAAATCATAGATCCAATCCCTATCCTCATTTTGTATCTGTGTAGTTAGACTACTGACTTTTCAGACCAAAGAGCTTAATTACTAATATATGTGTGTGGGTATTTACTTAATATATAAAAATATATATATTTACTTATATATTTATATATCTACTTATATACATTTACTTAGTTAATATATTATATGTCATATGTCATATAGTGAGTGTGAGTGGGTTGTAACATATATCTAATGAGGAACTTGAAAGAAGAACAGAAGTAAAAAATGTTATCAGGGAAATGTATTTGAGGAAAAAAAGACAGGTTGGTCATACATTGAGGTTAAAGAATAACAGATAGGCAACCAGAGTGGCATCATTAGATGTTCAGAAAAAATAGAAAAAGGCCTTCAGTACACTGGACGCACTCCCTGTGATGAACCCAGGAGAAGACGTAGATAGAAAAGAGTCACACAGGATGAACAAGGATAGGTGGATTGTGATTTGCATCATCGGAAGCTATTGGGAGTCAGCTGGAGTCAGAAAGGCCTGAGTTCAAATCTCCTCTCAGAAGTTGCTCAGGCAGCTGTTTTCTTGCAAAAAAAGCACTCCTCAAATACTTATCATTATTAATATTACTCATGACTCTGTTCTCCCTTTACAAATGGAAAAATCATTCCCTGTATCCAGTAGGTTGCCAAATCTTGCCATTTCTAACTCCATGACATCTTTCACATCCAACCAGTTCTCTCCACTCATCTAGTTTCTGGATTTGTTAGGGTTCTCACTACCTCTCATCTAAGTTTTTTCAACAGCCTCTTATTAGGTCTCCCCACCTCAAGTCTTTCCCTACTCTGGTCTATTCTCCACATAGCTGCCAAAATGATTCTCTCTTAAGCACAGATCCAGTCATCTCAATTTTGAACTCCAACTCCCAACTCCCATGATCCCTCATTGCCTCTAGGATCAAATGTGAGCTTCTAGGTGAGCTTTTAAAATTCCTTCACTACCTGGACCCAACCTATCTTTAGAGCCTCATTGGACATTCCTCCCCCTCCCACATACTCTGTTCCATCAAAATGGCCTCTCTCAATCAACCGTATTCATGTCTTCGCACTGTCTTACATGTCTGGAATACCTGACCTCCCTCCTCAGCTCTGCCTCACAGAGTCCCTCTTCTCTTCTCTTCTCTTCTCTTCTCTTCTCTTCTCTTCTCTTCTCTTCTCTTCTCTTCTCTTCTCTTCTCTTCTCTTCTCTTCTCTTCTCTTCTCTTCTCTTCTCTTTCTTTCTTTCTTTTTTTGGGGGCAATGAGGGTCACACAGCTAGTGTCAAGTGTCTGAGGCCAGATTTGAACTCAGGTCCTCCTGAATCCAAGGCCAGTGCTTTATCCACTGTGCCACCTAGCTGCCCCCCTCTTTTCTTTTCTTCTTTTTTTTTTTTTTGGTGAGGCAAATGGGGTTAAGTGATTTGCCCAGAGTCACACAGCTAGCAAGTGTAAAGTGTCTGAGGGTGTATTTGAACTCAGGTCCTCCTGAATCCAAGGCCAGTGCTCTATCTACTGCGCCACCTAGCTTCCCCCCCCCTTTTCTTTTAAGACATAGTTCAAGCACTCTCTTCAGTGAGAAGTCTTTCCTGTTCTCCCAAACTGTTAGTCCCCTCCATCCCACACTACCTTGTATTTAATTACTTGGCCTGTATTTGTATTTATTAGCTTTATATTCATGCTTATATATTTATATATGTCCTTGTCTCCTCCATTAGCTCCAAACTCGATAGATTTAGAATTTATACAGAATGGACCAAAAGTCAAGATGTTTTTAATAACTTTTTGCAATTTTTTTGCCATTTCTGAGATTTGACTTTTCACATATAATGTAAATTCATTTTCTATATATACTGTATATGATGCTATGGTACTATAAATTAAAAACAAAAGTAAAGGAGTTATTAAATATTGAAACTCCTTTGTGACTTTTGGCCTACCTTGTACTTGTATCTTCTGCTCCTAGCACAATTCTGCCTAGCATGTGAGAGGGAGGGAGGAAGGAAGGAAAGAAGGGAGACAGAGAGGGAGGGATGGAGGGAGAAAGGGAGGGAAGAAGGAAGGAAGAGAGGGAGAGAGGGAGGGAGCATTTATTTAAAAGCCTATTTGTCAAGCACTTTACAAGTATTACCTCACAACAACCCTGGGAGTTGGGTGATGCTATTATTACAATTATTATACTATTATTACAATTGAGGAAACTGAGGCAGGCAGAGTCACACAGCTAGTATCTGAAGTCAGATTGAACTCAGATTTTCCTCACTCCAGGCCCAGCTCTATCTTACTATACTACTTAGCTGCTTCACTAAATGTTTAGTAGATGGATTAATTGATTGATGCTGGTCAAATTGGGAAAGAATTTTTTTTCTTTTAACCTTTACAAAACAGACACTATTTCCCTTCAATGGGAATGGAGATTCACAGGAGGGGTCAGGAAGGAGCCCCTTTGGGGTTCCCTACCTGGGAGCTATAGTGCTCAAGGCTAAACAATCACACCAAAGATGAAGCAAACATGAGCTTCTACAAGAAAAACCTTACCCAGGCTAAGGGCTGCCGAGGCTGGATGTCCCTGTTAGCTTTGCCCTCAATGAAAGTCAGATTTCTAAAACAAAACCCACTTCCCCCTCAGACCTCTCCAGGGAGGCTATTTACTCCTGGTACCTTTGCTTAAGTCCATGAAAAGATATAACTGAGTAGGGAAAATTCCATTTCTGTACACAAGACGTTAGGACACTACTGTGGGAAGCTAGGTAGGCCTGCGCATGATACAATGAGGAAAACCTGCGAGTGTGCTCTGGACAGTAGCTGGTGATTTTTCTCCTCCCTTTTTCTTAGCTCACAGAGAGGTGAGTGTTTTGTTCTTCTCTGGACTCTAACACTGAAGCTTCATGTTATGGGGGGGAAATTTGATATCAGAGTAGAAACAGCACCACTACATATCTTCCTTCCCATAATACATTTTGACAAATAAGATCCTGGAACCCCAGGAGGTGGGGGACTGGGAGGGAAGTTCTAACTAGTTCAAGGTAAACAGAACTCTACCCCCAAGGTGCCAATATTTGAGGGAGGGCATGATTCTTTCACCTCTTTCTCCAGTCTTCCTCCCCAAACCGCATCCCCTTGCCACACCTCAGAAAAAAGCAGCCTGACTTCTCTCCCTGAAATGGCAAAAATGGCAAAAATGGCAGTGACCTGAACACCTGGATGCTGTCTATTTTCAGATCCTGCTGTGGGGTCTGGGGAAGTGGGGGCAGTGCAGAAGTAAGAACTCATCAACTCATCTGAAGGCAGGACTTTGGTTCGTAGTGTCCTAGATTAGTTGAAAGTAGCCCTCTAGATATTACTTAGTTCAGCTGCCTGCTTCTAGGCAAAGCTGGGCCTCAGCCATCATCCAAGACTATTGTTATTTCGATGGAAGATCTTACAGAAATTTAAAGAAATAAACGAGCTGTGAGTAGCTCCTGAGCATCTTTCACACTGTGCTGTCCTTATAGAAGCAAGACTCAGGCTGGTAGGGTATATGTATCAGCTACATGGCACAGATAGGGAGGGGGGATGGACGCTGGGGGACGGATGCTCCCTTGACACCAACAAAATCGCCCTTTGGATCCATGGCTTAAGCCTCTGGCACAGGAGCCACTGGAATCTCTGCTTCCTTAGCCAGGGAAGCCAGATGGGGCCAGGAGATGAGAAGGAGGGGTGGGAGGAGGGATGGAGGAATCTGAACGAAAGGGGCTTAGCCAGCAAGCTGTCCTCATCCCTCTCTGCCAGGACTTTGATCCCTCAAACAAGGAGAAAAGAAAGCTCTCTCTTTTCACCACCTTTCAATATCCTCCCCTGTTGCTAGGCCTGCCCCCAGCATCACCTCACCTTGAAGGAGGGAGACAGGATGTGTCTTCAGCTGTGCCTTTTCTCTCCTTAGAGTGGGGCGTCTGCAAACTTCATTAAAGTATTTGTGGGCTGAGGAGACACTTCTCCATTTGCACCCTAAAGCATGGGCCGGGGAGAGGGAGGAAATACAGTATCTACAGTGCTTTCAGCTCTGAAAAGAGAGGCAGTCAGTGGGGCATCTTCCTCTCTTAGCCAGCTCCCCCGTACATAGACCGGAGCAGTGAGGGAAGAGGGAAGGGTTAGGCTGAGCAAGTCAGGGGAGGGGGAACAGGGAGCCCAGGACCTACTGCTGCAAGTTTTAATCCCCAGGCACATTTCCAACATTTGGAGAAGGATCCTTAAAGGAGCTGAACTGCCTTGTTTTGGTTTCAAAATGAGACAGACAGGGTTGCCACCTTTTTCTCTCCCACCATCCCTGTCCAGGTCTCTGAAACTTTACCCTTTTCCAGAGTCCTCACTTCATGTGGGGCAAATGTAGTTGAAGAGATGAAGGTACAGAAAACAGTCCAACTATGGGTGCAGCTGGGCTGAGTGAAAGGGCGGACAATCACCCTTTCAGGGGGGGTTGATAGAAAATGGAACCTGGAGAAGGAATGTCACAGATATGAGATCCTGCTGGTGGCTGTATCGAGGAAGTTGCCCCCATGAGCACTTGTTTCTCTCTCCCTACCTCTTGGAAGGGACCAACTGGATGCTGGGTATCCATGGAATGCTGGGTATGTATCCCATTGCTCCGTAAGGAGGGAGAGAAGCATTTATTAAGCACCTGACTATGTGCCAAACTCTGGGCTAAGCACTTTACAAATATCTCATATGAACCTTAGAACAACCATAGGAGGGAGGTGCTTTATTGTTGTTGTTATATCATCGTCATCATCATCGTCGTCATCAATCATTTGAAGAAATGGGGATAATACTAGTCACATTTATCCTCAAAGGAAGAAACTGAGGGAGATGGAGGTGAAGTGATTTGTCCAGCCAGGGTCACACAGTTAGTAATTTGAACTCAGTTCTTCCTGACTCCCGGCTCAGAGCTCTATCAACTGTGCCACCCAGCTGCCTAGCTGTAGGAAGGTTCCCATAAGCCACCACTTCAGTAGAAAGATAAAAAAGATCACAGCAGACTAACAAGCCAAGGAAGCAGGAAGACTGGGAAAGAGTCAGGGAAGAATATTACGAATGTATATGCATTCATAACCCTTGATAGTGTGTCACAAAGACCTTGAGACAGAAACAAAACAGGAAATACAGAAATTTCTCGAAGTTGCTTCTTGTGCTTGCTTTCTCCTTGATCCCCTTAGCACTTTAGCAAATATTTCAAAAGCCTACTTTATGATGAACATGCCACAAACTGATGGGATCTAGATGTTTTGGCTGGCATTTCTTCCCCACCACCCCCATCCCTCTTCCTAGTTGGACCATTGTGTTTCTGAGTTGATGGACCTTGAGACAGAAGTCTCTTCTGCCTAAAGCCAGCGCAGCTGGGGTCTGGTTTTCCCATCCAGGTCTCTTGCTGTGTCTGGGATAAAAGGCTGGCAAGAAGCCGGTCTCCCCAACCCCACTCCATGGGAAGCAAAGACATGCAGTTATTAAGAAAAACATCTAAAGGATAAAACTGATGCTGACATAAAGAAAGTGCAGAGGTTTGAGGAAACCTTGGCAGTGAAGTCATCCCGAGGTCTAAATTAAAATGGACAAGTTGTAATGCCACTCCCGAGGTGACTAAGGGCCAAGGTCTCTTCCCTATCTGGGCCTGCCTGCTTTGGCCCCTCTGTCCCACAGGCCCTAACCCTGGCTAGCTCACTGATACTGAAAAAGAAGTACCAGGTAAGAAGACTACAGTCAGAGAATACTAGAATTGCAAAGCAAGAAGGGACCTCCAAGCTCACTTAATTTAATCCCTTTGTTTATAGAGGTGGAAATGAGCCCCAGAGGTCAAGTCACTTGCTCAAGGTCACATAGTGGGGCAGGTCTGATCACATCAACACACACACACACACACACACACACACACACACACACACACACACACACACACACACACTCAATAAACTCCAGTGGCTCCCTATTGTCTCCAAGATCAAATATAAAATGCCCGGTTTGGCATTCAAATCCCTTCATAACCTAATCCCCTCCTACCTTTCCAGGCTTCTTACACCTTACTCCCTAACATGTACCCTTCAATCCAATGACACTGTTCCACAAATAAGTCCCTCCATCTCTAGGCTCCAGACATTTTCTCTGACTGGCCCCGATACCTGCAACACTGACTAATGATCTTCATGACTTCCTTTAAGCCCCCACTAAAATCCCTTCTGCAGGAAGTTTCCCCCAGCCTCTCTTAATTCCAGTATCTTCCCTCTATTAATTATTTCCTATTTATCCTTATATAGTTTGCTTTGTATATATTTGTATATTTTCTCCCCCCACCCATTGGATTGTAAGCTTCTTAAGGGTAGGGACTGTCTTTTGTCTCTTTTTATATCTCCAATGTCTAACACAGTGTCTGGCACACAGTAGGTGCTTAATAGATATTTATTGATTGACTGATTCCATTGTGGAAGAAGAACATAGTAGAGCACGTCATCAGAGCATCAGAGGGATGTATTTTTTGGGGAAAAAAGTAGGTTATTCATATGATGAGAACAGAGAATAATCAACAAATAGTTGACATGCTACATTGGTAATTATACGATGTCAGGGGAATTAATAGAAGGCCACATCACATTATATGGACCCACTGCAGAAGACTTTTCGCTGATGGAAATATATGGATGGACAAGAATCATCCAGGCCAAGAAGGCACAGGGAATATAACAAGCATTTATTAAACATCTACTATGTGCCAGAGACTATACTAAGAATTTTAAAAATATTATCTGCTTTGATCCTCAAAACAACCCTAGAAGGTGGGTGCTATTGTGATCCCCATTCTAAAGTTGAAAAAACTGAGGTAAACAAAGATGGACTGACTTACCCAGAGTCACACAACTTAATGAGTATCTGAGACTGGATTGTCTTGACCTGAGTCAGGTGAAGCCAGATGGTGACACAGTGGATAGAGTGCAGTGTCTGGAGTAAGGAAGAACCGAGTTCAAATCTGGCCTCAAAAACTTACTAGCTGGGTTACCCTGGCCAAGTCACTTAACTCTGTTTACCTCAGTTTTCCTCATCTGTTAAATGAGCTGGAGAAAGAAGTAGCAAACTACTCCAGTATCTTTGACAAGAAAACCACAAATGGGGTCACAAAGAGTCAGATAAGACTGAAACAAATGAACCACAACTTTTTGACTCCAGGCTGAGAATTCTATCCACTGTGCTGCTTGGTTGCTGAGATGTACTGTTATCTGCAAGGTTGGAAAGAACATTTAATTTGAAGTCAGGAGGATCAGGGTTCAAATCCTGCTGCTATTTACTACCTCTAAAATAAAGGGGTTAGAATGGATGATTGCTAAAGATTCCTATGATGTTAAGAAAGAAAGGAGATAAAAAACCAGCTCCCAATCCTAGATCAGGATTAAACTTAAACTGTTCCAGAAAGACTCTTACTCTTTAATCTCTTTAGCGGAAGAGGTGCCACAATCTCCCTTGATAATGATATTTCTGAGAACTTGGAGGATTGTTGGTTTTAATTTTTAATGCAACATCCAAATCCCTTTTACCATATTAATTCCATTTCCTCTTGTCTTATTTTTGGTAACAGGGACGTCAGTTGCCCGTCACCATCACCATTCCTGTATGTAGCATTACTACCTTTAAAAAGAACAAAACTGTTTCCTGATGAAATTATTTGGGGGAATGAGTTTGTGTTTATAGCATCTAGCTTCAGAATCATAGAATTTTAGAGTTGGAAAGGACCTCGGCAGTCGAGTCCAATTCATAACTAAAAGAATTCCTACTATAACAGAGCCAGTAAGTAGTCACCCATCTTTTGCTGGAAGGAGTCCATCGAGGCAGAATGCACCACCTCTCTAAGGATGCTGTTCCAATTTTGGAGAGCTCTAATTGTTAGAAAGTTTTGTTGATTTTTTTTCCTGCTATCAAGCTTAAATTTACTTCTTGTTGTTTTGTGTGTGTGTGTGTGTGTGTGTGTGTGTGTGTGTGTGTTGTTTTTTGCAGGTCCAGTCTCAGACATTTGACACTACCTGTGTGACCCTGGGTAAGTCACTTAACTCTCATTGCCCCGAAAAAAAAAAAAACTCCAGAGAGCTTTACCTCTATTCTCATTTGATCCTCACACCAAACCCTGTGATTTGAGTGCTATTATTAGTCCCATTTTATAGATGAGGAAAACGAGGCTGAGAAAGGCTAAGGAACTTGCCCAGATACGACGTATGTAAAGTAGATTAGAACGCAAAGTCTTCCTGATTTCAAGTCCAAAGCTCTAAGGTACCTAGTGACTTCCCATTATTCCACCTTCCTTCAAAAGCAACAATACAAAAACAAATTTCTCCAGCCTAAACAACTAGAATTGTTTTAGCCTTTTCTTAATGGTCCTACTTAGTGGTAATTGCTTTGCTGTTCTTATTCAGTGGTTTCTGACTCTTCCTGACTCCATTTGGAGGGTTTTTTGGGCAAAGATACCACAGTGATTTGCCATTTCCTTCACCATCTCATTTTATAGATTTGGAAACTGAGGCAGGCAAAGTTTAGTTACTTGCCCAGGGTCCCAGAGCTAGTAAGCATCTAAGGCTGTATTTGAACTCAGGTCTTCCTCACTCCAGGCCCAGGGCTTTATCTACTGTGCCACCTAGCTGCTCATAGCTCTCTCAAAATATTCCCAACATGCTCCCCCTCCATTCCTACCAATGCTAATGAACTCCAGAAAGGCTCTATCCATCTCAACTTGGTGTGGTGGATGGGGTCTTTGGGGCCACAGACTTCAATTCCTATGGCATAAATCCACAGAATGTCAGAATTGGAAAGGACTTTAGAGCTAGCTCAACCTCATTACTTGACAACTGAAGAAACTGAGGATCAGATAAATGACTTGCCCAAGGTTATAATGGCTTATAGTCCAATGTCTTTTCCCCATGATGAAAATCTGACATTGTTCCCCAACTCTGGAATACCACTGCTCACAGAGATGTTTTTCTTAGAAAACCACTTCTTGGGGCAGCTAGATGGCGCAGTGGATAGAGCACCAGGCCTGGATTCAGGAGTACCTGAGTTCAAATCTGGCCTCAGACACTTAACACTAACTAGCTGTGTGACCCTGGGCAAGTCACTTAACCCCCATTGCCCCGCAAAAAAAAAAAAAAAAGAAGAAAAAAGAAAACCACTTCTTCCTCTTCAGGACTTTCTCTTCTCTACTTCTCTACCTTCTCTTCTCAACCCTTCCCCCTGATCTAGTGCCACTGATGCCCCTAGAGCAGAAGACTAGGTGGGAGAGTCAATGGAGCCCCTCAAGACAAAACCCAGTCTATAAACTTTTATAGCAAGAAGACAATCTAGATCTGAGAAGCACTCATTCATTTGGGTCAACAGTTCAGTTTAGGCACTTAATTTTTTTTCGGGAGAGCTATAGTCCATAAAGCATCTTATCCAAAGATTTTCTCTCTCCCTCCCTCCCTTCCTTCCTTCCTTTTTTGAGACTGCAACAAGAATCAGGGGAGGAATTGTCCTTTATTTCCCTTCAAATGCTTGGATGCTCAGAATGCTTTTACCAAGAGTTATTTCCCCACAATATTTATTACCCCTAATAATTAGTTGTGGCTCAATTAAGGTAATCCCAGGCACTTGGAGATAATTTAAAACCACTCTTTCCCTAAATCTGCCTAATGATTAGCCATTACTAGGCCTCTTTCATCTTCAAGCACTCAACAAATAAGCAACAATTAGGCCATTTCACATCTGGAAACGGAGATATATTGAACATTGTACATTCACCAAAGTCAAGTATCCATCCATATTTGTGCTAATATAGGAATCCTCGTTCCCTCTTCTCTCACTTTGAACAACTGTTTTTCTTGGTCCCCAAACCTTGAAATAAGATACCACCCCTGAGGAAGCCACCCAGCCTTGAAAAAACAAATGCCCCAAGGTTTAAAAAAGGAAAGAAAGAAAAAAAAAGAAAAAAGAAAGAAAAGAAAGAAGGGGAAAGGAAAGAGAAGAGAAGAGAAGAAAAGAAAAGAAAAGAAAAACTCACCCTTCTGACTCACATAAGGAGAAGAGGGAGAAAGATGGGGAGAGAACAAACTTGGGTATTCATCTCCACTCGCCTAACATGAAGCATTAACTAACCATGGGCCAATGCTTATTTGCAAGGCTGCCAGCCAACCTGTAGGCAAGTTCATGGAAATATGGAGGGTCTCAGGCACAGAGGCCTGAGCAATAGGGTAGGGATGGCCTAACAGACAGTGTGGTGGGGAGGTAGAACCCCAGGACTGAAGGCTTTCAAAATGTGCACAAGGATTTCTTCTGAGCTCTCTGCTGCTGAATGGAAAGCACTCTTAAGTATGTGCTGACTCAAAGGTGGGGGCTAAGTGCCAGCTGGGTGAGTGGGAGGGGAGGCACAGGAATACAGTCCTGCTGTGACTCAGGAATATGTAAACACAGCCATGAGAGTAGGCCTCTTTTGGGAGGAATGGGAAAATGGGCAGGAGGAAAAACAGGAGGGGACTCAGAGCTTCAATCCTATTCTTGCCATTGATGCAATGTACGTAACTGCTGAACTTACTCAATTGCGTTTCCCTTTCACAGTTGAAATGGGGAAAATGTTTGTCCCATAGTAGGCACTTATGTTTATTGATTGATTGCACTTTTTCATAGGACTCTTGCAGGAGAAACTCACGTAAAACATCTTAAAGCAGGGGTTCTTAACTTTTTTTGTTCCATGGCCCCCTTTGGCCGTCTGGTGAAGCCTAAAGACTCCTCAGAATCATGTTTTTAAATACATAAAATAAAAAATAGGAAACCAATAATATTGAAGTGCAATTATCATTTAAAAAACACACAAGTTCACAGACCACCAATTCCTCCCCACCCACCCCCAGGTTAGAGAGAAGAGGCTAAAGGTGAGGAGGGGGGTAGAGATAAGTTATAAAAGATCAGGGGAAATGAGAGATGCAGTTACACTGTGAGAATACTGTTCCTTTTTCTTTTTTTTTTTTTTTTAGTGAGGCAATTGGGGTTAAGTGACTTGCCCAGGGTCACACAGCTAGTAAGTGTTAAGTGTCTGAGGCCAGATTTGAACTCAGGTATTCCTGACTCCAGGGCCAGTGCTCTATCCACTGTGCCACCTAGCTGCCCTGTTCCTTTAAAAAAAAAACCCTCAATAGGGTATAAGGAGAGGAGACAAAAGGAGAGCAAGTTTCAAAAATAAACATAAACTCCAAAATTAAACACCATTAATGGAAATGAGCAGTCAAAAGGGCACTGAACTCATGGAGTCCTGATAAGATAGAAGGGGGAAATGTATTTAGAAAATTAACAGATTCCCCCCCCCCTTTGTAAATAAAATGTTCCAGGAAAAAGGTGAAGAGGAGGAGGGGGAGAGTGAGATGAAAGTCCGGTACAGTTCTGTCACAGTAATGAAAAAGAAGGAGCCTCTAAGGGCAGTGGACAAAGGGCCAGGCTTGAAGTAAGGGGATCTGGATGTGAAAAGCAGTTCTGGTTCTTACCATCTTTGTGACATTGGTTGTTACTTATCATCCATGGACCTCAACTTCTTCATTTGTAAAGTGAGGCAGTTAGAGTATTAAGGGTTCTTAATCTGGGTTCTACAGGAGCAGATTTCAGGGGCTACATGAAACTAGTTTGCAGATAGATAGATGATGGATGGATGGATGGATAGATAGATAGATGACAGATAGATAGATGGATAGATAGATAGATAACTATGTTTCTATAGAATTGATTTCCTTTGGAAACCTATGTATTTTATTGAATAAACTTAAAAACTTTTTTTTCTGAGGAGTCCATAAGCTTCACCAGACAATCAGGGGCATCCAAGACACAAAAAGACTAAGAGTCCCTGTACTCTATGGATGTCTTTGGTCCCTTCTAGTTTTTCATATCTTTTTTGTTTTTGTTTTAACCTGTAATTTTATCAACATGGAGAACTCCACTTGAGAAAAGTCTCTCAAAAAATACACATCAACTCATCTCTAATTTATAATCATCAAGAGTTTCAAAAAAAAATTTTTTTTAAAAAGAGTTTCCTGGAGCTACTGACACATACAATTGCTCTTTGTAGAGGAGGCTACAGAGTTGCTTCCCAGAAAATTGTGATGACATGAAAGAAAAGTGCTTTGGAGAGACTCGAACATGTGTCAACATTCTGTAGTGGGTTCTGTCTGGTTGACTAGCCTTGTGGTTGTGAGAAATCTTTTTCAATGGGCTGCATAGACAGAACTATCAGGGTCTTCTTTTAAAGCCAGAAGACTCTCTGTTCTTTTTTTTTCTTTTTTTTTCTTAGACTCTCTATTCTTTCCCAAGCTCTTGCCAACCCTGCCCCTAGTGCTCTCTACCGATGAGGAGAGTCTTATACAAAGATACTAGGATTGAATCCCAGGTTACATTTCATTGGGGTCAACCAGCTAGTATCAATCAAAATAAAGTTTGGAACCAAGGTCCTTGACACCAAGATCTGCCTTCTAACCAGTTCACCCTACTGTCTCACAAATTTCATTCTGAATTTAAAATAATTGAGGTAATGAAGTGGCACAGTGGATAGAGTTCTGGACTTGGGAGTCAGGAAGACCTAAATTCAAATCATGCCTCAGACATTTACTAGCTATGTGACCTTGAACAAATCACTTCGTCTTAGCTTATTCATCTATAAAATTGGGGCAATGATAAGACTTACCTCTCAAAGTTGTTGTGTGAAGCCGATAATTTATGTAATTTTTAAAGATTTGAAAGACTATATAAATGTTATCTTGGGGCAGCTAACTGGTGCAATGCAGAGCTAGGTGATGAGCCTGAAGTCAAGAAGATTCATCTTCCTGAGTTAAAATCTGCCTTGAGACACTTACTAACTGTGGGACCCTAGGCCAGTCGCTTAATCCTGTCTGTCTCAGTTTCCTCATCTGTAAAATTAGTTGGAGAAGGAAATGGCAAAGCATTCCAGTATCTTTGCCAAGAAAACCCCAAATGGGATCACAAAGAGTGAGATACCACTGAAAAAACGGCTGAGCAACTGAATAAATGTAATCTTGGCAAGATTTAAAAGACTATACAAACGTTAGCTAATCAGTAAATAGAAGTAATCCTCCAAGTCAAAATGTGACTCAGAGAAAACCTCTCTTTTGTTTTGCATTTGTGTACATCTACCCCCTTTTAGCACCCCTTTCTTTATACATATACTGCAATCATCGAGTTCCATTTCTGTGTGAGACAAATATCTCAGACTCTTTTTAAACCCCAACTCTTAGATCTAGGAGAGAACTGAAAAGTTATCTGTCCCTAGCCCTATAATTTTTCAAAATAATTTTATTGTTATCTTTTGTTTTTATATTTCCCTACGTAGCCCCCTCCTCTTTGCAGAGAGCAATCGTTTACAACAAATAAAAATAGGTAAAAACGCTTAAGCAAAACAAACCTACATTTTTTTTTTGGTGAGGTAATTGGGGTTAAGTGACTTGTCCAGGGTCACACAGCTAGTAAGTGTTAAGTGTCTGAGGCTGGATTTGAACTCAGATACTCCTGAATCCAGGGCCAGTGCTTTATCCACTGTGCCATCTAGCTGCCCAAACCTACATTTTTAAAAAAAATCCATCATCCCTCATATCTGTACAGAAGAGAGGGAGGTGCCTTATCATATATTTACTTTTGTTGTTGATTCCATTTTCATTTTTGTATTCATTGTGTATCTTGTTCTCCTGATTCTGCTTACCTCACTTTGCATCAGTTTATGTCTTCTCATGATTCTTTGTATTTATCATTTCACACAATATTCCAGAAAATTCACATATTACAACTTGCTTACCCATTACTCAGTAGATGGCCATCTACTATTTCCAGTTCTTTTCAACTACAAAAAAGAATGATGTTATAAATATTTTATGTATATGGTGCTTTTCTTTTTGTCAATGACTTTCTTGGGGATATATGGCTAAGCAGTGTAATCTTTGGGCCAAATCGTGTGGACATTTTAGTCACCTTCTTAGCATAATTCCAAATTGTTTTACATAGTTGCCAAAGTAATTCATTGCTCCTTCAGCATTTGTATTGGTGTGCCCATCTTTCTTCAACTCCTCCAATGCTAACTATTCCCATCTTTTTTCATCTTTGCCAATTTGCTGGATATGAGGCATGAAGTCAATCCTCAGAGTTGTTTTGATTTGTGCTTCTCTGGTTATTAGTGATTTCATAAAGTTGTTAATAGTTTACATTTTTTCTTTTGAGAGCTGTTTATTCATATTTTTGACTGCTCATTTATTGGAAAATAGATTTGGTGTTAAATATTTCTGTAAGTTGTACATATATTTTGGCTATCAAACATTTATCAGAGAGCATTAATGTAAAGGCTTTTCCCATCTTCGCTTCTTAGCATTGTTGCATTAATTTTGGTCATGCAAAAGTTTTTTAACTCCATGCTATTGAATTTATCTATTTTACCTTTTGAAATTGCACCTATCAGGGAGCAGCTAGGTGGTGCAGTGGATAAAGCACTGGCCCTGGATTCAGGAGGACCTGATTTCAAATCCGGCCTCAGACATTTGACACTAATAGCTGTGTGACCCTGGGCAAGTCACTTAACCTTCATTGCCCCCCCTCCCAAAAAAAGAAAGAAAAGAAATTGAACCTATCATTTGTTTGGTTAATAACTTACCCTTTAGCCATACCTCTGAAAGGAGTCTGATACACTTTGCTTCACATTTTTTATGCTGTGATCATTAATATTTTGGTAAGATATTTGTTTTAAGTTTGTTGTGGTATAAGGTATAAGCTGTTAGTCAAATGTAATTTCTGCCAAATTGCTTTATAGTTCTCCTTGCAATTCTTGTCCAAAAAACAGAGTTCTTTTCTAGGTAATTTATGTTTGGGGAGTTAATGAATACTTGGTTACTGAGTTTCAGTTATTTCTATTTTTTCCTTATCTAGTCTGTCATTATCTATTTGTACTATTTTTCTATTTTTCAACCAGCACCAAATAGGTTTAACATCGAGTGTTTTGTAATACAGACGTGTGTCAAGAACTACTGTTTCACCTTCATTCCTGTGTTTTCTCATTATTTTCCTTGATATTATAGACTTTTTGTCCCTCCAAATGAATTTTGTTATTATAAGATCTGAAAAGTATCCCCTTAGTAGTTTAATTGGCATATCCAAAATACTTCAGTAGTATTTTCATTTTGATTACTTTAGTTTGGCCAAACTATGGAAATGAATATTTTTGCAATTATTTAAGTTATCCTATATTTTTAGGAGCATTATCTAATTGCATCTACACAGGCATTGAGCAAGTTTTGGTCAATTGATTATTAGATATTTTATGCATTTTGTCATTATTATTATTATTTTCTTTTTGGTGAGGCAATTGGGGTTAAGTGACTTGCCCAGGGTCACACATCTAGTAAGTGTTAAGTGTCTGAGGCCAGATTTGAACTCAGGTCCTCCTGAATCCAGGGCTGGTGCTCTATCCACTGAAACACCTAACTGCCCCATATTTTGTCATTATTTTAAATGGAATTTCCCCTTTTTCTTATTTCTTCCTGGACTTTTTAACCACTATAAAGAAATGTTTTGTTTGTTTGTTTGTTTGTTTGTTTTTGGGGGGGAGAGAATGGCAGGGATATTTTGCAGCCCGCTATTTTACTAAAGCTACTTTTTTCAATTAGTTTCTTTGCTGATTCTCTGGGATTTTCTAAATAAACTATCAAGTTATGGTATTTAGGGTGGCTGCCACTGATGCCTGGAATTCTCTCCCTCTTCATCTTTACCTCTTGGCTTCTTTAAAGGTTCAACCAAAATCTCACTCTCTGTACAAACAACCCTTTCCTGATTAATGGTAGTAACTTCCCTCTGTTGATTACCTCCATTCTATCATGTTTATATCTTATTTGTACAGTCCTTCATTAGATTGAGCCCCTTGATTGTAGGTACTATTTTTTTGCTTTGCTTTACATGTCCATTGCTTAGTACAGTGCCTAGAACATAGTAAGTGCTTAATAAATGCTTGTTGACTGACTGACGGGTTCAAGTCCTACTTCTAACATATAGTAGTTGGGTGACCCTGAGTAGGTCACTTAACCTCTTGGTGCCCCCAGGTAAATATCTAATACTATAAATTGCAAGTGAGTTGGTAAGGGAGGCAAAGAGAGAGTTAGCATCCTACATGACTGAAATCACAGCTCTGAAACCCACTCTCCAAATGTGTTACTCTGGTTAAAAATGGGCTATATTTCTAGGGATAAAACTAAAGTAGAAGAAAATTCCATAGAGAAATAGAACCTGGGCCTGTGATTTTACCAGTATAAGGAACCCCCAGGTAAGAAAACTCAATGCAAAAACCAATGTAAGCCAGCACCCTCTCTATCATTTCTAATCATAGAAAATTATCCAAAGCACTGTGAGGGTGAATGAATTGCCTAGCGTCCCAAAGACAGTATGTGTCAGAGGCAGGAATTAAGCCCATGTCCTCCAGACTTAAAGCCAAGTTCTCTAACCACTACACTGTGGTTGCCTTCCTTGGAGGAGGAACATGGTCAAGATCAGGGGTTGGCAAACCATGGCCCAAGAGCCAAATCCACCCAACTGGTTTTGTGTGGCCCAAAGAGCTAAAAATGTTTTTGACTATTTTAAATACAATAAAACTTTATTTTAAAATGTCAAAAAAAATTCTTAGTTCATGGGCAATATGGGCCAGATCTGGCCCACACAGTGGTTTGTTGATCCCTGATCTAGATGGTCTGGCCAACTTGCGGAAGTGGGATACAAAGCAAATTCCACCTTGGGCCAACCTAAGCTACCTGAGACAGTTGCATTTTTTTTCCATATGCTACAAACAAGTGAATCAGTTTGGGGATTTAGAGCAAAAAAAATATCTTGAAAGTCCTCTCACTCATAGGTTCTCAACTTTTTGTTCTCAGGACCCATTTATGCTCTTAAAAAGTATTGAGGCTCTCCCTGCAAAGAGCTTTTGTTTATGTGGGATATAGGTATAAAAGAAATGAAAACATTTCATTAGTATCATGAGAATAGTATGCACCTCATGGACTCACTGAAGTGGCCTTGGAGACCCCCGGGGATCCTCAGCCCACAATTTGAGAGCAGCTGATCTAGCGCAACTCTTTCATTTTACAGATAAAGAAGCTAAGACCCGGAGGAAGAAGATAGTTATCAGGGCCAGATCATCTATCTCCAATCCAGTAAACTATAATATATGCCTTTTATTTCAACAAAGTAAAATATTCCTTCAACAAAAGAATCTGTGAGGTTTTTCTAGGTCTATTAACTTCCTAAAATTCTCTCTAGAAAAAAAAAACTTCCCTGGGAGAAAATTTGGAACTCAAAGCCTTTTTTTAAAAATGAATGTTAACAATTATCTTTTCATGTATTATTATTTTTTTTAATCAGAAAAAAGAAAAGACTCCACCTTGACCTGACTTGTTTTTCAAAGTTGTTCCTGGGATCATAGATGTAGAGCAGGCAGGCAACTTAGTATTTATCTAGTCCAACCCCTTCATTTCACAAACAAGGTAACTGAGGCCCAGAGAGGCTATGTAATCTGCCCAAAGTCACACAGCAGAGCCAGAATATGAATCCAAATCGAAGTAGTCTTCTGTTGCTCTTTCCTTTCTACTACATCACTTTCCTTTTCACTTTTTTTCAGACAATTATCAAGGTTATGGAAGTAAAATAAGCACACGATTTCTCCCCCTGTTGTGGCGGGATGCTCTTTTAATGCCAGTGCTAAAGAAGAAAGCTAATGACTAGATTGTTGGTATGCAACGGCCCAAGGAGAGAGCTGCATCATGTCACCAGGGGCACACACAAGGGAATAGGATCTCTTTCCCCGCCACCCACTAGGGAACCAATCTGTAGTATAGGCAAGCCCTATATTTTAGAATTTTGGCTCTATCTTTATGATGGAAATTTTTCTGGAATGAGTGCAAGGAATATAAGTTACTTAGCATTGAATTATATGTATGTATGTTGTATATGTGGATATATATGGATACATGTGTGTATATTGTAAGGTCTAAAATTCTAGCTGTGATGTCTAAAATATAATGAGTGGTTGCCTTAAATTAGAAGCTTTATCAAGAATTTAGCCTTTTTAAGTATTTATTAAAGTGTATTGGAAGTTAGTGAAGACAGAGAGAGAGAGGTAAAACAGCCTTCATCTAGCTATCTCTAAGAGCCAGCCTCTGACCTCCCGCCAAGCCCAAGTCCAGAACCAAAAGGACCTCGCTCCTCCGTGGCTTCTCCCAGAAGCCTCCTGTAAAACAGGAAACAGGGCCATCCACACACACAGCTCCAAGCTAATTGGCTGGTAACACTTATTGAAAGGACCCACAGGTGGCAGACATTACTTCCTGACTCCAATCTGACCTTCAAAACTCCAGAAATGGTCACTTCCAGACACTAAGTCACATGCATTCTTTTTATGGCAGAGATTCCTTGTGATATCTTTCTCAACAGGTTGGTAGCACTCTGATTCTCACAATATGTATTACTTAGCATTGAATTATTGGTATGTATTGGTAATGTTATGTGGTATGTGTATATATATAATATGTGATGTGATGTGTGTGTGTGTGTGTGTGTGTGTGTGTGTGTGTGTGTGAAAGCTACAAAAGAGCCACTTTCCAGGGAGGAGGTAGAAAGAGGTTAGTGGATAAATAGCAGGAAAGTAAATCAAGAAGACATTTTTAATACATATAAGAAAACAAACAAACAAAAAAAAACCAAAAAGGACAGAAGGGGACACAAATAGGACTTTTTTTTTTACTATCCACCAAATATATGCATATATAATATACTTTTTTTAAAAAACAAACTACATACAAGATGGTAGAGAGAAGCCAGTAAACTGCCTGAGCTCTCCCAAGTTTCCCTTAAAAACAACATTAAATCAAGCCTCTAAACAGATTCTGAAACCATAGAACCTACAAAAAGACAGAGGAACACAATCTTCCAAATGGAGATAATTTTAAAAACTCCAGGAAAGGTCAGTCTCACTCGGGGTGGGGGGGGGTGAGGGGGCAGGGGGCGGGGAGCACAGCTCACCTCAGTACAGCACAGTGTGGAGGGGGTTGGGGCAAATCAACAGGAAGCAACTGAGGCCCCTTGATCCTGGTTTGGTGGGCTAGTGGTGCAGTGGTCCAGTAGTGAGATCCACCAGCACCAGCTGAGAGGGCAGGCTGCCAGGTAGGGAGCCACCCACAGGACGGGTGCAACCAGGCCTGGCCATCCCAGCACCCACCAGGAGCAAGTACAGAGAGTAAGGCCAGGGTGGTGAGAAATTCACAAGCCCTAGAGGCCTCAGAGTAGAAAGCCAGTGACACAGGCACTATCTCCCATCACAAGAAGCTTGAAACAGTGACCCTGGTGCCCAAGGAGTGGACCTCAACTTTTAAAAAAATAATAATAAGCTCCAATACGAGCAAGAAACAAAAAAGAACTCTCAATGGTGAGAGCTTCTGTGTTGACAGGGAAGAGCCAAACACAAACTCAGATGAGGACAATACTTTCAAATTGCCTACATGTGAAGCCTCAAGAGGGAAAATGAATTGGTCTCAAGACCAAAAAGCCTTATTGGAAGAGTTCAAAAAGGATTTTAAAAATCAGTTGAGAGAGGTAGAAGAAAAAATGGGGAGATAAGTGAAAGCAACACAAGAAAATTATGAAAAAAGAATCAGCAGCTTGGAAAAGGAAGCACAAAGATTGACCGAAGAAAACAATTCCTTAAAAAATTCATTTGGCCAAATGGAAAAGGAGGTGCATAATCTGACTGAAGAAAACAATGCCTTAAAAATTCAAATTGGACAGTTGGAAGCTAAAGACTCTATGAGACACCAGGAATCAGTCAAACAAAATCAAAAGAATGAAAAAATAGAAGAAAATGTGAAATACCTCATTGGAAAGACAACTGACCTGGAAAACAGATCCAGGAGAGACAATATGAGAATCACTGGACTGCCTGAAATCCTTGATCAGAAAATGAGTCTAGACACCATATTCTAGGAAATTATCAAGGAGAACTGCCCTGATGTTATAGAATCAGAGGATAAAATCATCATTCAAAAACAAACTACGTAGCAACAATTCACAGTTTCTTCCACAATTGTCTTTCTTCTTCTTCTGTATATTGAAATACTTGTTTTTATTGATGAAGTTCACAAGTGAGAAAAATTAATTTTTTAAAAAAATGTCTCTTTTTGTCACTTCTGCCCCTAAGTAGCCTTCCTCCCTGCTTTTCCCCTTGTTCACCCTCATTTGCATGCCCCACTCCACACACCCAGAGATGAAGGCTCATTCAAAAATGCAGGTCAGACCCTGCTTCCTGGGTTAGTGTGATGATGCTTTTCTCCTGGGAATTGTGCTTTCCAAAAAATAAAAATTCAAATGGAGTGGAGTATTTCTAAATAAAGCAGAACTAAGACCTGAGCAGAAGCCAGGCTGAGGTTTTTCCTTCCCTGGGGTGCCCAGGGTCTTACACTGAGGGCAAATCTACCATTTTCTCTTACTCAATATGGAGGAGTCCGATCCTTCTATTTGGTATTTAAATGTCTTCCTAATATAACCCCTTCCTACAGTCTTCTTACACATTACTCTCCTCTCTATACTCATCCTGTGATCCAGCCACATTGTATTACACACAATGCTCCTAATCACACATACAGTGTCTCATGTCTCTTCTCTATGCCTTCTCTGTCCTTCCTGCTTGGATTATCCTCTTTCTGCACCTCTTGGAATCCCTTCAAGACTAAGTTCAAGTGCCATCTTCTATGAGAAGTCCTGCCTGACCTCTCCCTCCCCCTGCCCCAGGTTGCTAATGAATGCCCTCCTCCAACTCCTTTGAATTCCTTTTTTGTATCATTTGATGTTCTTTGCAATGTGTAACAACAGAAATAACCTCGCTTAATGACCCTCCAATAATAAACATCAGGAAAGGCAGAGAACAGGAAGATGTGTGCTTGACAAAAAGTATTCACCCCATTGATGGAAATGGTCTGACACTGAATGTATGGAGAGGGAGTCCCTGTGGTTGGTGTAATCTTCCAGATTTTCCTCTTTTAGGGTAACACTATGTTGAGTGCATCAAGTCCCAAGGCATTGAAGAGCATCTCAGAATAGAGTTGTAATCTCTGAAAGGAGTTTGACCTGTCTGTCCACATAGGAAAGGCCAAATGGATGAAGAATGGCTATTGTCCAGATTTCAACATGCATCTAAAAACTGTAGACCTTACCCAACAATATGTATAACTGGGACAAACATTACAGATGACCAATGAGCTGAGTCCAGAGTTTAAAATGGGATGGATTCCTTTCAGGAAGCTGTAGAGCATTTTTACTGACCTCAAACGTCCCCATAATAGCATAGGCTTATCTTTTGAATACATTTTACCAGTATTTCTGAATGGCAATAAGACCATGAACACCACTGCCTCCAATGAACCAAAGATAAACATCACACAAAGAGCTATGGAAAAGCCCATGGTGAGTGATGGCAGGCTGCAACATCTAACCAATGAGGAATTCCAAAGCAGCAAATTAGCACAGTGGATAGAGTGCCAGGTCTAGAGTCAGGAAGACCTGCATACAAATTCAGCCTCAGATATTTACTAGCTGTGTGGCCCTGGGCAAGTCACTTAACCCTGTTTGTCTTGGTTTCCTTATCTGTAAAATGAGCCAGAGAAGGAAATGGCAAATCACTCCAGTATCTTTGCCAAGAAAACACCAAATAGGGTCACAGAGAGTTGTACATTACTGAAATGACTGAACAACAACAAAAAGAAGACTAAAATATGTCATCAAAGAATGGTATTAACTCCCTGTTCTTTCTTGAAGTAAGTATTCATGATGTAGAGGCATGAAGTTTCTTTGTAATCTATAAACCTTTGGCTTATTGTTTCAAAATTTAATCATATCTGCCAATATTCTTTTCACTATCTTCTCCAATATCTACCTTTGCATTGAAATTACCAGCTAATAAATTATATGCCTTATCTTCAAATTCAAAGCAGTTCTCTCTCCCTCATACTCTGCCATAGATTTAGTTGTACAAGCTGCAACTTATCATCCCTATGCTCTGTTGGCTTATATTCATCATGAGACCTCAACTGGGAGATGACAAAGCATTCTGACCAATGATGCTCTTTATTGCCTTTGAATGCACAATAAAACTAATTCCTTTATTTGTCTCTCCAAGGAGACCCATAAGCCCGCCTTCTATTTAGCTGCAGAGGATGCTCTTAGCTTCTGGCTTTATTTATTGAAAGAATGTCAATATTGATATGATTCTGTTCATCCAGTAGTATGTCAACTTTTTGGTCAACAGAAAAGAATCTCACATTTGTGGTACCGGTGTTAAATTAATGCTTCTAGAAGTTATAAAAACTGATTGTTAGTGTACTCCATCCTTTTTTCTAACACATTACTGCACAAGTGGAAGGAGTGTCAGGAGATAGCAAGGCATCTTGCATTTTTTTCTTTGTTTCATAGTGTGTTTTTTTCTATGGCCAAATAATTAATGAAATAGGACTCAGTTTACTGGTGAGGAGTCTCTCTGTACTTAGCTAGACTGGTCCTCAGTCTCTTTCTGGGATAGCACTCAAAACCTTTCAAGAATAAACAGGTCTGCTTAGGCTACTAGAGAATGCTACGGATAAAGAAATGAACCTGGAGTCTGGAAGACATGAGTTTTTATCCCACCTCAAACATTGCAGCTCACCTCCCCTTTCTCAGCCTCCACATCTTCATCTAGAAAATGGGGACAATAATAGTACCTAACTCATAGGGTTGTGAGGATCAAATTAGATAGCACGTCAAACAAGCAAACCTTAAAGTGCCCTAGATACACTTTGGTTGTTGTTCACATCAGACTCTTTGTGACCCTACTTGGGGTTTTCTTGACAAGGATACTGGAGGGGTTTACCATTTCCTTCTCCAGCTTATTTTGCAGATGAGGAAACTGAGGCAAATAGGGTTAAATGACTTGCCCAGGGTCACACATCTAGTAAGTATCTGAGCCTAGATTTGAACTCAGGAAGATGAGTCTTCCTGACTCCAGACCAAGAATGGTATCCTCTGTACCACATAGCTGCCCAAAGGTTATGCTAGTTATTATTATTGTTAGGCTTGCATACTGTAGGCATGACCTTTGAGAACCTTCTGTGCTGAGTAGAGGAAGACTTCCATAATGGTCATTTCAATACAACCAATTTTTATTAATCACTTACATCTTGGTACTAGGGCAATCTCTTCAATTCCAGCTTTACTGATTTCACTATCCTCTTTGTCAGGCCTGAGGGGAAGGAAGAGGGAGTGATCTTTCAAAGAATTCTAAGGACTGGAGCAATAAAAAGGTATCTGCACGACTGTTTAATACTGTGATAATGAGGCAGACATCAAAGGCATGATCTCCACATGTGACGTTTTACCACAGCCACTGGCTGCACCTACTTTCTCTATCTTTACAATCTGTGCCATTAGTCACAAGAGGAACTGGGCATGGGAGGGTGTTTGGACAAGTGGGAATCTATATTCACACCTGGGGGGGGGGCGGGTGAAGTAAATGCCTCTACCTTAGGGAAAGTAAATACATAGTACAAAAGAGAACATTTCAACAAAAGTTTCTTAAGTGACTACTATTACTTGGAGCAACACTATGCAAGTGTCTTGGGGGATAAAGAGATAAAATCATCTCATTCCTGCCCTCAAGGTGTTTACATAATATTGTGGAGATACTTCATGTAAGGGAAAAAATTTAACCTAAGAAATTACAACAGTTAGATAGGAGCAGTCCTGAACTAGTCACTTCCTTTTCTGGACTGCAGTCTCCTCATCTGTAAAATGGGGGTGTGGGTGGGACTAGCTCTCTAAGAAGGTCCTCTCCAGGTCTGATATTCAGGGATGGCACCCAAGGAGCCAGGGAGAGGAGGAAAGCAGCAGGAAGAGAGAGATGAGGAGTCTGGGAAGTAAAGTAGAGATCTAGGTAAAGTACTCTACCAAAATTTAATTTAGAGTGGGAGGAATCTTTGAGGTAAGGAGATCAGGAACAGAAAACTCATATATTAGAAAGGTTTTAATTTATATTTATTTATGTATGTATATGCATGTGTATATACATCATGTGTATCTGTATATAGATAGTATCTACATATGTATATCCATATATACACACATACATATGCATACACACATACACATGTATATACATACATATGCTTTCTAAATGCCCCAGGTAAATCTTTTCCCATTCAAATCTTATGAGAATAGAAAATTGAATGCTGTCTAAATCCTAGGTCTTTCCAAAGAGAAATCTCTCTTATACACTCCCTTCTGGAACACAGGGCTGGGTGCCACGCATTCCTGGACTTACCCACACCCACAGGACATTGACCATCCCTGAATAGGAGAAAGCTCTCTCCCAGCCCAAACTCCAGCAGGCAAAGAATCCAAATATTATCTTCAGCTTAATCTGTGGGTCCAGACATGGGTTTCTATCCAATTTTAAAGAACACAAAGTTAAATGATTTCTATGCATTTGCATTTTCTCAACACCAATCTCTCTACCTTGTTGCCTCTCCTCCAACCCTATCACACTGATACTAGATGAATATTCATCATGCAGAAATCTCAACATGCCACTTTGCTCTCTTTTACCTAATATAAAATCTTTCTAAGGTCCTCCAGAATACTACATTTGTACTTTTATTCTTTCCTCTTTCTCTCTCTCTTTCTTTCTTCCTTCCTTCCTTTTTTTACAGGGCAATGAAGGTTAAGTGACTTGCCCAGGGTCACACAGCTAGCAAGTGTCAAGTGTCTGAGGCCGGATTTGAACTCAGGTCCTCCTGAATCATGGACTGGTGCTTTATCCACTGTGCCACCTAGCTGTTACCTATTCTTTCCTCTTTCTACCCACAATCATTCTTTCGATTTCAACCAAATTGACCTGATCACATTCCAAATATATCTTGAGCTTCCATGCCTTTACTAATGGCCCTCCTTATAATTTGTGCTTATTAAAATCCTACACATCCTCCAAGACTAAATTCAAATGCAAGGAAATCTGTGATCTACCCCTACCGCCACCCCACTACCATACCCCCAAAATGATGTTTTCCTCATAGATCTCACATAGTATGGTACCCTTTTTTAGTGTACTCACTAAAAACAAAACAAAAACAAAGAAAAAATGACCACTATTTTTTAACAGGTATTTCAATCAGACAAGAAGAATTTTTAAGCTCTTACTATATGCTAGGCACCTTGCTAAGAGCTGACGATATTAAGAAAGGGAAAACCAGGAGCTTAAATGCTAATGGGAGAGACCATATAAATAAATAGATACATATGAAGTCCATGGAAGGTAACTTTAGAAAGGAAGCTTTAGTAATTAGGAGGATTTGGGGAAAAGCTTCCTGCAGGAGGTGGTGTTTCAGTTGAGGCCTGAAGCTACCAAGAGATTCTAAGAGGTTGAGGGGAGGAGGAAAAACTTTATAGATACAGAGGACATTTGTGTATAGTTTCTATTTGAATTTTGCCCCTTAACGGAAGAACCATAACTTATTTGTGTTTGTAGCTCTCCCAGGGCATAGCTCAGTGCTTTGTGCATAATGTGGAGGAATAATGTCTTCAGTCAGTCAACAAGCATTTATTAAGCACTACTTAATACTGGGAGTGGCAGAGCCAGGGTTAAAAGACCAGTAAAGGGGAGAGCTAGGTGGTATAGTAGATAAAGTACTGGCCCTGGATTCAGGAGGACCTGAGTTCAAATCCAGCCCCAGACACTTGACACTTACTAGCTGTGTGACCCTGAGCAAGTCACTTAACCCATTGCCCAGCCAAAAAGAAAAAAGACCAGTAAAAGGAACTGTGTTGTCCACTGACATTCAGTCAATAATGTTTTTTGAGTGTGTATATGTGTATGTGCATTGGAAGATGGGGAGGAAAGAGAAGTGTATAATTACATGCTATTGAGATACAACCCAGTACTTCATGGACTCCCTTCAAGTGTACAAACTCATCAAACTAGGCATGAGCAAGAGAACTGAAGAGGAAAAGACATTAGAAAAAAGAAAAGGAAATTTACTAAGGCCCTTGGCCAAACTGAAACAAAAGAAAAGGAAATAAGGTGACAAGGGACAGTGAGGGCATCAGATGGGTAGGTTTAGAAAAACAAGCAACAATGACCCAGTGGTCGTTGCTAACATAAGACATTTACCCATGAGGATAACTGTTATTGGAAGAGTAGCCCTTTAAATATTTCTTCTTCAGTGACACATGTTTCTGAAGGAGAGGAGCAGGAGCCTTTGTTTTCTTTGCCCCAGAGTCTGGCTCAAAGCAAAAATAAAAATGCTGAAACAGATATTTTTCCCTCCTGATGAACCGTCTTTACAATAAGCTACTTGCTGGGGTCAGAGAAACCTGAGCCTGGGAGGCTTGCTGCACACACCAAAGTTCATATCGGGGAATCTTCCTAAAGAGTTTGGGGAAATCTGCATATAAACATAATCTCTTTTTATCCACCTTCTAGTTTTTTGTTTTTTGGGGTTTTTTTGCAGGGCAATGACTTACCCAGGGTCACACAGCTAGTAAGTGTCAAGTGTCTGAGGCCAGATTTGAACTCAGGCATTGTGCTAAGTGGTAGGAAAATAAAGCAAACAAGATAAACTTCCTGCCTTCAAGGAGCTTACATTCTAATGGGGGAAAGACAACATGTTAAGGGAGGCTAAAAATTAGCGAATGAGGAAAGAAGCCATTTGGAAATGTCCAGTTATGATATGGTGGTGAAACTCATTGATCAATAGCCCAGAGTCCAGAGAGCCACAGACTATATTTATTGTGTATTAGGAGTCCCAGAGAATAAACCAAGAGCGATGAGAAGTTATCAAAAAGCAATGGATTTAGGGGGCAGCTAAGTGGCACAGTAGATAAAGCACCAACTCTGGATTCAGGAGAACCTGAGTTCAAATCTGGCCTCAGACACTTGACACTTACTAGCTGTGTGACCCTGGGCAAGTCACTTAACCCTCATTGTGCCACCCCCTCTCCACAAAAAAGCAATGAATTTAGGAAAATTTTCCCAATAGAGCTGTCCAAAAGTGGAATGATTTGCCTTGAGAGATGACCCTCTCCTTAGAGATCTTCAGTCAAGGCTGGATGATCACTTATTAAATATGTTGTTGTAGGGGTTCTTTTGTATATGAGTCAGACAAGACGGCATCTGAAGTCCCGTCCAGCTTTCAAATTCCTGTGATTCTGTCAATGAAAAATGAAATATGTCCCATTGTTAAGCAATCTTGTCTTCTAATTGAAAGTGAGTCACCAGGGGCAACTAGGTGGCTCAGTAGATAAAGCACTGGCCCTGGATTCAGGAGGACCTGAGTTCAAATCCAGCCTCAGACACTTGACACTTACTAGGTGTGTGACCCTGGGCAAGTCACTTAGCCCTCATTGCAAAAGAAAGAAAGAAAGAAAGAAAGAAAGAAAGAAAGAAAGAAAGAAAGAAAGAAAGAAAGAAAGAAAGAAAGAAAGAAAGAAAGGAAAAAGTGAGTCATCAAAAACATGGCAAGCTTAGCCATGCCAGTAAGAGTTCAAGGCCAGGCATTCAAATGTGGGCTTCTTTTAGAGAGAATACCAAAGCAAAGATAAAGCTACAACATTGATTGTGTGCAAATCTAATTAAGCATAGGCACAGGAGTCTTACAGTGGGATTTCCTCAGTAATGTAATTCAACTTTGGATATGACTACAGTTTAAATGAATCTACCAAGGAAGAAGCAACCTCTGAGAGGTCATAGATGACTACATCTAGGGAGCAGCAGCCAAATGGGCATGGATTCTAAGATAAAGATTGAAAGCTAAGAATCTATATGATAGGTCTCTGAGAAGGATGAAATCATACCATCAATTGATGGAACTTGCAACATTGAGCCTGGACAAGAGTAGACTTTGGTGGGACACTATAATGATCATCTAGTATCTGAAGAGTTGCCCTTTGGAAGTGGGATTGTCTTGTGCTACTTGGCCCCATCGGGTAGAACAATGGGTAGACTCTCAGTTTCACTTCTGATCTGGGGGCATTCTAGTGAAAAATAGTATTATAAAGGAGAGGCCTCCATTCCTCCCCATCTGAGACAGGACTGTGCTGGTAAATGTTTAACAATTAGCACTCCAGGAAAAGAAAATGTACACACAAGACACTTTTAAGTTTAACCTGCTTTATTGATATTTTCTCCATCACTTTATTAAGTCTATACAGTCAATAAAACAATAAATCAAACCGTGGTGTCAAGTGTTTGCTGATTTCCGAGGTGTAAATGATCACACAGAATATTTAACAATTGGCTCTCAAGATGGTATGAGCTAACTCTAGCATACCCCTGATGTGAGGCCCTGATATGGTCAATGAACAAGTACTCAGTTCTTTGCCTCACCATTTGTTCTTTCATTTTAGGTGAAAGAGATTAGGGCCATAACCTTGTGTGTTTGGTTCATGCCAGGGTTTGCTGTCAGCCAGTCCAGCATTGAGGCCCCCAGGAGCAAACTTCTAGACTCTCCTCAGCAGTATCAGAGACATTGGTTCATCCAGCATGAAGGAGATAGATGTATATCTTAGTGTTAACCTAGAACAATGCTCTGTTAGAAACTGTGTTAAGGCTGAGTCTCCTTTCCTTGGGATTATGATGGTATAGGAGTGTTTTCTTAAAATATTGTGGGGGGGAACTGTTGGTACTTCTGTTTTTATTCTATCTTTGAAGTAAATATCCCCTTTAAAGAGATGGGGAGACAAAGAGAAAGAGATGAGAGAAAGGGGGAGAGAGGGAGAAGAATAGGGAGAGGAGAAGGAAAAGAAAAGGGGAGAAAGGAAGAGGGATAAGGGAAGGAAAGGAAGAGGGAGAGTCAAGGAGACAGAGAGACAGAGAGGAGGAGGAGGGAGAGAGAGAGAGAGAGAGAGAGAGAGAGAGAGAGAGAGAGAGAGAGAGAGAGAGAGAGAGAGAAGAGTAGGAAAAGAAGGAAAACAGCAGCAGTAACAATAACCACCACAACAGGTGGAAGTTGCAGTCTGGGAAGATCTTCTTAACCCTGAGAGTTATCCAAGAGTGGAATGAGCTTCCTTGGAAGATGGTAGGTTCTGCTTTAGCAAAGTTATTTAGCAAAGGTTTGTTCTTCTTCCTGATAATGACTCCTCGTATGAACACCTCTACTTTTCTAAGATACACTTGTTGTAGAAAGCATTCTTATTCACATAGAGAGATTGGATTAAATGACCTTTGAGATTCTATGAATCTGGGTTAGTCTAAGGTTCTAAATCCAAGTTCCTTGAATTAAAAAAAATTATTGTCTCAATGTAATTGGTTTCCTTTGGAATCCTATATATTGTATCTTATGTATTTAACAACATTTTTTCTGAGAAAGGACCCATAGGTACCACCAGACTTTCAAAGGGGTCCGGAACACACAAAAAAGTTAAGAACCCCTGGTCTAATGGGAAGAACTTTATGACTTTTGGAAAGGATCTCCATCACAATGAACAAACTTCTCATCAATACTCACAGTCTCTTCCTCTTAGAAACACCCATCCATACCCCCCCCACACACACACATACACACATACACATACCCATTGTGTTTTTTTCATTAATCATTATACATTAGTACCTATTGTCTATCCTATACTCATAACCCCACTACCATATATGTATAATTTTATATATGGTTAAAACTTACCCAAGGAGTGGGATGTGGAAGTCTTTCAATGCCTTTTAATATATATTTTAATATAATTTTAAATATATTTAATATCTATTAAGATCTTTTAAGATATCTGTATAGCACCATAACCGCCTTAGTTAACAGGTGCCTCAGTGTAACTGAGTTCAGATGAGACGGACAGTCCCATCCAGTTATCAGCTGATCCAGTAGCCTAGGCATTAAAATTCGTAAAACAAGCCCAGGCCCTGAATATGGATGGCCCAGCTGACAACATAAAGCCGATGAGGCCTTTGCTACCAATGTGCCAAAAAAGGGAAAATAGATGAGTTGAGAGGAAGGGGAAGGGAAGAAGAAAACAATATTTTAAGAAATCCTTCAGCAGAACTTGATAACCCCAGAGTACACTTTGATTGGCGCCAGACAACACACAAAAGCCAAAAAGGCCTATCCAGGACTGGACACCTTAAGCCTTCGTGTTTGCCTTTTGTTAAGCAAACTAATAAATCCCCATGAGGTTTTAGCCGCGCTGGGCTTCCAGTTTTTATTTATTGGTCAAAACTGCAGGGAGGTGTGTTTTTTTTCCTGGTTACCCCAGGTAAATAGCAATCTTCCTTCCACACCCTCCTGTCATCAACTCATGCGTCTATTTGCCTTCTCCCTCAACAAACCCTTTGCTCTACGTAACCAACATCCAGAACAAATAACTTTGAAGTCATCTTTGGTGATGAATTTCCCTAGGAAGGCAGTCATGCCTTCAAAACATCCAGCCAGAGGCTGCGGGAAAGCAGGCTTTCAGGTAGGCTATATGGGACCTGCAGACATCCTGTTCGTTGTTTGTAATCACCAAATCAGTGTTAGAAGGAAGGGCTTCTTAGGGAGAACCCAGTAGTCACTAACCTCCGTTTTAGAGGGGAAGAGACACAAACAGTATCCTGGGGTATCCTGACTCCTGGTCTTTCCATTAAACTTATTTCCATCCCTTAGGACACCCTGCTAAAGAAGTGCCAGGTCTTTTCACATCTATTCTCCTACCAGGATCATAATAACAGGCTGTAGGGTTAAACCAGCATTTATTTGCACTACCCTGGCATAAATAGGCAAATCTCTGAGCTAGCAATTATTTTCAAGGCTGCCTTTAAAGCCAAGAGTTCAGTCTTTAGGTTGGGGGTTTGACTGGACACAGCTGCTACCTTTAGTTTCATACCATTGTTAAGGGTCTTCAATCACTTATCAATATGGCCCCAAACATGTCCATAGGAATTTCCCATAGCATAGCCAAGAAGGTCAAGAGTTGGTGGCATGGAAAATCCTACAGAGAATGGCTTGGTGTTAATTTGGTTTGAAATGAGGCCCATAATGATGAATAATTTAAGTGTCTTCAGTGTATAAAATAAATCCATTCTTCATATTATATTTTGGACTGTAGAATATTGACATTCAAAGTTCTATTTAATGTATGAACTCCTAACAGTTAAGAATCATATATATCGGGGCAGCTAGGTGGTGCAGTGGATAGAGCACTGGCCATGGAGTCAGGAGTACCTGAGTTCAAATCCAGTCTCAGACACTTAATACTTAACTAGCTGTGTGACCTTGGGCAAGTCACTTAACCCCAATTGCCTCACTTAAAAAAAAAAAGAATCATATATATCAAAGATGCCAGGGCTGGACATCATCTAATCCAACCCTCTCTTTTCTGTTTTCTGAGATAAGAAAACTGAAGCCTAGAAAGGCTCATTCAAGGCAGCATGGCTAGCTGGTAGTAGATTTAGGATTAGAACTCAGTTTCCTGACTCCCAGTCCTTTTGGTGCAGTGCCTCATGCTATATGGAGCCAGGAGAAAAGGGCTTAATTATGTTGGTAATTTGGGGGGTGATGAATGATGAAGGAAGAGTGGTTTGGCCCAAGATCCCATCAGGAAATTGGCACCCTGGGGCATCTGACAACTTGGGCACTCTTCCCTAGTATCCTGGGCTCCTTCAAATCACTTAGACAAATGTGCTCAGAGCCTCTAAAAGTCGTAATCGGATCCCATTATTTGATACCACTTTTAAGGCTCTCTTTCTTCTGGCTTACTGAAAATGAAGAAAGGGGTTGAAAAAGTGAAAGAAGAGACTTGGGCCTCACACCAATAAAAGGACTCTATGAAGACTTTAAGGCCTCCTCTGGACATGGCTAGGTAGAAGAGTACTTTTGAAATGACTACATCATTTAAAGGGGGATTCTTTTCTGGCTTCTTACCACATTACAGTCATTGCAACAGTAAACATAACAGGAAGTTAAGCTCAGGGAGATACTCTGGAGTGTTCAGTTCACAAAGAATTTGGATTCTTCCTTCCTCAGGGATAAAGAAAGAACTCTCTGATGTTTACATGTAGCTTTCTACCCTAGCATGTAATTCATTCCCTGCAGCTACCCATGCAAAATGAGAAAGGTTTGCCCATGTTCCCTCCCTACAAATGGTTTGAGACATATTTTTAGTAAGAGAAATGGGGGATAAAACACCTTGGCAAGTCACCGAGATAAGATCCCAAGATATCACAAAAAAACCTGCCTTTGACATACTATCCCCACCCCATGACAATTTTACACAGTAGTAATGACAAAAATGAGGCAGCTAGATGTCTCAGTGGATAGAGTGCTGGGCCTAGAGTCAGGAAGACCTGAGTTCAAATCTGGCCTCAGACACTTATTAGCTGTGTAACCCTGGGCAAGTCACTTAACCCTGTTTGCTTCAGTTTCTTCATCTGTTAAATGAGCTAGAGAAGGAAATGACAAACCACTCCAGTATCTTTTGCCCCCCACCAAAAAAAAAGCAAATGGAGTCACAAACAGTGAGACAAGACTGAGATAAGTGAATAAGAATGACAACAATGACATAATAACAATAATAATAATAACTGGCATTCATATAGCACTTTAATGTTTCCAAAGCACTTTACAAATGTCAACTCATTTGAACCTGACAAAAACCTTGGGGGGTTGGTGCTATTATTATCCCCATTTTGCAGATGAAGAAACAGAGACAGACAAAGGTTGACTTGTACAGTGTCATATAGCTAGTGAGTGCCTGAGGCTGTACTTGAACTCACATCCTGCACCCTATCCACTGAGACCCCTGACTGCCTCTAATCAAACACTAATTAATTAAGCACTAAGCACTTAATAAATGCTTGTTGATTGATCATTTCCAGGCAAATCCAAGACTCAGAGGAAAAGTGCTAACTTCCCTTCAGAAGAAGTTTATATACATACATATACACATTGACTAAATTATTGAACTTTTTCATTATTTTCTTAATAATAAACGTTTTGGTTTTTTTTGGTGAGGCAATTGGGGTTAAGTGACTTGCCCAGAGTCACACAGCTAGTAAGTGTTAATTGTCTGAGGCTGGATTTGAACTCAGGTCCTCCTGAATCTAGGGCCAGTGCTCTATCCACTGCGCCACCTAGCTGCTCCAATAATAAACATTTTTATTTGTAGTTTGGGGTTCTAATTTTTATCCCTCTTTCCCTCCCTTCTCTTCCCCCTCCCCAAGGTGTCAAACAATCATATGTGGGTTATACATGTATGATTATGTAAATCATTACCATATTTGTCATTTTGTATAAGAAAACTTGATTAAAAGAAAGAAATGAATGAAAGTGAAAAATAGCATGCTTCAGTCTGTTCCATCAATATCAGTTCTTTCTTTAGAGGTGGATAGTATGTTTCATCAATAGTCCTTTGGGATTATCTTGGATCATTGTATTGTTGTATAGTCAAGTCATTCACAGTTCCTCATCAAACAATATTGCTGTCTCTGTGTACAATGTTCTCTTGGTTCTGCTCACTTCACAATACATCATTTCATACATATCTCTCCATGCCTTTCTGAACAAGATGTAATTTCTTAAACAGTTAAACAGGCTTTTCATTTTGAAGGTAAGAATAACCATATATCTTTGATTTAATGTTTCCACCTGAGCTTGAACCATAAGAAACGTCCAGGAAATTGGCTTCAGAAACAGAATAAGGAGATGAAAAAGGTGAGGGACACAAGGGATTGATGTTTTTCATGACCCAATTCTCTTTTCTGTTGTCAGGGATATGGGGAAGTTAAACCCCATCATAAGTGCATTTGGGGATTCTCAACCACAAGTAGTCATTAATCCTGGTGGATGGCCAGCTCCATTAAGGAACATCTTAGGTAGAAAACATTGCCAAAGAGACAAGGGTCTTTCCAGCTGACTTTCCAAAAGATGAGTCCCATGGTTATCCGAACAGAAGACAGGTTTCATTAACAAGAATTCATAGCTTTTTCCTTTCCAAGGCTATCATCCAATAAAGTAATCTTGGTGGGGGAATTTGGGGGAGAAGACTATCTTTCAGTAGATGCCTTGGCTTCCAGGGAATTTTCCTCCTACCAGCCAAACTTCAGAAACCGTCTAAAGTGAGTAACTAGTAGGCCTGCAATGTTAGGTCATAAACCATCACTTTAGAGCTTAGGGGGCCATGGCCTGCAAAATACCAGGAGGGGACAGGAAATCAATTCCACGGCTGCTCCCATGGCAATGGGTAAACACTGGGCCCTTGAGAAAGAGCAGGAAAAATTAAGCTCCCATTTGACCTGAGAGTTGTTAACTATTCACCCCTGTATCCGGCTTGAAGATAACGGAGCAAACAAAAAAAAATCAGAGTCCAAAGGCCTGATAAAAAGCCAAGACCTGGGGGAGGGCGGTGTTGAGGAAAAGGTAGAGTGGAGAGCCCTCTAGTTCCTGGGAAGGCAAAATCTCCAAGTCCAGGTTCCCCAGTGCCCTGTATGAAAAAGCACCAAGGGCAGAAAGGCACAATAGTCTTTCCCAACTGTAGTTGGGAAGATCTTGCTGCTCTAGGGGTAGTTGTAGTTCTGTCAGTATCCAAAGTCAGACTCAGCACTCACCACAGTGTTGTTGTTGTTTGTCCTTCATTCTCAAAGAGGACCCATGACAATCAGGGTGATGTTATAACTTTCACTGGATTGGATTTAACTGAGCAAAGGCTGTGCAAGGTCACAAACCTCATTCTCTCCTTCAGAGTCATCTGAGTCTAGTGACAAGATATATATCAGGATGACTGGAGATGGTCCTGGATGTTTAAGGCAATTGGAGTTAAGTGACCTGCTTGGTCATATAAATAATAAGTGTTTGAGGTGAGATTTGAACTCAGGTCCTCCCAACTTCAGGGCCAGTGCTCTATCCACTGTACCACCTAGCTGTCCTTACTCACACAGTGACCAGTACACTGTAGGTGCTTAATAAATACTATTGATTGATTGATTGACCCTTGACATGTGGTGTTTTCCTTCTCCCAAAGTCCATGTTGCAAACAGTTCTCAATCCAAACCCAAGAATGTTCATTTTTAAGAGGTAGTCAGTTCCCGGTGAAGTCCATCTGCTGGGTTCCAGGGGTCCTGCTTTGACATTAATAAAAAATCCTGGTGCAGAGAGTGCTGGAGGCGGTGGAGGCAAAGGAACGCAGAATCGACTTTAACATTCTGTCCCTGTGTCTCCATCTGTCAGTTCTTCCTCCCGAGGCCTGTGGAAGAAAGAACATAATAACTAATCTCTGGTTTCTGCCACTTCAATTGGACTTCCTTAAATTCTCTAATGTGCTGGATCCTGAACAGAACATATTGTATGATAAATAAACTTTGGAGCCATTGAGCATGATTTTTTTTAATCTTTGGAAAGGGGAGAGATATTGCTGAATTATCCATGAAGAACCTCTCTCTACACTGGTTCATTATTGAGAATCCTCTACCAGTCAGTTGGTCAATAAACATTTATTAAGACCATACTATTATACCAGGCAGTATGGGAATTTGCGAGGCTACAAGGCAAAGACCAGCCCCCTGTATTCAAAGGAGCTCACAGCCTAATGGGTGAGCAGCAAGCAAACAAATATAAACAAATAAGCCTTTCTATAGGATAAATAGGAAATAATTAACGGAGAAGGCAACGGAATTGCACCGGTGTTGGAAAGCTTACTGTATGCAAGAAGAGAATTTTAGTCGGGATATAAAAGAGACAGAGAATGATCCAGTCAACTACAGTATTCTTCTCTCCAAAAGAGGATTGTTGTTGTTTGATGTTCAGGTCACTTTCAGTCTGTCTGACTCTCTGTGACCCTCATTTGGTGAGTTTCCTTAACAAAGATATTGGAGTGGCTTGCCATGTTCTTCTCCAGGTTATTTTATAGATAAAGAAACAAAGTGACTTGCCCAAGGTCACACAGCTAGGAAGTGTCCAGGGCCAGATTTGAACTCAGGAAGTTAACATCTCTTAAAAGAAAGTTATAATCATCATGGATCAGCCTATCTTTACCACTACTTTAAGATGAGGTTACAAGTCAGGCATGGTGGCACAAGTCTAACATCCCTGCTTGTGGGGAGGCTCAGGATGGTGCATCACTTGAGCTCAGGAGTTCTGAGTTAAAATGACCTAAGCACTAAGTCACCAATATAGGAAGTCCCCACAAATAGGGAGCCACTAGGCTGCCTAAGGAGGGTTGAACTGGTCCATGCCTGAACCAGAGTCAGTCACAGCTTCCCTACAGATGGCTGCTTTACTTCCAACCTGGGTGAGATAGGGAGACCCAGATTCAAAGACAAATGGAAGAAGGTATCAGATTGTTCTTTTTCCTGGTGAGAAAGAAGCAAAGTGAGGGAGACTTTTGTGGGGGAGGAAAGATCACAGATGCTCTGACCCCTAATATGAATTTTCATTTTCAGTTTAGTTTTGCTATTACTTCACCACTATTTACTTCCAACTGGGAACTGATACAGAGTCTGGAAGACATTGCTGGTCAGAGAAAACAGGATAAATGTTTGCCTCCCTCCATTCTTATGGCCAGAAAAGACATGACATTCATAAGATTAAAAGTGCACACATAAAGTCATTAGCATCATTTAACACACCATTTAATGACTTGAAAGGCCCAGGAATATGTGGAGGCTTATCAACAACATGACTTAGAATGAGAGAGTGGGATATAAGGGAAGTGGAGAAAGAAATCTTTCCGATTCTCTGGGGGGAAATGACTAGAAGAGTTCTTGGGACTGACAACTTGGCCCATCACAGGATTCCAAGTGGACAACCATAACACAATTAGAATCAATATGGTCTGCTCTTCCCCTTGGCTAGTGGGATGAGGTGATTAACAACCTAGGAGAAGTAATTATATCATAATCTTTGAAGCGAGGACCAGAACCAAAACCTGAGAGAGCATTCTGAGAAGCAACCTGGTTTCTCTTAATCCCTCTGTAGCACCCAAAGGATCAGTGGTTCCCAATGGGAATGGAAGCTCTTTTATGAACAGAGAATGAATCTTGGACAAAGAGAAGTACTGAAGATCTCTGAGATGCCAAACATTCAAGTGAGGGTTACAGTACAAGCCCTTAATAAAGACAGAGAAGGGAGAGAGTACAGAGCTCTTTGCAGAAGAACAGGATAAACTGAGGCCAAAAAACTAGGAAACAGACCAGAAATATGCACTTTAGAATTCTTCCATCTACAAACCTGAGTGTTTTGCCCAGAGAAATTCAAGCCCACATCTACTTCCTGCAGACAGATATTTAGGCCCATTCTAAAGATCAAAGCATCTTAAAATATGGGTCATGACCCCCCTAGGGGGTCTTGAAAAATTTGATAGCAGTAAAAGGTTATATATACCTATTTTATATGCCTGTACTGGGGGGTCATGTAAAAAATTCTCAGGCAAAAAGTGGTCACGAGTAGAAAAAGTTTAAGAAGCCCTGCTCTAGACAAGAGGAACTTTAATTTAGTTAGTTTAAAAATTCGCTAAGTGACTACTATGTGAAAGCCAACAAGGGAAAGCCAGCAGACTTAGAGTGAGATTTAACAATGGGTGGTAAAGAAGAGACCCAAGAATCCTGGATCCCAGGTTCCTGGCTTCAGTCACTCATCCAGGATCCTCCCCTTGCCCTGAGTTTAAAAATACAGAAAGAAAATTAAAGCCTCTTCAATCATTTCCTTCCACCTCCCCTATGACAACCTTCAGAGCTGGATCAGGGAACTCCATGAGAAGATTTTGTTTGCCCAGGAAGATGCACATGGCCAGCACTTTAATAGGCACCAAGCCAGTGAATAACACCGGGACCTCCTCCTTGTTGCTCAGCAACTTCATGGACCTGGCAGGATGGTAAGCACAGAGAACAAGGCTGTGAGAAGTCTGCAAAAAGAAAATCAAGAATGAACATACAAGATTGCACCTTCTCCCATTCCAGTGTAGTAGACAAACACAGATAAATGGATAAAAAGCATACAGCAATCTGATGAGTTTATAATGGCATTGGGGCTACACCTCCCACCTCTACCTATCCCTACCACACCAAACCCTTCCAAGGAAGTTCATTTATTTGATAAAGACACACCTCTATTGGGCGATTTACAGGAAGGTAATCTCGGGCATAGGGGATTAGAATGCACCTAAAAAGTAGATTAATTACCTACAAACACACAGTCCAGGGGGCATTATAGTTCTTGCCATGGAACTTTAACATCTGCTGTTACATTTCTTGGTTGTGCATCATTCCCTAGCTTCCTGAGTCACTTCCCTGGATGGGAAGCTTATTCCATGTCAGGATCTTACCTCTGGACAGCCACCCAGTATTTTTTCTCAATATTTTTGTACTACCAGTTGCTATGGCCCCCAGGGAATTTACCAGACAAACCTCCCAAACCATTGCCCTGTCCATTAGACCGTATCTCCTACCTCATATGAAATGTCTCGACCAGAAGCAAAATTTATCAGCATTATATATTTTGAATAGTCCAGGAAAGAGAGAAAAGATGTGTGGGATAGACAAATCAATCAACAATCATTTATTAAGAACCCAATATGTGTCATTAGTATACTGCTTGCTGAGGACACAAACATAAAAGTAAAAAATAAACAAAAATCCCCAAAGACTAAAAAAAACCTTGCTGCCCTTGAAGAGTCTAATTTGAATGGGATATATATACACACACATACATATATATATGAATATATGTGTATACATATGCATACATATATATTCACACACTTAGGTTTATATGTATCTATATACATATATTTATATATGTGTATACACATATATTATACAAATATATTGTATAAATGTAGATATAGATGAGGAGATGTAAATAAGATGTAGACATAGACATAGATATATAGATACAGAGTGAAAGGTGACAATACCCTCTCCCCTAAGGAGTTTTGAGTGTGATTACTAAAACATGGAGTTGACAAGGAGACAATTGATCACCAGTCTATGGGGGTCCCAGTAAAACTATAACAGAACATCCAGTACTAGGGGCAATAAAGGCCTTTAAGACTCACCTAAACTCAAATCATCTCCTAAAGCCCCAACCCTGCTTAGCTACAAGGGGCTGCAAGACATAGCAACCAGGTTAATATTAGAGTGAGGGATCATCAACAGGTCTATCAGTTTCCATGATGGGTGGGAGTGGGGTTTGCAGAGAGAAGAGGCATCATGAACTCTTGGGAGTCTGTACTTATACAGGAACTTACTGCATCCTCTATGCTAATTATTGTGAGTTGGGCCAAATGGAAACTCTTGGAGCTGCCTTAGCCATCCTGTGTAGTTAAAACTTTATCACAAGTGGGGTAAAAGCTCTCTCTCCTCCCAAGCAAAGGAGAAGAAAGAAGTCAGAGTACTTTCCTATACCATATCTCCTTACAATAACTTTCTGTGGCTGAGAAGGAAGGAAGATGGCATCTGGTGACTTACTGCAGACTACAAGGAGATGGATAAAGTAGTTGCTATGGTGCAGCATTTTCTTAACTTCATCAGTTTGGTGAACCAGGCAGGCCAGGCCCAGAATAAGTGTTTTGAAGTTGTCAGCCTTGCTAATGCCTTTTCCTATATCCCCGTGACGGAGATTAGTCCCAAGTAGTTTCGTTTCACCTGGGAAGGAGTCCAATAGACATTCACAACCCTTCCATAAGTCTACTTGAACTCTGTGTCTGTCTGTCTGTATGTCTTTGTCTGTGTCTGTGTCTGTCTCTTTCACACACACACACACACACACACACACACACAGAGTATAGCAGTCAGAGACCTAAGAAAGACCTTATTTTTTATGGGCACTAATATATACCACTACATTGACAATATCATGTTGATTGGACTAGACAAAGAGTGCATGATGGTCCAAATGAAAGACACAAGTTGATCAACCCTAAGAAAATCCAAGGTGCAGCCCATTTAGTCAAGTTTTGGGGAATGGTTGATGGAAAGAATCCAGATGATTCAATATGTGGCCCAAACCAAGCTTCTGCAGGTTGACAAAACAGCAGGCACCAATAGTAGGCACCAGTGGCAGTGCAGATGCTAGTAGAATGGACAGCAGTGGCTATCATTCCTGACAGTATTCACTAACAGGCTGCAACTCATGCCTCCAGTCTCTCTATTCCACTAGCCTGTGTGAACCAGGCTTCTGAAGGTAAATTTTCTTCCTGCCCCCCCCCCCCATGGTTCTACCAACTGCAAGAGAGACATACATAACTTGACTTCAAGGCCATCTGTGTAATTATGGCAATACCTAGGTGGGGCAGGCAGGGCAGTTCAGCTAAAGCACTAAGGCAATCTTAGAGGAGGCATGTGCCAGGTGGATCGAAACATCACTGCCACCCCCCTCAAACCCTGGTGAAAGCAATCCAGAACCCTTAAGCCCAAGAGCCCTGAGAATGGCTATATGCCCCAGGTCAATGACCTTGCTTCTCACATGGCTCTTATAGACCATCACTGAGGGGAGCAATCCTGGAGGGGAGGAGACTTACTATACCCATCACCACTGAGTCCAACCACTACCTATCTTCTACCAACAGCCAGGAAAGCCTCAAGAGAACTAGAAATAACTGCTCCCCTGCTCCCAACCTGAACACTGACCCTACTTCCAACCTGCTCTCCATAGAAGTCCTCAAGAGGAGCAAGCCACCAATATCCTTGGCATTGTCAAATGTTTCCAAGTCAAAATTGGAAAGGACATTTGAAATGATTCATTGCTATCTGATTTGCTGTTGTGCCCTAATGATCACTGAGCCTTCCCATTTCACTTGCATTTGAAACCTCTTCTATCTGAATGTGTGCTTCTTGAAAGCAGAAACTATCTTGTTTTTCTATTGATATTTCCAAAGCTTACTGCTGTGCTTTGCACACCATTATGCTCTTTCAGGACAGCTAGGTGACATAATGCATAGAGTGCCAGGACTAGAGTCAGGAAGACTCCTCTTTGTGAGTTCAAACCTCGCCTCAGACACTTAGTAGCTGAAAAGATTTTATATCACCCATCAGATGGACCAGACCATTAAGATCCAGAACTCCATCCTTCTGAATGGGGGAGGCAAAGCCTCCTGGTCTTCCTTTTCTTCCATATGCAGTCACTACAAAGGACTATTACATGAATTTTTTTACACTGTCTTCTTGTTTTTGTTTTTGTTTTACTTGCACTAAGCTCCTTCTCCAGTGCTGTCTGTGTAAGATTTCTCAAATCTCCAATGTCATGGTTGTCAAATAATGGCCTTAACACCCATTAAAGTGGTGGAAGATCCTCTATAAGACCACCAGGCCCCTGCAAAGTGATGTGATGTAGGAGTAACATTACTAGGATCCCTCCCACATAGAATGAGTTAATTTTTTTGGTTTTCCTTGCAAGGAAACTGTCCCTGAGAATTGATTGGTCCAAGGGACCATTTCAACCCAATGACATGACTTACCAGATTCATGGGGGTATAAAAGGACAAGCCCATAAGAGTTGATGTCCCTATGACCTGATGAATGTCCCCATGCTCTGCAAGTCAACACATCCTTCTAACAAAATATATTTCTATATGGAGATGATTGGGGCCACATCTACCTGAACCAGGTCACAGCCTGGCTTAATATTCTTTCCGTGCTACTGTTAAGTAAACGTTTTTATTAAATGTTAGAAAATCTACAAGTGTCTCATATGTTCCAACCCAAGCCTGAACCACTGAACCACCTTTAGTTAGTCTTAGACCCGTAAAAGAGATGTTGAGTTCATCAAGTGAAAAAGGGTAGCAAGAGAAGAGAAGACACTGCCACAATTAGTGGGATGATGATCTGGGAAAGTAAACTGAGAAGGAGGAGTCAGAAAGGTAGGGAAACCAGGAGAAAGAACCATTTTGAAAATTTGGAGTAGAGAGTAGCTAGAAGGAGAGTCAACAATGCCAAATGATGTAACAAGGTCAAAATGGATGAGAACTAAAAATAAGTCATTCTTTCTGACAATTAATAGATAACTGATGCCTTTGGAGAAAGTAGTTTCAATTGTATTGAGGCTGGAAGTAAGATTTCAGAGGCTAAAAAAAAGAGTGAAAGTCAAGGAAGTATACATTGAGTGCCAATCAATTGCTCAAGCAATTGTCAGAGAAAGTTAGGAAGGATATAATTGCTAGCAGAGACGATAGGATATAATGAAGATTTTTAAGCATGGGGAGACATGCATATTTGTAGGCAGAAAGGGATGAACCAGTAGATAAAGAAAGACCAAAGATTAGAGAGAAGAGGGATAATGGTGAGGACAATGTACTAGAGAAGATGGGAGGGGATAGGACCAAAGGTACATGTAAAGGAGTTGACCTGGGCAAGATGAAGGGCTACTTCTTCATTAGAGACTAGTGTTAAGGAGGGAACTGTATGAGATGAAGTCAAGGGAGAGCAAAATGAGGAAAGAGGGGAAGAGGAATCCTGTAGCCAATGTTCTCGGTTTTTTTTCTATAAAGAATGAGCCTGGGGCAGCTAGGTGGCACAGTGGATAAAGCCCTGGCCTTGGATTCAAATCCAGCCTCAGACACTTGACACTTAACTAGCTGTATGACCCTAGGCAAGTCACTTAACCTTCATTGCCCTGCAAAAAAAAAAAAAAGAATGAGCCAAGGTCCTCAGCCAAGAAAGTGGATATAGAGTGTACTGTGGGAGGCTTGAGGAGGGAATAAAAAGTTTGCAACAGTAGTTAGGGTTAGGGTGATTTAGAAAATCAATTATGGAGTTGTAAAAGCATTGCCCTTCCATAGTGAGGGCCCAGATAATGCAATTAAAGACTTTGGTGAAATTAGGATAAATCATGCAGATAAAGAAATCTATCCCATTTCCCCATAAATCAGCAGAAAAATAAAAAGAACAATCATATTAGTTTGGCAAGGAAATGTCAGCATGGTCCAGGACCAGGGGTTTGGCTAAAAGCAGAAAGAGCCAGGCAAATGGGAAATCAGTCTAGGCCAGTCAAGCCCAGGCTGGCCCACTAAATCAGGGAGGAACAGAGAGATAGCAGAGGCCTAAGCAAACAGGGTTCTGAGTTGAGGAAGGCCAAGTGTCAATAAGAGTAACTTTAATGAGTGGAGTTAGGGATTCTAATCCTCAAGGAAGGGCTACCTACTGGTTCTTTGTACTGAATGAGCAACTCCAGACCCACAGGTGTTGATCAGAGGCAGAAAGGGCAGAGGGTCCTAGGTCAACTCTGCTCCTGATTAATGCAAGGACACAGTTACTAGGATTGCCTTACAAAGGGTCAGACTTGAGTTGGAGCAAGAGGGATTTAGTTAAGTCCAGAGAAGCAACTCCCTAAGTCATAAGTCAGAGTGGCAAGACACTGGAATTCCTAGAAGAGGTAGAGACACTGACCTTCCCATTAAAAACAGGGAGGGCTAAGCAGCTTCTTGGAGTCATCACTATGAATATGCTTCAGTCCAATTTATTGTGTATTTCATGATGATCTGGACACCAAAGAGGTGTAAGGATAAGTTCATCCCCATGCAAAGAACTGTCAGAATAGAGCAAGAAATTTGGCAAACCACAGAGAGAGATGGGAAGAGGGGACTCTTCCCAATCAATTAAGCTTTTCAGTCACAGAAAATGGGTCTTGCTCCCTACCATAAAACTCTATTGGGCTGGTTAAGATTTCACATATCTTTAATGAAGCCATGAACATAGGCATAAGCTAGAGTTTCATGATCAAACAGATGGAGGAGGGAAAGGAGCAAGAAAACCCAAGTCTGGGGTTCCTTAAAAAAAAAAAAAGATAGCAATCATGGGGGGGGGAGCCACAGACAGCATGAAGTTCTGTCCTCTTTAAGAGGACGTTTTGGGGTCCCCAGTGAATCCCTTGCAGAGACTGCCTTTTTTCCTTCCCTCTTCCATCTCCAGTATGTGGTGCTGAAATGCTGAGCCAAGTTTTTTTTCTGCTTCCCTTGGCCAAAGTCATCAAGCCTGGGATGACACCAGGAGGAAGGGGAAAAGAAGAGGAAGCACAAGGTGCTCTGAGAGTCTTGGGTGGACCAGACTAGCACTGAACCCTGCCAGGACTTTTCTTCCCCTAGGAATTAACCCTTTCCCCTAATCCACTTCCCTAAACTACCACCCCCTCCCCAATCATGGCTTTGGAAGAGAAGGAAAGTGGATGTGTCTTTAAGCAATGTGGCCAGAGCCCAAAGCCTCCCATGCCCAGCTCCTGGGTTCCCAGCAGCCTAAAGGCAGAGAGAGGGTGGGGAGTATGCCAAGAGTATGCCAAGAGTATCCCATCCTCTCTCAGAGAATTTGGCCTTCTATTCTTTCAGATTCTATTCAGAGTAGCTGATTTCAATGATAAAAAGAGACGAAACCCAGTTGTTGTTCAATGCCAGTGAGGCCTAAGAGGAAAAGAACCTAGGAGGGCCTCAATCCCAGCTCTATCACTGTAGCTGTTCCCTGTTTCTGCCATCAGTCACTTCTGACAGTTTCCTTTCTGCAAACAAGTTTGTTAGAAGACCTTATATTATTTTTTTGCCTCTGGCATTGAACTTTTCCTCTGTCCCCACCACACACCCCAAATCCCTCCCACTTGACTAAAACCCCTGGGCTCTCTCCAACCAGTAAACCTTGTGTGCAAATGTCCTGACTTTTGCAAATGTGTTAAAAAAAAAGAAACTTTAAAAAACTTCCAGATGTTCTGTTTGTGTTGTGGTGTTACCCTGCTCCTGTCTCTCGAGGCCTATACGCAACACATAGCATCCTGCCTGCTCGCCTGTCTAGATGAAATACTGGGAGCCAAGAGGAACAGCAGGGGAGGGTGAAGGGAAAGACAACACTCTCCCAGACCCATCCCCTATCCATTTATCTCACTAACCCTTTCACTGCAAACACATGTCTGACCACCCCTGCCCCCAACACTCCCTGGAGATCAGGTAGGTACTCTTCCCCACACAGCCCACACAGTCAGCTTTCAGTTGTATCCAGTTCCTGTTCAGCAGGTTCCGGTGCTCCCAAGAAAAGTCTGAATGTAGGACAGACTGACTCCTCCTCACTGACAGTCATAATCCCCTCCCTTTGAGGCTGACCTCAGGTGAAGCCTTCTCCATGAAGCCTCCCGGATTCTTCCCACCCGATCCCCACTGAGGGTTCATTCTGCCTCCTCAAATTTCCCCAGATGCCTTTGTCTAGATCTCTCGGTTGACCCCTATTGCCCTCTCCTTTGCATTATATTGCCTGTGTATAAGGCCTATCCCTCTCTAATAGTCAGTAATGCCTGGCACAGGGTAAGCACTGTAGAAGTGGTGAACTGAAGTGAAAGTTCTAGTTCATGAATCAAACACTTCTCTGGAAGGTTTGCTCCCATCAATTGTTCTCCAAGCTTCTTGTCCCTTCCTACTAGGAAACCCATGACTTATATTGCAACATATCAACACCAATATCTATCTATCTATCTATCTATCTATCTATCTATCTATCTATCTATCTATCTATCTATCTATCTATCTATTCAGCCATCTATCCAGCCATTTATGTTTATGTGCGTGTATACATCCATATTTACACACATATCATCATGTAGGTATACTTATACATTATATAAGTATATTTGCATATATCTTCATGTATGTGTGTATGTATATCTGTCCTAGATCCTGTCCTGATTATATTCTAATCACCACTAGCTATGGCCTTATGTCCTTCCTCTCTTTCTCTGATTGAAAAAAGCTATCTATACTTGTTATTTCCACTTTATCTCTCACTCTCTTCTTATCCTCTGAGATTTGATTTCTTGGCTTCTTCAACCTTCAATACTCAGTTCAAATCCCACCTTCTGCAAGAATCCGTTTTCAGCCTCCATCTCCAGTGTGGCTGCCTTGTCTCTGAGCTTACTTTTCATGTACACTGTATATATCTTAAGTCTGTGTGTGTATATCGTGTTGTTGTTCAGTCCTGTCTGACTTTTCATGACTCCTTGGACCAGAGCACTGCCCATGGTTTTGTTGTTTTGGTTTGGTTTTTTTGGTAAAGACACTGGAGTGGTTTGCCATTTCCTTCTTCAGTGACTTAAGGCAAACAGAGGTTAAGTGACTGCCCAAGGTCATACAGCTAGCAAGTGTCTGAGGCCAGATTTGAACTCAGGTCTTCCTGACTCCAGGCCCAGTACTTTATCCACTGAGTCACCTAGCTGCCTCCTGGATGGATAGATAGAGAGATTAGATAGATAGACAGACAGACAGACATATACACACACAAATGTGTGATATTTGTATGTATGTATATATATGTGTGTATACATGTGTGTATATGTGTGTATATACACACGTGTGTATTCAGAAAGAATGTAATTTATAGATTTCTTTCTTCAATAGAAGATAAGCTCCTTATGTGAACATAAGACTATATCTAGATATACAGTTGTTGCCCAACTCATTACTCTGAAAGACTCTCTTCAAAGTTACCAATGAAATCACTTAATTGACAAATACAATGAGATTTTCTCAATTCTCACCCTTCTTGACCTCTCTCCAGCATCTGGCATTGTTGGCCTCTGCTCCAGGATACCTTCTCCTCTCTGGGTTATCTTCCCACATTTGACCATTTATCACATCTACCAAGTGGGAGTATACATTAAGGCTCTAACCTAGGCCCTCCTCTCTTTTCTCTCTATCCTTGTTTGTTTGGTGACCTCATCAGCTCCCATGGATCTAATTCTAACATCTATGCAGATGATTCTCAGCTCTATATGTCCCAACTCCAGTCTCTCTCAAGACTTCCAGACCTACATAACCAACTGCCTACTAGACATTTCAAACTGTATATTCTGTAGACACAGACATATCAAGCTCATTATGTCTAAAAGAGAACTCACTCTTCTTTCTAATCCATCCCTCTTCTGAATTTTCCTATTCCTGATTGATGGGCATCCCCTCAATTTCTAATTCTTTGCCACCACAAAAAAGAGCTGCTATACATATTTTTGTACAACTAGGTCCTTTTCCTTTTCCTTTTTTTTTCAGTCTCTTTGGGATACAGACACAGTAGTGGTATTTCTAGGTCAATGGGTATGCACATTTTTATAGCCTTTTGGGCATATGAAGTAGCCTATTCCTGCCATCTTTTTAGTCACCCAGGCTTGCAACCTCATTGTCACCCTGGATCCTCAGCCTCATTCACTCCACTTAGCTAATCAGTTGCCAAATGCTGTTGTTTATACCCACAACACCTCTCATATACATTCCTTTCTCTCCAGTCACACGGCTACCACCTTAGTTTTCCCTTTATCAACTCATGACTGGACAACTGCTATAGCTTCCTAATGGCTCTGCCTGATGCTGGTCTCTCCCCACACCTATCCATCCTTCATACAGATGCTCTGATCACCTCATAGCACCCTATTACCTCTAAGATCAAATATAAACTTCTATGCTTGGCATTTAAAGTGCTTTCACAAGCTGGCTCCTTCTCATTTTTCTGTTCTTCTAACATATTATTCTTCTCCACGCACTTTACAGCCCAAGCATCCATGCCTTCTTGCTGTTCTTCACTCATAACACTACCTCCCATCTGTGGGCCTTTGTACCAGCTGTCCCTCATGCCTAGACTGCTTTAAATATTATAATCCCTGGTTTCTTTCAAGAAGCTCATGACTTGGGAGCAGCTAGGTAATGCAGTGGATAAAGCACCGACCCTGGATTCAGGAGGACCTGAGTTCAAATCCAGCCTCAGACACTTGACACGTACTAGCTGTGTGACCCTGGGCAAGTCACTTAACCCTCGTTGTCCCGCCAAAAAGAAGAAGTTCATGATTCAGTTTATGTCACCTTTGTACGAGGCTTCCCCCCACATTGCTTGTATCTTCTTCTCCAAGACTACCTTGTATCTATTTTCTATGTTTTATTCAAATCCACATATGTATATGTCATTTCCCCTGCTAGAACATAAGTTCTGTGAGGGCAGGAAGTCTTTCACTTTCATTTTTGTATGTCCAGTATCTAACACAATAATGGTACATAATGGGTGCTTCATAAATTTGTCCTATTCATATTATTCTCATTATTTTATTAATATTATTTTACTGGACCTTTGATTTCATAAATATAAGGAGTGCATGGTGAGGCACTCTACCAAAAGCAGACTGGCACCTGTTCCATAATTTATTGTCTCAGAGAGGCTCCCGGAGGCTCTAAGAGTTTAGAAGACCTGCTTAGGGTCACAGAACCCGGATGTACAGTCACCCAGGTCTCCCTAATTCTGTGGTCATTTCTCTATTCCCTATTACCTGGCTTCATATCATATCAGATCATATCATACCATACCACATCACATCATATATCATAGCATATATTCTATTCTATTGTATCCTGTAATATTTTCACATATATGTATACATGCACATACCAAATATCTCTCCTTACTAAAACTATTAAAACCTTACCTGTCTAGGATGATTTGGGTATGGGATCACCTGGAGGTTAACAAGTTTAGACTAGATAACTTCCCAAGGTCATTTCCAAGCCCTAAGCATCTCTGCCCCATAGACTTTAACACATTGGAATAAAGTGCCAACAGATAGGCCTGTGCACACACAGGTCCATACACACAGGACTCAGGATTCTTTGCACAAGGCAACGCCTTCTCCTCTGTTTGATGTTTCCGGGGTGCCTTCAGATCCTATTGGGCCCTGATCAGAGCTCAATAAAACCCGGCACTATCAAGGGGCCCGTTTGCGAAAGCCCCAGCCTGTTATCTCCCTGGCCCAGGGTGGGGTTGCTTCTGCTGGCATTCAACTGAAAAGCATTAACAGTAGGCAGATCAAAGGCACTTCCGAGCCAACCCACCCAGATTCCCTTATTTATCCCCAGACGCTTGTTCGGAATGATGAACTCTAAAGATAATCTAGTCCCAAACTTCCTTCTGCCCTGCATCAAGCCCCATATTCAGGAAGATGCAAGCCAGGTGGCTAAATGCAATACTATTTCTTCCACCTCGCCCCTGGAACAAGGAGAGGCAGTAGGAAATTACTCCCAGAAATTTGTCTAGCCAGCCCAAAGATGTTGAGAGGGAGTGATATAGCCCCCAAAGTGAGTTCTCAAACTCTTGGGTGCATGCGTGTGTGTGTGTGTGTGTGTGTGTGTGTGTGTGTGTGTGTGTGTGTGTGTATGAGCAAGAGAGAGATAGACCCCCTTTGGCAGTCTGGTGAAGTCTGTGGACCTCTTCTCAGAATAATGTTTTATGGGAATAAAATGCATAGGATTACAAAGAAAACCAATTTTATTGGAATACATTTATTAAAATATTTTCAGAAACACCCCAGGCTAAGAAACCCTACCCTATAGGGATATGAATTGTATGAATTTATGCCATCAATTAGAATATTCCATGAGAAAAAACGTTGCCACAATGCAACAATTATTAAGTACCTACTGAGTATTTAGCCCTGTGAAAGTGATGGGAATACAAAGAAAAAGAAAAAGACAGCTCCTTCCCCCAAGGAGCGTAAAATCCATAAATAATCTAACAACAATTTTAAGGACAGTATTTCATGGACAGTTCACTACTTGGTAAAGAGGTCAAGGACATATGTTTCACTTCCTCATAGTAACCAAGTAGGGCAGCTAGGTGGTATACTGGACAGAGTACTGGATCTCAAGTCAGGAAGTTCAAATTCAGCTTCAGACACTTCCTAGCTGTGTGACTCTGGGCAAGTCACTTCACTCTGTTTGCCTCAGTTTCCTCACCTATAAAATGAGCTGGAGAAGGAAATGGTAAACCCCTTCAGTATTATCTACCAAGAAAACCCCCCAAAAGGGCCATGAAGAGTAGGATATGACTGAACAATGACAACAACAACAACAAAAAGACCAAGTAAGGAAGCTTTGCTCTGGTGTATGGCTACAGGTTCCATCTGAAACGCCAACTGCCTGTCTCACCATTGACATTCATTTAGCAACCACTTTTTTTGGCAGTCTATCACTTCGGTATTTGCTTTAGTGAAACACGGTATTGGAAAACAAAAATAGTGAAGCCTATTCTCACGAAATAAAAAATCAAGGAGAAGGGCTATATATATATACACATATACTATATATATATATATACACATATACTATATATATATATAATAACTATGGGATGGAATAGAATATTATAAGGAAGGAAATAAACATTTATTAACCACTATGTGCCAGGCACTATACTAAATGCTTTACAAATATTCACTCATTTGATCCTCCCCACAATCCTGGGAGATAAGTGCTATTCTTGGGCCCATTTTACAGTTAAGGAAACTGAGGAAGACAGAGGCAAAGTGACTGACTTGCCCAGGGTCACACAACTTGTAAGTGTCTAAGGCCAGATTCCTTACTCCTGACCCAGTGCTCTATCCACAGTGCCATCTACCATAGGAGGAGTTAAAAAAAAAAAAAAAAGCTAGCTGTGTGAAGTCAAAGGCAGGGATAATCATTTCTCACCAGGGACAGGGTGGGGTGGGAAGAAGAGAGACAGAATCAAGAAAGGCTTCATGGAATATGTTTGATCTGCATCCTATAGGATGAGTAGGATCTCAAAAGGATTTCTTTGTACATACTCCCTTTCAGTGGAGGGTAAGGTCCTTGAAAGCAAGGGTTAAGTCTTTTTGGTAAACTGTAGGCATTTTATCAAGGCTTGTTGATTTGAAGTGGAAATCCCCCCATCTCTCCCTGAGATGAAAGAAGGGACATATTCTAGACACACGGACAGTATGAGCAGAGCCACAGAGGTAGAGAGGTTTGGGACTCTACTAGGGACGGCAAATGATTGACTCTGGCTACAGCATGGGAGGGAGGGAGACTGGGAAATATTTCAGGATGCTCCACAGGGTGGGTTTAGCATTAACTTGGGAGAGGCTAGAATTATAATCAGAAGAACCTGGGTTCAAAATCCAGGCTCTGCCACTTGTCACTTAAGAGTAGCTTCTCTGGGCCTCAACCTCTTCACTTGCAAAATTAGGGAATTTGACTCTATGATGAGCTCAAAAATCTGGCTTCGCTATTGCCAGAGAAGAAAAGGGAATCTGGGTGTCAGTTCTTCATACTTGGGTGATTCCCAAGGTCGTTTTCCGGATATAAATCACATGTAAAAGGCAGACAACAGCACAGAACTAGTCCCTACTGTTTAGGGAGGTTGGGTTTTTGTTGTTGTTGTTGTTGTTGTTTTGATAGCAAGACCATATCCCTGTGATTTGAATTAGCTCTTTCTTTTCCTGCATCTGCCCTCACCCACTCACTCACCTTGGGGAGTCTGACATCTTAGTCTCACTTTATAGGAGGGTGGAGGTAATAAGGTTGGGAGAGGTGCCTGAACCTCTGCCACGCAGCATGCTAGCCAATGCCACTATCTGGGTACAAAGAGTACCCAGGTTCCTGATCCTAAAATACCTGATGCTGATTTATATGCTGTTTTATAATTAATC